>NW_027596234.1:5000-547297 GCF_964194155.1 Cetorhinus maximus | reverse complement strand
GACACCGACTGCTGAACCCCGACTCCAGACCCTGAAACCAGACCCCGACTCCAGACCCCGACTCCTCCAGAGCACGACTCCTCCCGTGCCCGAGGTCCTCCAGACCCCCCCTCCTCCACACCCCGACTCCTCCCGTCCCGGACTCCAGACCCCGACCACAGAACTCCACTCTAAACCCCGACGCCATATACTGACCCCTCCAGACCCCAACTCCAGACCCCGACTCCAGACCCCGGCTCCTCCAGACCCTGACTCCAGACCCCGACTCCAGACCCCGAATCCGACTCCTCCTGACCCCGGCATCTACCCCCCACTCCAGAAACCGGCTCCAGACCCTGACTCCAGACCCGGACTCCAGACACCGACCACAGAACTCCACTCTAGACCCCGACGCCATATACTGAACCCCTCCAGACCCCGACTCCAGACCCCGGACTCCAGACCCCGGCTCCTCCAGACCGCGACTGCAGAGCCTGATGCCATATATTGATTCCTCCAGATCACGACTGCAGTCCCCGACAACAGATCCAGACTTCAGAACCCGACTCCCGACCCCTACTCCTCCAAACCTTACTCCTCCACACCCCGAATCCTTCCAGACCCCGACTCCAGACCCCGACTCTAGACCGCGATTCCAGACCCTGACTCCAGACCCCGACACCAGTCCCCGACTCCAGACCCCTACTCCTCCAGACCACGACAAGTCCAGACCCTACCTCCAGACCCCAACTCAGTACCGGACTCCAGACCCCGACTCCCAGACCCCGACTCCAGACCCCGACTCCTCCAGAGCCCGACTCCTCTAGTGCCCGACTCCTCCAGACCCCGACTACTCCAGACCCCGACTCCATACCCCGACTCCCGACCCCGACTCCCCGACCCAGACTCCTCCAAACCTCGTCTCCATACCCCGTCTCCAGAAACCGACTCAAGACACCGACTCCAGACCTGGGACTCCCAGATCCCGACTCCAGACCGCGACTCCAGACACCTACACCAGTCCCCGACTTCAGACCCCTAGTCCTCCAGACCACGACTCCTCCAGAACCTTCCTCCAGACCCTACCTCCAGATCCCGACTCCAGACCCCGACTCCTCTGGGCCCCAACTCCACATCCTGACTCCCCAGACACCGACTCCAGACCGCGACACCAGACAACGACACCAGCCCCTAATTCTGACCCCTACTCCTCCAGAACACGACCCATCCAGACCCTACCTCCAGACCCTACCTCCAGATCCGGACTCCAGACCCCAACTCCAGACCCCGACTCCTCCGGGCCCCAACTCCACACCCCGACTCCTCCAGACATCGACTCCAGACCACAACTCCAGACCCCGACTCCTCCAGACCCCGATGCCACACTCCGACTACTCCAAACCCCGACTACAGATCTGGGACACCTGACCCCGACTCCAGGCCCCAACTACAGACCCTGACTCCTATACTGACTGCTCCGGACCCTGACTCCAGTCCGCGAATCCAGACCCTGACTCCAGAACCAGACTCCAGAGCCTGACTGCAGACCCCACCTCCAGATCCCGACTCCTACAGACCACGACACCACCAGGTCCCATCTCCAGTCCCAGACTCCAGTCCCCGACTCCAGTCCCCGACTCCAGAACCCGATTCCAGACCCCGACTCCAGACCCTGATCCCAGACCCTGACTCCCGACCCCGACTCCCGACCCCGACTACAGACCCCGACTCCAGTCCCCGACTCCTCCAGACCCGGCTCCTCCAAACCCCGACTCCTCCAGAGCCCGACTCCTCCCGTGCCCGACTCCTCCACACCCCAACTCCTCCAGACTCCGACTCCTCCAGACCCTGACTCCAGACCCCGACTCCCGAACCCGACTCCTCCTGACCCCGACTCCAGACCCCGACCCCAGAAACCGACTCAAGACCCCGACTCCGGCCCCCGACTCCAGATACCGACTCCAGACCCCGACTCCAGACTGCGAATCCAGACACCGACAGCAGTCCTCGACTCCAGACCCCTTCTCCAGACCCCGACTCCAGACCACAACTCCAGTCCCCGACTACAGACCCCGACACCAGTTCCAGGCTCCCGACCCTGACTCCAGACCCCGACTCCAGACCCTGACTCCAGACCCCGACTCCAGTCCCCGAGTCCAGACCCCTACTCCTCCAGACCACGACTCCTCCAGACCCTACCTCCAGACCCCAACTCCAGATCCGGTCTCGCGACCCCGGCTCCACACCCCAACTCCTCCAGAGCCCGACTCCTCCAGTGCACGACTCCTCCCGAACCCGACACCTCCAGACGCCGACTCCTCCAGACCCCAACTCCTCCAGACCCCGACTCCCGACCCAGACTCCTCCCGACCCTGACTCCTCCTGACCCCGACTCCAGACCCCGACTTCCGAAACCGACCCCAGACCCCGACTCCAGACCCCATCTCCAGAAACCGAATCCAGACGCCGACTTCAACCCCTACTCCTCCAGACCCCAACTCCAGACCCTGAATTCAGATCTTGACTCCAGACACCGACTCCTCCAGACCCTGACTACAGACACCGACTGCGGAACCCGACTCCAGACCCTGAAACCAGACCCCGATTACAGACCCCCACTCCTCCAGAACCCGACTCCTCCCATGCCCGACTCCTCCAGACCCCAACTCCTCCAGGCCCCTGGTCCTCCAAACCTGACTCCAGACCCCGACTCCAGAAACCGACTCCAGACCCCGACTCCAGAACTCGACTCCAGACCCCGACACCATATACTGACTCCTCCAGACCCTGACTCCAGACCCTGACTCCAGATGCCGACTCCAGACACCGACTCCAGACCACGACTCCTCCAGACCCTACTTCCAGGCCCCAACTCCAGATCCGGACTCCAGACCCCAACTCCAGACCCCGACTCCTCCGGGCCCCAACTCCACACCCCGAGTCCTCCAGACCCCGAATCCAGACCCCGACTCCAGACCCTGACTCCCGACTCCAGACCCCGACTCCAGACCCCGACTCCAGACCCCGACTCCAGACCCCGACTCCAGTCCCCAAGTCCAGACCCCTACTCCTCCAGACCACCACTCCTCCAGACCCCAAATCCAGATCCGGATTCCAGACCCCGGCTCTAGACCCCAACTCCTCCAGAGCCCGGCTCCTCCAGTGCCCGACTCCTCCAGAACCCAACTCCTCCAGACGCCGACTCCTCCAGACCCTGACTCCAGACCCCGACACCTGACACCGACTCCTCCCGACCCCAACTCCTCCTGACCCCGACTCCAGACCCCGACTCCACAAACTGACTCCAGACCCCTACTCCAGACCCGGACTCCAGACACCGACACCAGAACTCGACTCCAGACCCCGACGCCATATACTGACCCCTCCAGACCATGAATCCAGACCCCGGATCCTCCAGACCCTGATGCCATATACCGACTCCTCCAGACCCCGACTCCAGATCCCGACTCCAGACACCGACTCCTGACCTGGACTCCAGACCCTGACTCCAGACACCGACTGCTGAACCCAACTCCAGACCCTGAAACCAGACCCCATCTCCAGACCCCAACTCCTCCAGAGCCCGACTCCTCCCGTGCCCGACTCCTCCACACCCCAACTCCTCCAGACCCCGACTCCTCCAGTCCCTGACTCCAGACCTCGACTCCAAACCCCGACTCCTGACCCCGACTCCTCCTGACCCCGGCTCCAGTCCCCAACACCAGAAACCGGCTCCAGACCCCTTCTCCAGACCCGGACTCCAGACACCGACACCAGAACTCCACTCCAGATCCAGACACCATATACTGACCCCTCCAGACCCCGACTCCAGACCCCGACTCCAGACACCGACTCCAGACCCCGGCTCCTCCAGACCGCGCCTGCAGACCCCGACGCCATATACTGAATCCTCCAGACCCCGACTCCTCCAGACCCTAACACTGGACCCCAACTCCAGATCCAGACTCCAGACCCCGACTCCAGACCCCGACTCCTCCAGAGCCCGACTCCTCCAGAGCCCGACTCCTCCAGAGCCCGACTACTCCAGACCCTGACTCCTCCAGACCCCGACTGCTCCAGACCCCGACTCCTCCAGACCCTGACTCCAGACCCCGACTCCCGATCCCGACTCCTCCCGACCACGACTCCTCCTGACCCCCGACTCCAGACCCCGACACCAGAAACCGACTCCAGACCCTGACTCCAGACCCTGACTCCAGACCCTGACTCCAGACCCTGACTCCAGACCCGGACTCCAGACCCGGACTCCAGACCCGGACTCCAGACCCGGACTCCAGACCCGGACTCCAGACCCGGACTCCAGACCCGGACTCCAAACACCGACTCCAGAACTCGACTCCAGACCCCAACGCCATATACTGACCCCTCCAAACCATGACTCCAGACCCCGACTCCCGACCCCGACTCCAGACCCCGGCTCCTCCAGACCCCGATGCCACACTCCGACTACTCCAAACCTCGACTCCAGACCTGGGCACCTGACCCCGACTCCAAGCCCCAACTACAGACCCCGACTCCATATACTGACTCCTCCAGACCGCAACTCCAGACCCTGACTCCAGAACCCGACTCCAGACCCCGACAGCAGACCCCACCTCCAGATCGCAACTCCTCCAGACCCCGACACCAACTGGTCCCGTCTCCAGTCCCCGACTCCTGTCCCCGACTCCTGTCCCCGACTCCTGTCCCCGACTCCAGTCCCCGACTCCAGACCCCGACTCCAGACCCCGACTCCAGACCCCGACTCCAGACCCCGACTCCAGACCCCGACTCCAGTCCCCGACTCCAGTCCCCGACTCCTCCAGACCCCGACTCCTCCAGACCTTGACTCCACCAGACCCTGACTCCACCAGGTCCCGTCTCCAGTCCCCGACTCGAGTCCCCGACTCCAGACCCCGACTCCAGACACTGACTCCAGACCCCATCTCCAGAACCCGAATCCAGACCCTGACTTCAACCCCTACTCCTCCAGACCCCGAATTCAGACCTCGACTCCAGACGCCAACTCCTCCAGACACCGAGTCCAGACACCGACTGCTGAACCCGACTCCAGACCCTGAAACCAGACCCCGACTCCAGACCCCGACTCCTCTAGAGCACGACTCCTCCCATGCCCGACTCCTCCAGACCCCCCCTCCTCCAGACCCCGACTCCTCCAGACCTGGACTCCAGACACTGACCACAGAACTCCACTCTAGACCCCGATGCCATATTCTGACCCCTCCAGACCCCGAGTCCAGACCCCGAGTCCAGACCCCGGCTCCTCCAGACCCCGGCTCCTCCAGACCCCGGCTCCTCCAGACCCCGGCTCCTCCAGACCCCGGCTCCTCCAGACCCCGGCTCCTCCAGACCCTGACTCCAGGCCCCAACACCAGACCCCGAATCCCGACTCCTCCTGACCCCGCCATCTGTCCCCGACTCCAGAAACCGGCTCCAGACCCCGACTCCAGACCCGGACTCCAGACACCGACCACAGAACTCCACTCTCGACCCCGACGCCATATACTGACCCCTCCAGACCCCGACTCCAGACCCCGACTCCAGACCCCGGCTCCTCCAGACCACGACTGCAGACCCCGACGCCATATATTGATTCCTCCAGACCGCGACTGCAGACCCCGACTACAGATCCAGACTTCAGAACCGACTCCTGACCCCTGCTCCTCCAAACCCTTACTCCTCCACACCCCGAATCCACCAGACCCCGACTCCAGACCCCGACTCTAGACCGTGATTCCAGACCCTGACTCCAGACCCCAACACCAGTCCCCGACTCCAGACCCCAACACCAGTCCCCGACTCCAGACCCCTACTCCTCCAGACCACGACAAGTCCAGACCCTACCTCCAGACCCCAACTCCAGATCCGGACTCCAGACCCCGACTCCTCCAGAGCCCGACTCATCTAGTGCCCGACTCCTCCAGACCCCGACTACTCCAGACCCCGACTCCATACCCCGACTCCCGACCCCGACTCCCGACCCAGACTCCTCCAAACCTCGTCTCCAGACCCTGACTCCAGAAACCGACTCAAGACCCCGACTCCAGACCTGGACTCCAGACCCCGACTGCAGAACTCGAATCCAGACACTGACGCCATATGCTGACTCCTCCAGAACCCGACTCCAGACCCCGACTCCAGACCACGACTCCAGACCACGACTCCAGACCTGACTCCAGTCGCCGACTCCTCCGGGCCCCGACTCCACACCCCGACTCCTCCAGACCCCGACTCCAGACCCCGACTCCAGACCCCATCTCCAGAACCCGACTCCAGACCCCGACTCCAGACCATGACTCCAGATCCGACTCCAGACCCCAACTCCTCCTGACCCCGGCTCCAATCCCCGACTTGACAAACCAGTTCCAGACCCCGACTCCAGACCCGGACTCCAGACACCGACCCCAGAACTCCGCTCCAGACCCCGACGCCATATACTGACCCCTCCAGACGCCGACTCCAGACCCCAGCTCCTCCAGACCTCAACTGCAGACCCCAACGTCATTTACTGACTCCTTGAGACCGCGACCCCAGACCCCTCCTCCTCCACACCCCTACTCCTCCACACCCCGAATCCTCCCGACCCCGACTCCAGACCCCGAGTCTAGACCCTGACTCCAGACCGCGACTCCAGGCCCCGACACCAGTCCCCGACTCCAGACCCCTACTCCTCCAGACCCCGACTCCAGACCCCGACTCCAGACCCCGACTCCTCCAGAGCCCGACTCCTCCAGAGCCCGACACCTCCAGAGCCCGGCTCCTCCAGTGCCCGACTCCTCCAGACCCCGACTCCAGACCCCGACTCCAGACCACGACTCCTCCTGAGGCCGACTCCTCCAGAGCTCGACTCCTCCAGTGCCCGACTCCTCCAGACCATGACTCCTCCAAACCCCGACTCCAGAAACCGACTCAAGACCCCGACACTATACCCGGACTCCAGACACCGACTGCAGACCCCGACTCCAGACTGCAACTCCAGACACCGACACCAGTCCCCTACTCCAGACCCTGACTCCAGACCCCGACTCCAGACCCCGACTCCAGACCCCGACTCCAGACCCCGACTCCAGACCCCGACTCCAGACCCCGACTCCAGACCACGACTCCAGACCACGACTCCAGTCCCCAACTACAGACCCCGACACCAGTCCCAGGCTCTTGACCCCCAACTACATACCCTGACTCCAGTCGCCGACTCCTTCGGGCCCCAACTCCACACCCCGACTTCTCCAGACCCCGACACCAGACCCCCGACTCCAGACTCCGACACCAGTCCCCGACTCCAGACCCCTACTCCTCCAGACTACGACTCCTCCAGACCCTACATCCAGACCCCAACTCAAGACCCTGACTCCTCCGGACCCCAAGTCCTCCAGACCCCGACTCCAGACCCCGACTGCAGAAAACCGACTCCAGACCCCGACTCCAGACCCGTACTCCAGACACCGACTCCAGAACTCGACTCCAGAACCCCGACGCCATATACTGACCCCTGCAGACCACAATTCCAGACCCTGACCCTGACTCCAGACCCCCGGCTCGTCCAGACCCCGACGCCATATAATGACTCATCCAGACCCCGACTCCAGAGCCTGACTCCAGATCCCGACTCCAGACACCGACTCCAGACCACACCTCCAGAGAACTACACCAGTCCCTGACTCCAGACCACTACTCCTCAAGACCACGACTCCTCCAGACCCCAACTCCAGATCCGGACTCCAGACCCCGACTCCTCCAGACCCCGACTCCAGACCCCCGTCTCCAGATCCCGACTCCAGCCCCCGACTCCAGCCCCCCGACTACAGACCATGACTCCAGACCCCGACTCCAGACCCCGACTCCAGACCCCGACTCCAGACCCCGACTCCAGACCCCGACTCCTCCAGACCCCATGCCACCTCCGACTACTCAAACCCCGACTCCAGACCTGGACACCTGACCCCAACTCCAGGCCCCGACTACAGACCCCCACTCAATATACTGACCTCCGCCAGACCCTGACTCCCAGACCCCGACTCCAGACCCTGACTCCAGTTCCCGACTCCAGACCCTGACTCCAGTTCCTGACTCCAGACCCCGACTCCAGATCCGAATCCTCCAGACCCCGACTCCACCAGGTCCTGTCTCCGGTCCCTAACTCCAATCCCTTACTCCAGACCCCGACTGCAGACCCCGACTGCAGATCCCATCTCCAGAACCTGAATCCGGACGCCGACTTCAACCCTACTCCTCCAGACCCCGACTCCAGACCCTGAATTCAGATCTTGACTCCAGACACCGACTCCTCCAGACCCTGACTCCAGACACCGACTGCGGAACCCGACTCCAGAGCCTGAAACCAGACCCCGAATACAGACCCCGACTTCTCCAGAACACGACTCCAGACCCCGACTCCAGACCCCAACTCCAAACCCCGACTCCAGACCGCGACTCCAGACCCCGACTCCAGACCTGGATACCTGACCCCGACTCCAGGCCCCGACTACAGACCCCCACTCCATATACTGACTCCTCCAGACCCTGACTCCAGATCCCAACTCCAGACCCCGACTGCAGACCCCACCTCCAGATCCCGACCCCTCCAGACCCCGACTCCACCAGGTCCCGTCTCCAGTCCCCGACTCCAATCCCCGACTCCAGACCCCAACTCCAGACCCCGACTCCAGACCCCGACTCCAGACCCCGACTCCATACCCCGACTCCAGACCCCAACACCAGACCCTGACTCCCGACCCCAACTACAGACCCCGACTCCAGATCCCAACTCCTCCAGACCCTGACTCCTCCAGACCCCGACACCACCAGACCCTGACTCCAGGTCCTGACTCCAGTCCCCGACTCCAGACCCCGACTCCAGACCTGGACTTCAGACACCGACTCCAGAACTCGACTCCACACCCCAACGCCATATACTGACCCCTCCAGACCACAACACCAGACCCCGACCCTGACTCCAGACCCCGGCTCGTCCAGACCCCGACGCCAAATACTGACTCCTCCACACCCCGACTCCAGAGCCTGACTCCAGAACCCGACTCCAGACACAGACTCAAGACCACAATTCCAGACAACTACACCTGTCCCCGACTCCAGACCACTCCTCCTCCAGACCACGACTCCTCCAGACCCCGACTCCAGACCGCGACTCCAGACGCCGAATTCAGACCCCGACTCCAGACACCGACTCCTCCAGACCCCGACTCCTGACCCCGACACCATATACTGATTCCTCCAGACCCCGACTCCAGGCCCCGACTACAGATCCTGACTCCTGTCCCTGACTCTTCCGGGCCCCAAATCCACACCCCGACTCCTCCAGACCCCGACTCCAGACCCCGACTCCAGACCCCGACTCCAGACCCCGACTCCGTACCCCGACTCCAGACCCCGACTCCAGACCACGACTCCAGACCCCGACTCCAGACCCCGACTCCAGACCCCGACTCCAGACCCCGACTCCCAGACCCCGACTCCAGACCCCGACTCCAGACCCTGACTCCAGACACCGACTCCAGACACCAACTCCTCCAGACCCCGACCCCAGACACCGATTGCGGAACCCGACTCCAGACACTGAAACCAGACCGCGACTTCAGACCCCGACTCCTCTGGAGCCCGACTCCTGCGGCGCCCAACTTCTCCAGACCCCAACTCCTCCAGACCCCAACTCCTCCAGACCCTGAATCCAGAAACTGACTCCAGACCCCGACTCCAGACCCGGACTCCAGACACCGACTCTAGAACTCGACTCCAGACCCCGCCGCCATATACTGACCCCTCCAGACCACAACTCCAGACCCCGACCCTGACTCCAGATCCCGGCTCGTCCAGACCCCGACGCCAAATACTGACTCCTCCAGACCCCAACTCCTCCAGACCCCAACTCCTCCAGACCCCGACTGCTCCAGACCCTGACTCCAGACCCCAACTCCAGACCCTGATTCCCATCCCCAACACCTCCTGACCCCGATTCCAAACCCCGACTACAGAAACCGACTCCTCCAGAGCCTGACAGCTCCCATGCCCGACTCCTCCAGACCCCAACTGCTCCAGACCCCGACTCTTCCAGACCCTGACTCCAGACCCCGACTCCCGACCCCGACTCCTGACCCCGACTCCTCCTGACCCCGGCTCCAGTCCCCAACTCCAGAAACCGACTCCAGACCCGGACTACAGACACCGACCCCAGAACTCCACTCCAGACCACAACGCCATATACTGACCCCTCCAGACCCCGACTCCAGACCCCGGCTACTCCAGACATTGACTCCCGACTCCGACACAATATACTGACTCCTCCAGACCCCGACTCCAGAGCCCAACTCCAGACCCCTACTCCTCCACACACCGAATTCTCCACACCCCGAATCCTCCAGACCCCGACTCCAGACCCCAACTCTAGACCCCGACTCCAGACCCCGACTCCAGACCCCGACTCCAGACCCCGACTCCTCCAGACCCCAACTCCTCCAGACCCCGACTGCTCCAGACCCTGACTCCAGACCTCGACTCCAGACCCTGATTCCCATCCCCAACACCTCCTGACCCCGATTCCAAACCCCGACTACAGAAACCGACCCCTCCAGAGCCTGACAGCTCCCGTGCCCTACTCCTCCAGACCCCAACTGCTCCAGACCCCGACTCTTCCAGACCCTGACTCCAGACCCTGAATCCAGACCCCGACTCCCGACGCCGACTCCTCCTGACCCCGGCTCCAGTCCCCAACTCCAGAACTCCACTCCAGACCACAACGCCATATACTGACCCCTCCAGACCCCGACTCCAGACACCGGCTCCTCCAGACCGTGACTCCCGACTCCAACACAATATACTGACTCCTCCAGACCCCGACTCCAGAGCCCAACTCCAGACCCCGACTCCAGACCCCTACTCCTCCACACTCCGAATCCTCCACACCCCGAATACTCCAGACCCCGACTCCAGACCCCGACTCCAGTCCCCGACACCAGTCCCAGGCTCCTGACCCTGACTCCATACCCTGACTCCAGTCCCTGGCTCGTCAAGACCCCAACGCCATATACTGACTTCTCCAGCCCCCGACTCCAGACCTCGACTCCAGACCCCGACTCCAGACCCCGGCTCCAGACACTGACTCCGGACCCCGGCTCCATACCCCGACTGCTCCAGACCCCGATGCCACACTCCGACTACTCCAAACCCCGACTCCAGACCTGGACACTTGACCCCGACTCCAGGCCCCGACTACAGACCCCCACTCCATATACTAACTCCTCCAGACCCCGACTCCAGAAACCGACTCAACACCCTGACACCAGACACCGACTCCAGACCCCGACTCCAGACCGCGACTCCAGACACCGACTCCAGACCCCTACTCCAGACCCCGACTCCAGACCCCGACTCCAGTCCCCGACACCAGTCCCAGGCTCCTGACCCTGACTCCATACCCTGACTCCAGTCCCCGGCTCGTCAAGACCCCGACGCCATATACTGACTTCTCCAGACCCCGACTCCAGAGCCTGACTCCAGATCCCGACTCCAGACACCGACTCCAGACCACAAATCCAGGTAACTGCACCAGTCCCCGACTCCAGACCACTACTCCTCCAGACCACGACTCCTCCAGACCCTACCTCCAGACCCCAACTCCAGATCCGGACTCCAGACCCCGACTCCAGACCCCGACTCCTCCGGGCCCCAACACCAACACTCCGACTCCACCAGACCCCCTTCTCCAGATCCCGACTCCAGCCCCCGACTCCAGCCCCCGACTACAGCCCCCGACTCCAGCCCCCGACTCCAGCCCCCGACTCCATACCCCAACTCCTCCAGACCCCGATGCCACACTCCGACTACTCCAAACCCCGACTCCAGACCTGGACACTTGACCCCGACTCCATGCCCCGACTACAGACCCCCCACTCCATATACTAACTCCGCCAGACTCCGACTCCAGAAACCGACTCAACACCCTGACACCAGACACCGACTCCAGACCCCGACTCCAGACCGCGACTACAGACACCGACTCCAGACCCCTACTCCAGACCCTGACTCCAGACACCAACTCCAGTCCCCGACACCAGTCCCAGGCTCCTGACCCTGACTCCATACCCTGACTCCAGTCCCAGGCTCGTCAAGACCCCGAGCCATATACTGACTTCTCCAGACCCCGACTTCAGAGCCTGACTCCAGATCCCGACTCCAGACACCGACTCCAGACCACAAATCCATGTAACTGCACCAGTCCCCGACTCCAGACCACTACTCCTCCAGACCACGACTCCTCCAGACCCCAACTCCAGATCCAGACTCCAGACCCCGACTCCAGACCCCGACTTCAGCCCCCGACTCCAGACCCCGACTCCAGACCCCGACTCTAGACCCCGACTCCAGACCCCGACTCCAGACCCTGACTCCATACCCCGACTACTCCAAACCCCGACTCCAGACCTGGACACTTGACCCCGACTCTAGGCCCCGACTACAGACCCCCACTCCATATACTAACTCCTCCAGACCCCGACTCCAGACCCCGACTCCAGACCCCGATTCCAGACCCCGACTCCAGACCCCGACTCCAGGTAACTACACCAGTCCCCGACTCCAGACCACTACTCCTCCAGACCACGACTCCTCCAGACCCTACCTCCAGACCCCAATTCCAGATCCGGACTCCAGACCCCGACTCCTCCGGGCCCCAACACCAACACCCCGACTACTCCAGATCCCGACTCCAGCCCCCGACTCCAGCCCCCGACTCCAGCCCCCTAATCCAGCCCCCGACTCCAGCCCCCGACTCCAGACTCCGACTCCAGACCCCAACTCCAGACCCCGACTCCATACCCCAACTACATACCCCGACTCCATACCCCGACTCCAGACCCCGACTCCAGACCCCGACTCCAGACCACGACTCCAGACCACGACTCCTCCAGACCCCGATGCCACACTCCGACTACTCCAAACCTCGACTCCAGACGTGGACACCTGACCCCGACTCCAGACCCCGACCCCAGACCCCGACTCCCAACCCCAACTACAGACCCTGACTCCAGATCCCAACTCCGAAAGACCCCGACTCCTCCAGACCCCGACACCACCAGACCCTGACTCCAGGTCCCGACTCCAGTCCCTGACTCCAGACCCCGACTCCAAACACGGACAACAGACATGGACCCCAGAACTCCACTCCAGACCACGACGCCATATACTGATCCCTCCAGACACCGACTCCAGACCCCAGCTCCTCCAAACCGTGACTCCAGACCCCGAACCCATATATTGACTCCTCCAGACCCCGACTCCAGAGCCCGACTCCAGAGCCCGACTCCAGACCCCTACTTTTCCACACCCCTACTCCTCCACACCCCAAATCCTCCAGACCCCGACTCCAGACCCCGACTCCAGACCCCGACTCCAGACCCCGACACCAGTCCCTGACTCCAGACCCCTACTCCTCCAGACCACGACTCATCCAGACCCTACCTCCAGACACCAACTCCAGATCCGGACTCCAGACCCCGACTCCAGAGCCCGACTCCTCCAGAGCTCGACTCCTCCAGTGCCCGACTCCTCCAGACCCCGACTCCTCCAGACCCCGAATTCAGACCCCGACTCCAGACATCGACTCCAGACCCCGACACCAGTCCCTGACTCCAGACCCCTACTCCTCCAGACCACGACTCATCCAGACCCTACCTCCAGACACCAACTCCAGATCCGGACTCCAGACCCCGACTCCAGAGCCCAACTCCTCCAGAGCTCGACTCCTCCAGTGCCCGACTCCTCCAGTGCCCGACTCCTCCAGACCCCGACTCCTCCAGACCCCGAATTCAGACCCCGACTCCAGACATCGACTCCTCCAGACACCAACTCCAGACACCGATTGCGGAACCCGACTCCAGACACTGAAACCAGACCCTGAATCCAGACCCCGACTCCTCTAGTGCCCGACTCCTCCCACGCCCGACTCCTCCAGACCCCAACTCCTCCAGACACCGACTGCTCCAGACCCTGACTCCAGACCCTGACTCCAGACCCTGACTCCAGACCCCGACTCCAGACCCTGACTCCCATCCCCGACACCTCCTGACCCCGACTCCAGAAACCGACTCCTCCACAGCCTGACAGCTCCCCTGCCCGACTCCTCCAGACCCCAACTGCTCCAGACCCTGACTCTTCCAGACACTGACTCCAGACCCTGACTCCAGACCACGAATCAAGACCCCGACTCCAGACCCCGTCTCCAGACCCCGACTCCAGACCCTGACTCCAGACCCCGACTCCAGACCCCGACTCTAGACATCAACTCCAGACCCCGACTCCAGTCCCGGACTACAGACCCCGACACCAGGCTCCTTTGCCCGATTCCATACCCTGACTCCAGTCGCCGACTCCTCCGGGCCCCAACTCCACATCACGACTTCTCCAGACCCCGTCTCCAGATCCCGAATCGAGCCCCCGACACCAGTCCCCGGCTCCAGACCCCTACTCCTCCAGACTACGACTCTTCCAGACCCTACCTCAAGACCCCAACTCCAGAACCTGACTCCTCCAGACTACGACTCCTCCAGACCCTACCTCGAGACCCCAACTCCAGACCCTGACTCCTCCAGAACCCGAATCCTCCAGACCCTGACTCCAGAAACCGACTCCAGACCCCGATTCCAGAACTCGACTCCAGACCCCGATGCCATGTACTGACCCCTCCAGACCACGACACTAGACCCCAACACCCGACCCCGACTCCTGACCCCGACACCATATACTGATTACTCCAGAACCCGACTACAGACCCCCGACTACAGATCCTGACTCCTGTCCCCGACTCTTCCGGGCCCCAACTCCACACCCCGACTGCTCCAGACCCCGACTCCAGACCCCGAATTCAGACCCCGACTCCAGACACCAACTCCTCCAGACCCCGACTCCTGACCCTGACACCATATGCTGATTCCTCCAGACCCCGACTCCAGACCCCGATTACAGATCCTGACTCCTGTCCCCGACTCTTCCGGGCCCCAACTCCACACCCCGACTCCTCCAGAGCCCGACTCCAGAGCCCGCCTCCAGACCCCGACTACAGACCCCGACTCCAGACCCTGACTCCAGACACCGACTCCTCCAGACCCCAACTCCAGACACCGATTGCGGAACCCGACTCCAGACACTGAAACCAGACCCCGACTCCAGACCCCGACTCCTCTAGAGCCCGACTCCTCCCACGCCCGACTGCTCCCGCGCCCGACTCCTCCAGACCCCAACTCCTCCAGACCCCAACAGCTCCATACCCTAACTCCTTCAGACCCCGACAGCTCCAGACCCTGACTCCAGACCCCTACTCCAGACCCTGACTCCCATCCCCGACACCTCCTGACCCTGACTCCAGTCCCCGACTCCAGAAATCTACTCCTCCAGAGCCTGACAGCTCCCGTGCCTGACTCCTCCAGACCCCGACTGCTCCAGACCCCAACTCTTCCAGACCCTGACTCCAGACTCCGACTCCAGACTCTGGCTACTGACCCCAACTCCTCCTGACCCCGGCTCCAGTCCCCGACTACAGAAACCGACTCCAGACCCGGACTACAGACACCGACCCCAGAACTCCACTCCAGACCACGACGCCATATACGGACCCCTCCGTACCCCAACTCTAGACCCCGACTCCAGACCCCGACTCCAGACCCCAACTCCAGTCCCTGACTACAGACCCCAACACCAGTCCCAGGCTCCTTTCCCCGATTCCATACCCTGACTCCAGTCGCCGACTCCTCCGGGCCCCAACTCCACACCCCGACTTCTCCAGACCCCAACTCCAGATCCCAACTCGAGACCCCGACACCAGTCCCCGGCACCAGAGCCCTACTCCTCCAGAATACGACTCCTCCAGACCCTACCTCGAGACCCCAACTCCAGACCCTGACTCCTCCAGACTACGACTCCTCCAGACCCTACCTCGAGACCCCGACTCCAGACCCTGACTCCTCCAGACCCCGACTCCAGACCCCCGTCTCCAGACCCCTGACTCCAGCCCCTGACTCCAGACCCGACTCCAGACCCCGACTCCATACCCCGACTCCAGACCCCGACCCCAGACCCCAATTCCCACCCCAACTACAGACCCCGACTCCAGATCCTGACTCATCCAGACCCCGACTCCTCCAGACCCCGACATCACCAGACCCTGACTCCAGGTCCCGACTCCAACCCCTGACTCCAGACCCCGACTCCAGTCCCTGACTCCAGACCCCATCTCCAGAACCCGACTCCAGACGCCGACTTCAACCACTAATACTCCAGACCCCGACTCCAGACCCCAAATTCAGACCCTGACTCCAGACACCAACTCTTGCAGACCCCGACTCCAGACACCGACTGCGGAACCCGACTCCAGGCCCTGAAACCAGACCCCGACTTCAGATCCCGAAACCTCCAGAGCCTGACAGCTCCCATAAACGACTCCTCCAGACCCCAACTGCTCCAGACCCCGACTCCTCCAGACCCTGACTCCAGACCCCGACTCCAGACCCCGACTCCCGACCTCGACTCCTCCTGACCCCGGCTCCACTCCCCGACTCCAGAAACCGGCTCCAGATGCCGACTCCAGACCCGGACTCCAGACAACGACCACAGAACTCCACTCTAGACCCCGACGCCATATACTGACCCCTCCAGACCCCGACTCCAGACCTCGACTCTAGACCACGACTCCAGACCTTGACTCCAGACCCCGACACCAGTCCCCGACTCCAGACCACTACTCCTCCAGACCATGACTCGTCCAGACCCTACCTCCAGACCCTAACTCCAGATCTGGACTCCAGACCCCGACTCCAGACCCTGACTCCTCCAAACCTCGTCTCCAGACTCCGACTCCAGAAACTGACTCAAGACCCTGACTCCAGAACTCGACTCCAGACACCGACGCTATATACTGACTCCTCCAGAACCCGACTCCAGACCCGACTCCAGACCCCGACTCCTCCTGACCTCGGCTCCAGTCCCCGACTCCAGAAACCGGCTCCAGACCCCGACTCCAGACCCGGACTCCAGACACCGACCCCAGAACTTGACTCCAGAACGCCATATACTGACCCCTCCAGACCCCGACACCAGACTCCGGCTCCTCCAGACCTCGACTGCAGACCCCTACGTCATATACTGACTCCTCCAGACCCTGACTCCAGACCCTGACTCCAGACCCCGACTCCAGACCCCAACTACTCCACACCCCTACTCCTCCACACCCCGAATCCTCCAGACCCTGACTCCAGACTACCACTCTAGACCCCGACTCCAGACCGCGACTCCAGGCACCGACACCAAGATGCCGACTCCAAACCCCTACTCCTCCAGACCACGACTCATCCAGAGACCAACTCCAGACCCGGACTCCCTAACCCGACTGCAGACTCTGACTCCTCCAGAACCCGATTCCTCCAGTGCCCGACTCCTCCAAACCCCGAATCCTCCAGACCCCGACTCCTCCAGACCTTGACTCAACCAGACCCTGACTCCAGGTCCCGACTCCAGTCCCCGACTCCAGTCCCCGACTCCAGTCCCTGACTCCAGACCCTGACTCCAGACCCCAACTCCAGAACCCGAATCCAGAAGCTGACTTCAACCCCTACTCCTCCAGACCCCAACTCCAGACCCTGAATTCAGACCTCGACTCCAGACATCGACTCCTCCACACCCTGACTCCAGACACCGACTGCGGATCCCGACTCCAGACCCTGAAACCAGTCCCCGACTCCAGACCCCGAATCCTCCAGAGCACGACTCCTCCCGTGCCCAAATCCTGCAGACCCCACCTCATCCAGATCCCGACTCCTCCAGACCCTGACTCCAGACCCCAAATCCCAACACCGACTCCTCCTGACCCCGCCTCCTCCTGACCCCGCCTCCAGTCCCCGACTCCAGAAGCCGGCTCCAGACCCCGACTCCAGAACCGGACTCCAGACACCGACCACAGAACTCCACTCTAGACCCCGACGTCATATACTGACCCCTCCAGACCCCGACTTCAGACCTCGACTCCAGACCGCGACTCCAGACTCGGACTCCAGACACCGACCTCAGAACTCCACTCTAGACCCTGATGCCATATACTGACCCCTCCAGACCCCAACTCCAGACCCTGGCTCCTCCAGACCCTGACTCCAGACCCCGACTCCAGACCCCGAATCCCGACCCCTACTCCTCCTGACCGCGGCTCCAGTCCCCGACTCCAGAAACCGGCTCCAGATGCCGACTCCAGACCCGGACTCCAGACAACGACCACAGAACTCCACTCTAGACCCCGACGCCATATACTGACCCCTCCAGACCCCGACTCCAGACCCCGGCTCCTCCAGACCGCGACTGCAGACCCCGACGCCATATACTAATTCCTCCAGACCACGACTGCAGACCCCGACTCCAGATCCCGACTTCAGAACCCGACTCCCGACCCTGACACATCCAAACCCCTACTCCTCCACAACCCGAATCCTCCAGACCCTGACTCCAGATCCCGACACTAGACCATGACTCCAGACCCTGACTCCAGACCCCGACACCAGTCCCTGAATCCAGACCCCTACCCCTCCAGACCACGATTCGTCCACACCCTACCTCCAGACTCCAACTCCAGATCCAGACTCCGACTCCTCCAGAGCCCGACTCCTCTAGTGCCCGACTCCTCCAGACCCCAACTCCAGAACCCGACTCCTCCCAACCTCGTCTCCAGACCCCGACTCCAGAAACCGACTCAAGACGCCGACTCCAGACCTGGACTCCAGACCCCGACTCCACAACTCGACTCCAGACACCAACGCCATATACTGACTCCTCCAGACCCCGACTACAGACCACGACTCCAGACCCGACTCCAGACCCCGACTCCTCCTGACCCCGGCTCCAGTCCCCAACTCCAGACCCCGACTCCTCCAGACCCCAACTCCTCCAGACCTCGACTCCACCAGACCCTGACTCCAGGTCCCGACTCCAGTCCCCGACTCCAGACCATGACTCCAGACCCCATCTCCAGAATCCGAATCCAGAAGCTGACTTCAACCCCTACTCCTCCAGACCCTGAATTCAGACCCTGAATTCAGACCCTGACTCCAGACCCCGAGTCCACATCCGGACTCCAGAAACCAACTCCAGACCACGACTCCAGGCCCAGACTCCAGAACCGGACTCCAGACCCCGACACCAGTCCCTGACTCCAGACCACTACTCCTCCAGACCACGACTCGTCCAGACCCTACCTCCAGACCCTAACTCCAGATCCGGACTCCAGACCCCGACTCCAGACCCCGACTCCTCCAAACCTTGTCTCCAGACTCCGACTCCAGAAACTGACTCAAGACCCTGACTCCAGAACTCGACTCCAGACACCGACGCCATATACTGACTCCTCCAGAACCCGACTCCAGACCACGACTCCAGACCCGACTCCAGGCCCCGACTCCTCCTGACCTCGGCTCCAGTCCCCGACTCCAGAAGCCGGCTCCAGACCTCGACTCCAGACCCGGACTCCAGACACCGACCCCAGAACTCGACTCCAGACCGCCATATACTGACCCCTCCAGACCCTGACTCCAGACCCCGACTCCACACCCCGACTCCCGACACCGATTCCTCCTGACCCCGGCTCCAGTCCCCGACTCCAGAAAGCGACTCCAGACCCGGACTACAGACACCGACCCCAGAATTCCACTCCAGACCACGACGCCATATACTGACCCCTCCAGACCCCGAGTCCAGACCCCGGCTCCTCCAGACCGCGACTGCAGACCCCGACGCCATATACTGACTCCTCCAGACCCCGACTCCAGAGCCCGACTCCAGAGCCCAACTGCAGTCCCCGACTCCCGACCCCTGCTCCTCCAGACCACGACTCGTCCAGACCCTACCTCCAGACCCCAACTCCAGATCTTGATTCCAGACCCCGACTCTAGACCCCGAATCCTCCAGAGCCCGACTCCTCCAGTGCCCAACTCCTCCAGACCCCGACTCCAGAGCCCAACTCCAGTCCCCGACTCCCGACCCCTGCTCCTCCAGACCACGACTCGTCCAGACCCTACCTCCAGACCCCAACTCCAGATCTTGATTCCAGACCCCGACTCTAGACCCCGAATCCTCCAGTGCCCAACTCCTCCAGACCCCGACTCCTCCAGACCCCGACTCCCGACCCCAATTCCAGACCCGGACTCCAGACACCAACTCCAGAACTCGAATCCAGACCCCGACGCCATATACTGACACCTCCAGACCACAACACTAGACCCCAACTCCCGACCCCAACTCCAGACCCCGGCTCCTCCAGACCCCGACTCCTGACCCCGACACCTGACCCCGACACCATATACTGATTCCTCCAGACCCCGACTCCAGACCCCGACTACAGATCCTGACTCCTGTCCCCAACTCTTCCGTGCCCCAACTCTTCCGTGCCCCAACTCCACACCCCGACTCCTCCAGACCCCGACTCTAGACCCCGACTCCAGACCCCGACTCCTGACCCCGAATTCAGACCCCGACTCCAGACACCAACTCCAGACCTCGAATCCAGACCCGACTACAAACCCCGACTCCATACGGTGACTCCAGACCCCGACTCCAGTCCCCGACTCCAGACCCCGACTCCTCCAGAGCCCGACTCCTCCAGTACCCGACACCTCCAGACCCCGACTCCTCCAGCCCCCGACTCCTCCAGACACTGACTCCAGACATTGACTCCAGACATTGACTCCAGACCCCGACTCCCGACCCCGACTCCATACCCCAACACCAAACCCACACTCCTCCAGACCCCAACTCCAGACCCCGACTCCAGACCCCGACTCCAGACCCCGACTCCAGACCCCGACTCCAGACCCTGACTCCAGACCCCGACTCCAGTCCCCAACTACAGACCCCGATACCAGTCCCAGACTCCCGACCCCAAATCCAGACCCTGACTCCAGTCCCCGACTCCTCTGCACCCCAACTCCACACCCCGACTCCTCCAGGCCCCGACTCCAGGCCCCGAATCCAGAGCCCGACTCCAGACCCTGACTCCTCCAGACCACGATGCCACACTCCGACTACTCCCAACCCCGACTCCAGACCTGGACTCCTGACCCCGACTCCCGACCCCGACTACAGACCCTGACTCCAGACCCTGACTCCAGACCCTGACTCCAGACACCGACTCCAGATCCCGACTCCAGTCCCCGACTTCAGACCCCGACACCAGTCCCAGACTCCTGACCCCGACACCAGTCCCAGACTCCTGACCCCGAATCCAGACCCTGACTCCAGTCCCCGACTCCTCCTGGCCCCGACTCCTCCAGACCCCGACTCCAGACCTCGAATCCAGGCCCCGACTACAAACCCCGACTCCACACCGCGACTCCAGACCCGGACTCCAGACCACGACTCCAGTCCCCGACTCCAGACCCCGACTCCTCCAGAGCCCGACTCCTCCAGTACCCAACTCCTCCAGCACCCGACTCCTCCAGCCCCCAACTCCTCCAGACATTGACTCCAGACATTGACTCCAGACACTGACTCCAGACCCCGACCCCGACTCCAGACCCCAACAACAAACACACACTCCTCTAGACCCCAACTCCAGATGCCGACTCCAGACCCCGACTCCAGACCCCGACTCCAGACCCCGACTCCAGTCCCCGACTACAGACCCCGATACCAGTCCCAGACTCCCGACCCCAAATCCAGACACTGACTCCAGTCCCCGACTCCTCCGCACCCCAACTCCACACCCCGACTCCTCCAGACCCCGACTCCAGGCCCCGACTCCAGAACCCGAATCCAGAACCCGACTCCAAACCCTGCCTCCTCCAGACCACGATGCCACACTCCGACTACTCCCAACCCCGACTCCAGACCTGGACTCCTGACCCCGACTCCCGACCCCGACTACAGACCCTGACTCCAGACCCCGACACAACTGACCCCGACTCAGGACACCGCCTCCAGACCCTGACTCCAGACCCTGACTCCAGACCCTGACTCCAGAACCCGATTCCAGATCCCGACTCCAAACCCTACTCCACCAGACCCCGACTCCAGACCCCGAATTCAGATCCCGACTCCAGACACCGACTCCTCCAGACCCCGACTCCAGACCCCGACACCAGTCCCTGACTCCAGACCCCTACTCCTCCAGACCACGACTCGTCCAGACCCTACCTCCAGACCCCAACTCCAGATCTTGATTCCAGACCCCGACTCTAGACCCCGAATCCTCCAGAGCCCGACTCCTCCAGTGCCCAACTCCTCCAGACCCCGACTCCTCCAGACCCCGACTCCCGACCCCAACTCCCGACCCCGACTACTCCTGACCCCGACTCCAGACACCGACTCCAGAACTCGAATCCAGACCCCGACACCATATACTGACCCCTCCAGACCACAACACTAGACCCCGACTCCCGATCCCGACTCCAGACCCCGGCTCCTCCAGACCCCGACTCCTGACCCCGACACCATATACTGATTCCTCCAGACCCCGACTCCAGACCCTGACTCCAGACCCCGACTCCAGAACTCGAATCCAGACCCCGACGCCATATACTGACACCTCCAGACCACAACACTAGACCCCAACTCCCGACCCCAACTCCCGACCCCAACTTCAGACCCCGGCTCCTCCAGACCCCGACTCATGACCCCGACACCTGACCCCGACACCATATACTGATTCCTCCAGACCCCGACTCCAGACCTCGAATCCAGGCCCCGACTACAAACCCCGACTCCACACTGCGACTCCAGACCCGGACTCCAGACCACGACTCCAGTCCCCGACTCCAGACCCCGACTCCTCCAGAGCCCGACTCCTCCAGTACCCGACACCTCCAGACCTCGACTCCTCCAGCCCCCGACTCCTCCAGACACTGACTCCAGACATTGACTCCAGACATTGACTCCAGACCCCGACACTCGACACCAACTCCATACCCCAACACCAAACCCACACTCCTCCAGACCCCGACTCCAGACCCTGACTCCAGACCCCGACTCCACACCCCGACTCCAGACCCTGACTCCAGACCCCGACTCCAGACCCCGACTCCAGTCCCCGACTACAGACCCCGATACCAGTCCCAGACTCCCGACCCCAAATCCAGACACTGACTCCAGTCCCCGACTCCTCTGCACCCCAACTCCACACCCCGACTCCTCCAGGCCCTGACTCCAGGCCCCGAATCCAGAACCCGAATCCAGACCCCGACTACAGACCCTGACTCCAGACCCCGACACAACTGATCCCGACTCAGGACCCCGACTCCAGACACCGACACCAGTCCCCGACTCCCAACCCCGACTCCAGACCCTGACTCCAGACCCTGACTCCAGACCCTGACTCCAGACCCCAACTCCAGATCCCGACTCCAGTCCCCGACTACAGACCCCGACACCAGTCCCAGACTCCTGACCCCGACACCAGTCCCAGACTCCTGACCCCGAATCCAGACCCTGACTCCAGTCCCCGACTCCTCCTGGCCCCGACTCCACACCCCGACTCCTCCAGACCCCGACTCCACACCGCGACTCCAGACCCGGACTCCAGACCACGACTCCAGTCCCCGACTCCAGACCCCGACTCCTCCAGAGTCCGACTCCTCCAGTACCCAACTCCTCCAGCACCCGACTCCTCCAGCCCCCAACTCCTCCAGACACTGACTCCAGACATTGACTCCAGACACTGACTCCAGACCCCGACACCCGACCCCGACTCCAGACCCCAACAACAAACCCACACTCCTCCAGACCCCAACTCCAGATGCCGACTCCAGACCCCGACTCCAGACCCCGACTCCAGTCCCCAACTCCAGACCCCGACTCCAGACCCCGACTCCAGACCCTGACTCCAGACCCCGACTCCAGACCCCGACTCCAGTCCCCAACTACAGACCCCGATACCAGTCCCAGACTCCCGACCCCAAATCCAGACCCTGACTCCAGTCCCCGACTCCTCCGCGCCCCAACTCCATACCCCGACTCCTCCAGGCCCCGAATCCAGACCCCGACTCCAGACCCAGACTCCTCCAGACCACGATGCCACACTCCGACTACTCCCAACCCCGACTCCAGACCTGGACTCCTGACCCCGACTTCCGACCCCGACTACAGACCCTGACTCCAGACCCCGACACAACTGACCCTGACTCAGGACACCGACTCCAGACACCGACACCAGTCCCCGACTCCCGACCCCGACTCCAGACGCCGACTCCAGACGCCGACTCCAGACCCCGACTCCAGACCCCGACTCCAGACCCCGACTCCAGTCCCTGACTAAAGACCCCGATACCAGTCCCAGACTCCCGACCCCAAATCCAGACCCTGACTCCAGTCCCCGACTCCTCCGCACCCCAACTCCACACCCCGACTCCTCCAGGCCCCGACTCCAGACCCCGAATCCAGACCCCGACTCCAGACCCTGACTCCTCCAGACCACGATGCCACACTGCGATTACTCCCAACCCCGACTCCAGACCTGGACTCCTGACCCCGACTACAGACCCCGACTCCATATACTGACTCCTCCAGACCCTGAATCCCGACCCCGACTCCAGAACCCGACTCCAGAACCCGACTCCAGACCCCGACTCCAGACCCCGACACCTCCTGACCCCGACTCCAGACACTGACTGCGGACCCCGGCTCCAGACCCTGACTCCAGACGCCGACTCTAGCCCCCATCTCCAGAACCCAACTCCATAACCCGACTCCAGACCCCGAAATCAGACCCCGACTCCAGTCCCCGATTCCAGACTCCTACTCCTCCAGACCACAACTCCACATCCGGAGTCCATAACCCGACTCCAGAGCCCGACTCCTCCAGAGCCCGACTCCTCCAGACATCGACTCCTCCAGTCCCTGACACCTCCAGACCCCGACACCAGACCCCGACTCCAGAACCCGACTCCAGAACCCGACTCCAGACCCCGACTCCAGACCCCGACACCTCCTGACCCCGACTCCAGACACTGACTGCAGACCCCGACTCCAGACCCTGACTCCAGACGCCGACTCTAGCCCCCATCTCCAGAACCCAACTCCATAACCCGACTCCAGACCCCGAAATCAGACCCCGACCCCAGACACCAACTCCTCCAGACGCCGACTCCAGACACCGACTGCGGACCAGGACTCCAGACCGGGACTCCAGACCCTGAAACCAGACCACCACTCCAGACCCCGAAACCAGACTCCGACTCCTCCAGACCCCGACTCCACACCCCGACACCAGACCCCGGATCCATATACTGACTGCTCCAGACCCCCACTCCAGGCACCGACACCAGACGCCGACTCCCAACCCCGACTCCCAACCCCCACTCCAGACCCTGACTCCAGACCCTGACTCCAGACCCCGACTCCAGACCCCGACTCCAGACCCTGACTCCAGACCCCGACTCCTCCAGACTCCGATTACAGACCCCGACTCCAGCCCCGACACCAGACCCTGGATCCATGTATTGACTCCTCCAGAACCCCGACTCCAGGCCACGTCTCCAGACCCCGACTCCAGACCCGGACTCCTCCAGACCACGACTCCTCCAGACCCCGACGCCAGATCTGGACTCCGGACCCCGACACCTCCAGACCCCGACACCTGCAGAGCCCGACTCCTCCAGTGCCCGACTCCTCCAGACCCAGACCCCGACTCCAGACCCCGACTCCAGACGCCGACTACAGACCCCGACACAGCTGACCCCGACACAACTGACCCCGACTCAGGACCCTGACTCCAGACACAGACACCAGTCCCCGACTCCCTTCCCCGACTCCAGACCCTGACTCCAGACTCTGACTCCAGACACCGACTCCAGAACTTGACTCCAGTCCCCGACTACAGACCCCGACACCAGTCCCAGACTCCTGACCCCGACACCAGTCCCAGACTCCTGACCACGAATCCAGACCCTAACTCCAGTCCCCGACTCCTCCTGGCCCCGACTCCACACCCCGACTCCTCCAGACCCCGACTCCAGACCTCAAATCCAGACCCCGACTACAAACCCCGACTCCACACCGCGACTCCAGACCCCTGCTCCTCCAGACCACAACTCCTCCAGACCCTACCTCCAGACCCCGACTCCACATCTGGACTCCAGAACCCGACTCCAGACCCCGACTCCTCCAGTACCCGACTCCTCCAGTACCCGACTCCTCCAGTACCCGACTGCTTTAGATACTGACTCCAGACACCTCCAGAGCCCGACTCCTCCAGTGCCTGACTCCTCCAGTCCCCGACTCCTCCAGACCCCAACTCCAGACCCGGACTCCAGACCCCGACTCCAGACCCCGACACACCTGAACCCGATTCCAGAACCCGACTCCAGTCCCCGACTACAGACTCCGACACCAGTCCCAGACTCCTGACCCCAACACCACTCCTAGACTTCTGACACCGAATCCAGACCCTGACTCCAGTCCCCGACTCCTCCTGACCCCAACTCCAGACCCCGACTGCAGACCCCGAATCCAGACACCGACTCCAAACCCCGACTCCACACCGCGACTCCAGACCCCGACTCCAGTCCCCGACTCCAGACCCCAAATTCAGACCCCGACTCCAGACACCGACTCCACCAGACCCCGACTCCAGACACCGACTGCGGAACCCGAATCCATACTCCAGACCCTGACTCCAGACCCCAAAACCAGACTCTGACTTCTCCAGATCCCGACTCCTCCAGACCACGACTCCACACCATGACTCCAGACCCACATTTAAGACCCCGTCTCTAGCCCCGACTTCAGATCCTGACACCAGACCCTAAATGCAGGCACCGACTCCAGACCCCGACTCCAGACCCCTACTCCTCCAGACCACGACTCCTCCAGACCCTACCTCCAGACCCCGACTCCAGATCTGGACTCCAGACCCCGACACCTCCAAACCCCGACACCTCCAGAGCCCAACTCCTCCAGTGCCTGACTCCTCCAGACCCCTCCTCCAGACCCCGACTCCAGACCCCGACACACCTGACGCCGACTCAGGACCCTGACTCCACACACCAACACCAGTCCCCGACTCCCGACCCCGACTCCGGACCCCGACTCCAGAACCCGACTCCAGTCCCCGACTACAGACTCCGACACCAGTCCCAGACTCCTGACCCCGACACCACTCCTAGACTTCTGACACCGAATCCAGACTCTGACTCCAGTCCCTGACTCCTCCTGACCCCAACTCCAGACCCCGACTGCAGACCCCAAATCCAGACACCGACTCCAAACCCCGACTCCACACCGTGACTCCAGACCCCGACTCCAGTCCCCGACTCCAGACCCCTACTCCTCCAGACCACGACTCCACATCCGGACTCCAGAACCCGACTCCAGAGCCCGACTCCTCCAGAACCCGACTCCTCCAGTGCCCGACTCCTCCAGTCCCCGACTCCTCCAGACCCCGACTCCAGACCTGGACTCCTGACCCCGACTCCAGGCCCCGACTACAGACCCCGACTCCATATACTGATTCCTCCAGACCCTGACTCCCGACCTTGACTCCAGACACACACTCCGGACCAATATTCCAGACCCCGACGCCTGATCCATATACTGACTCCACCAAAGCGTGACTCCAGGTCCCGTCTCCAGTCCCTGACTCCAGACCCCGAATTCAGACCCCGACTCCAAACACCGACTCCTCCAGACCCCGATTCCTCCAGTCACCCCCTCCAGACCCCGCCTCCAGACCCCGCCTCCAGACCCCGCCTCCAGACCCCGACTCCAGACCCCGACTCCAGAACCCGATTCCAGATCCCGACTCCAACCCCTACTCCACCAGACCCTGACTCCATACCCCGAATTCAGACCCCGACTCCAGACACCGACTTCACCAGACCCCAACTCCAGACACCGACTGCGGAACCCGAATCCATACTCCAGACCCCGACTCCAGATCTGGACTCCAGACCCCGACACCTCGAAACCCCAACACCTCCAGAGCCTGACTCCTCCACTGCCTGACTCCTCCAGACCCCGACTCCTCCAGACCCCAACTCCAGACCCGGACTCCAGACCCCGACTCCAGACACCGACACACCTGACCCCGACTCCAGAACCCGACTCCAGTCCCCGACTACAGACTCTGACACCAGTCCCAGACTCCTGACCCCGATACCACTCCTAGACTTCTGACCCCGAATCCAGACCCTGACTCCAGTCCCCGACTCCACACCGTGACTCCAGAACCCGACTCCAGTCCCCTACTCCAGACCCCTACTCCTCCAGACCACGACTCCAGAACCCGACTCCAGAGCCCAACTCCTCCAGAACCCGACTCCTCCAGTGCCCGACTCCTCCAGTCCCCGAATCCTCCAGACCCCGACTCCAGACACTGACTCCAGTCCCCGACTCGAGTCCCCGACTCCAGACCCCGACTCCAGACCCCGACACCTCCTGACCCCGACTTAGGACACCGACCCCAGACACTGACACCAGTCCCTGACTCCCGACCCTGACTCCCGACCCCGACTCCTCCAGACCGCCACTCCAGAGCCCGACTCCAAACCCCCACTCCTCCAGACCCTGACTCCAGACCCCGACTCCAGACCCCGACTCCAGACCCCGACTCCAGACCCCGACTCCAGACCCCGACTCCAGACCCCGACTCCAGACCCCGACTCCAGACCCCGACTACAGACCCCGACTACAGACCCCGACTACAGACCCCGATACCAGTCCCAGACTCCCGACCCCAATTCCAGCCCCTGTCTCCAGTCCCCGACACCTCCGCGCCCGGACACCACACCCCAACTCCTCCAGACCCCGACTCCAGACCCTGACTCCTCACAATTCAGCAATTTCAAGCATTTTCTCTATCCGCAGATATAACTCATTCCCAAAATTTGTAAAATCTCCCATTTCCAACAAATATGCTGCTGGCATTATCCGCTCGTTCAATGAATCTGCAAGTTTCTCCATTTCATTCAATTCCTCAATCTGCAATACGTTCTGCATTAGAGCAACTTAAATCGATCTACTCCTGACAATCTACTAATTTTTCAATCTTGATCGTACAACTATTGCTTCAAAATCACCATTCCTGTATTTTGCAACTAATCAGGTTTCTACATCCAGGAAGTACTCAGTTTCTTGTAATTAATCAAATTCTGCAGATTCCCAGCTTCTCTTCGTTGGCTACACTATCAATTTCTCCATAGCCCTCATTTTAAGCAAACCTGGTTCACTGTGGATAGCAAAATATCATTACCTCGCCATTGATAAAATTCTAGCCTATTAGCTATCTGCAGCTATTTCCCATTCCCAATATTTGTCAAATCTCCCATTTTCACCAAAAAGCTTGTATCTTCTGCTCCTTCTCTGAATGTACAAGTTTCTTACTTTCCACCTACGTCGCTATCTCTATTAATATGCATTGTCTAATTCTAACACTCTCCACATTTCCAGTTACTTATCATTCACCAGGACTACAAATTCTCAATTACTTACTTTCTCAGCAAATGTAGTTCTATTTATCTATCAAATACTCAATATACAGAAATCTGCTAGAGTGAGCACATTGGCAGCTTCTCCGCATTCACTTAACTTCAAGTTCTCCATTCCCCTCAGATTCATCAAACTTGGCTGTCTGTATCTCTCAAAATGTCAATTATTAGAAATTCAGCAAGTTCAAGCATTTTCTCAATCAGCAGATATAACTCATTCCCAAAGTTTGTCAAATCTCCCATTTCCAACAAACTTGCTGTTTGCATTATCCGCTCATTCCCTGAATCTACAACTTTCTCCATTTCAATCAATTTCTCAATCTGCAATACTTTCTGCAGTCCAACAACATAAATAGATCTACTTCTGTCAAGCTACTCATTTTTCAATCTTGATCGTACAACTATTTCTTCAATATCACCATTCCTATATTTTGCAACTAATCAGGTTTCTACATCCAGGAAGTACTCAGTTTCCTGAAATTAATTGAATTCTGCAGATTCCCAGCTTCTCTGCGTTGGCTACTCTATCAATTTCTCCATAGCCCTCATTTTAAGCAAACCTGGTTCGCTGTGGATAGCAAGATATCAATACCTAGCCATTGTAAAATTCTAGAATTTTACATATCTGCAGCTATTTCATATTCCCAATATTTGTCAAATCTCCCATTTTCACCAAATTCGCTGCTTGTAGCTTCTGCTTCTTCTCTGAATGTACAAGTTTCTTACTTTCCACCTACGTCGCTATCTCTATTAATATCCACTGCCTATCAAAATAGTATCTCAAATTCTAACACTCTCCTCATTTCCAGTTACTTATCATTCACCTGAACGTGCAAGATCTCAATTTCTAACTTTATCAGCAAATGTAGTTCTATTTATCTATCAAATACAGAATTTCCAGAAATCTGTTAGACTGAGCACATTTGCAGCTTCTCCGCATTCACTGCAACTTCAATTTCTCCATTCCCTTCAGTTTCAGCAAACCTGGCTGTCTGTATCTCTCAAAATGTCAATTATTAGAAATTCAGCAAGTTCAAGCATTTTCTCAATCAGCGGATATAACTCATTCCCAAAATTTGTAAAATCTACCATATCCAACAAATCCGCTCGTTAACTGAATCTGCAAGTTTCTCCATTTTAATCTATTTCTCAAGCTGCAATACTTTCTGCAGTCCAACAACATAAATAGATCTACTTCTGTCAAGCTACTCATTTTTCAATGTTGATCGTACAACTATGCCTTCTATATCACCATTCCTATATTTTGCAACTAATCAGGTTTCTACATCCAGGAAGTACTCTGTTTCTTGTAATTAATCAAATTCTGCAGATTTCCAGCTTCTCTGCGTTGGCTACACTATCAATTTCTCCCTGGCCCTCATTTTAAGCAAACCTGGTTCGCTGTGGATAGCAAGATATCAATACCTAGCCATTGATAAAATTCTAGCATTTTAGCTATCTGCAGCTATTTAATATTCCCAATATTTGTCAAAACTCCCATTTTCACCAAATTCGCTGCTTGTAGCTTCTGCTTCTTCTCTGAATGTACAAGTTTCTTACTTTCCACCAACGTCGCTATCTATATTAATATCCACTGCCTATCAAAATAGTATCTCTAATTCTAAAACTCTCCACATTTCCAGTTACTTATCATTCACCTGAACCTACAATTTCTCAATTTCTAACTTTATCAGCAAAAGAAGTTCTATTTATCTATCAAATACTCAATTCCAGAAATCTGTTAGACTGAGTACATTTGTAGCTTCTGCGCATTCACTGCAACTTCAATTTCTCCATTCCCTTCAGTTTCAGCAATCCTGGCTCTCGGTATCTCTCAAAATGTCAATTACTCGCAATTCAGCAATTTCTAGCATGTTCTCTATCAGCAGATATAACTCATTCACAAAATTTGTAAAATCTCCCATTTCCAACAGATTTGCTGCTGGCACTATCCGCTCGTTCAATGAATCTGCAAGTTTCTCCATTTCAATCAACTCCTCAATCTGCAATACTTTCTGCATTAGAGCAAAGTAAATCGATCTACTTCTGACAATCTACTAATTTTTCAATCTTGATCGTACAACTATTGCTTCAAAATCACCATTCCTGTATTTTGCAACTAATCAGCTTTCTGCATCCAGGAAGTACTCAGTTTCTTGTAATTAATGAAATTCTGCAGATTCCCAGCTTCTCTTCGTTGGCTACACTATCAATTTCTCCATAGCCCTCATTTTAAGCAAACCTGGTTCACTGTGGATAGCACAATATCAATACCTAGTCATTGAAAAAATTCAGCATTTTACCTATCTGCAGCTATTTCCCATTCCCAATATTTGTCAAATCTCCAATTTTAACCAAATTCGCTGCTTGAAGCTTCTGCTCCTTCTCTGAATGTACAAGTTTCTTACTTTCCACCAACCTGGCTATCTCTATTAATGTCCACTTCCTATATAAATAAGTATCTCTAATTCTAACACACTCCACATTTCCAGTTACCTATCATTCACCTGGACTACAATTTCTCAATTACTAACTTTATCAGCAAATGTAGTTCTATTTATCTATCAAATACTCAAATTTCACAAATCTGCTGGACTGAGCACATTGGCAGCTTCTCCGCATTGAATGCAACTTCAATTTCTCCATTCCCTTCAATTTCAGCAAACCTGGCTGTCTGTATCTCTCAAAATAACAATTATTAGAAATTCAGCAAGTTCAAGCATTTTCTCAATCAGCAGATATAACTCATTCCCAAAGTTGATCAAATCTCCCATTTCCAACAAACTTGCTGTTTGCATTATCCGCTCATTCCCTAAATCTACAAGTTTCTCCATTTCAATCAATTTCTCAATCTGCAATACTTTCTGCAGTCCAACAACATAAATAGATCTACTTCTGTCAAGCTACTCATTTTTCAATGTTGATCGTACAACTATGCCTTCTATATCACCATTCCTATATTTTGCAACTAATCAGGTTTCTACATCCAGGAAGTACTCTGTTTCTTGTAATTAATCAAATTCTGCAGATTTCCAGCTTCTCTGCGTTGGCTACACTATCAATTTCTCCCTAGCCCTCATTTTAAGCAAACCTGGTTCGCTGTGGATAGCAAGATATCAATACCTAGCCATTGATAATATTCTAGAATTTTAGCTATCTGCAGCTATTTAATATTCCCAATATTTGTCAAATCTCCCATTTTCACCAAATGCGCTGCTTGTATCTTCTGCTTCTTCTCTGAATGTACAAGTTTCTTACTTTCCACCAACCTCGCTATCTATATTAATATCCACTGCCTATTAAAATAGTATCTCTAATTCTAACACTCTCCACATTTCCAGTTACTTATCATTCACCTGAACCTACAATTTCTCATTTTCTAACTTTATCAGCAAATGTAGTTCTATTTATCTATCAAATACAGAATTTCCAGAAATCAGTTAGACTGAGCACAATTGCAGATTCTCCGCATTCACTGCAACTTCAATTTCTCCATTCCCTTCAGTTTCAGCAAACCTGGCTGTCTGTATCTCTCAAAATGTCAATTATTAGCAATTCAGCAAGTACAAGCATTTTCTCTATCAGCAGATATAACTCATTCCCAAAATTTGTAAAATCTCCCATATCCAACAAATCCGCTCGTTAACTGAATCTGCAAGTTTCTCCATTTTAATCTATTTCTCAAGCTGCAATACTTTCTGCAGTCCAACAACATAATTAGATCTATTTCTGACAAGCTACTCATTTTTCAATGTTGATCGTACAACTATTCCTTCAATATCACCATTCCTATATTTTGCAACTAATCAGGTTTCTCCATCCAGGAAGTACTCAGTTTCTTGTAATTAATCAAATTCTGCAGATTCCCTGCTTCTCTGCGTTGGCTACACTATCAATTTCAACATTGCCCTCATTTTAAGCGACCGGTTTCGCTGTGGATAGCACAATATCAATAGCTAGTCATTGATAAAATTCAGCATTTTATTTATTTGCAGCTTCTCCGCATTCACTGCAACTTCAATTTCTCCATTTCCTTCAGTTTCAGCAAACCTGGCTCTCGGTATCTCTCAAAATGTCAATTATTAGCAATTCAGCAAATTCAAGCATTTTCTCTATCGGCAGATATAACTCATTCCTAACATTTGTAAAATCTCCCATTTCCAACAAATTTGCTAATGGCATCATCCGCTCGTTCACTGAATCTGCAAGTTTCTCCATTTCAATCAAATTCTCAATCTGCAATACTTTCTGAAGTCGAACAACGTAAATCGATCTACATCTCACAATCTATTAATTTTTCAATGTTTGATCGTACAACTATTTCTTCAATATCACCATTCCTATATTTTGCAACTAATCAGACTTCTGCATCCAGGAAGTACTCAGTTTCTGGTAATTAATCAAATTCTGCAGATTCCCAGCTTCTCTGCGTTGGCAACACTATCAATTTCTCCATAGCCCACATTTTAAGTAAACCTGGTTAGCTGTGGATAGCACAATATCAATACCTAGTCATTGAAAAAATTCAGCATTTTACCTATCTGCAACTATTTCCCATTCCCAATATTTGTCAAATCTCCCATTTTAACCAAATTCGCTGCTTGAAGCTTCTGCTCCTTCTCTGAATGTACAAGTTTCTTACTTTCCACCAAACTGGCTATCTCTATTAATGTCCACTTCCTATATAAATAAGTATCTCTAATTCTAACACTCTCCACATTTCCAGTTACTTATCATTCACCTGGACTACAATTTCTCAATTACTAACTTTATCAGCAAATGTAGTTCTAATTATCTATCAAATACTCAAATTTCACAAATCTGCTGGACTGAGCACATTGGCAGCTTCTCCGCATTCAATGCAACTTCAATTTCTCCATTCCTTCAATTTCAGCAAACCTGGCTGTCTGTATCTCTCAAAATGTCAATTATTGGCAATTCAGCAAGTTCAAGCATTTTCTCTATCAGCAGATATAACTCAGTCCCAAAATTTGTAAAATCTCTCATTTCCAACAAACTTGCTCTTTGCATTATCCGCTCATTCCCTGATTCTACAAGTTTCTCAATTACAATCAATTTCTCAATCCGCAATACTTTCTGCAGTCCAACATAAATAGATCTACCTCTGACAAGCTACTCATTTTTCAATGTTGATCGTACAACTATGCCTTCTATATCACCATTCCTATATTTTGAAACTAATCAGGTTTCTATATCCAGAAAGTACTCAGTTTCTTGTAATTAATCAAATTCTGCAGATTCCCAGCTTCTCTGCGTTGGCTACACTATCAATTTCTCCATAGCCCTCATTTTAAGCAAACCTGGTTCGCTGTGGATAGCAAATATCCATACCTAGCCATTGTTAAAATTCTAGCATTTTACCAATCTGCAGCTATTTAATGTTCCCAATATTTGTCAAATCTCCCGTTTTCACCAAGTTCGCTGCATTTAGCTTCTGCTTCTTCTCTGAATGTACAAGTTTCTTACTTGCCACCAACCTCGCTACCTATATTAATATCCACTGCCTATCAAAATAGTATCTCTAATTCTAAAACTCTCCACATTTCCAGTTACTTATCATTCACCTGAACCTACAATTTCTCATTTTCTAACTTTATCAGCAAATGTAGTTCTATTTATCTATCAAATACAGAATTTCCAGAAATCTGTTAGACTGAGCACAATTGCAGCTTCTCCGCATTCACTGCAACTTCAATTTCTCCATTTCCTTCAGTTTCAGCAAACCTGGCTGTCTGTATCTCTCAAAATGTCAATTATTAGAAATTCAGCAAGTTCAAGCATTTTCTCAATCAGCAGATATAACTCATTCCCAAAGTTTGTCAAATCTCCCATTTCCAACAAACTTGCTGTTTGCATTATCCGCTCATTCCCTGAATCTACAACTTTCTCCATTTCAATCAATTTCTCAATCTGCAATACTTTCTGCAGTCCAACAACATAAATAGATCTACTTCTGTCAAGCTACTCATTTTTCAATCTTGATCGTACAACTATGCCTTCTATATCACCATTCCTATATTTTGCAACTAATCAGGTTTCTACATCCAGGAAGTACTCAGTTTCTTGAAATTAATTGAATTCTGCAGATTCCCAGCTTCTCTGCGTTGGCTACTCTATCAATTTCTCCATAGCCCTCATTTTAAGCAAACCTGGTTCGCTGTGGATAGCAAGATATCAATACCTAGCCATTGTAAAATTCTAGCATTTTACATATCTGCAGCTATTTCATATTCCCAATATTTGTCAAATCTCCCATTTTCACCAAATTCGCTGCTTGTAGCTTCTGCTTCTTCTCTGAATGTACAAGTTTCTTACTTTCCACCTACGTCGCTATCTCTATTAATATCCACTGCCAATCAAAATAGTATCTCAAATTCTAACACTCTCCACATTTCCAGTTACTTATCATTCACCTGAACGTGCAAGATCTCAATTTCTAACTTTATCAGCAAATGTAGTTCTATTTATCTATCAAATACAGAATTTCCAGAAATCTGTTAGACTGAGCACATTTGCAGCTTCTCCGCATTCACTGCAACTTCAATTTCTCCATTCCCTTCAGTTTCAGCAAACCTGGCTGTCTGTATCTCTCAAAATGTCAATTATTAGAAATTCAGCAAGTTCAAGCATTTTCTCAATCAGCAGATATAACTCATTCCCAAAGTTTGTCAAATCTCCCATTTCCAACAAACTTGCTGTTTGCATTATCCGCTCATTCCCTGAATCTACAAATTTCTCCATTTCAATCAATTTCTCAATCTGCAATACTTTCTGCAGTCCAACAACATAAATAGATCTACTTCTGTCAAGCTACTCATTTTTCAATCTTGATCGTACAACTATGCCTTCTATATCACCATTCCTATATTTTGCAACTAATCAGGTTTCTACATCCAGGAAGTACTCAGTTTCTTGAAATTAATTGAATTCTGCAGATTCCCAGCTTCTCTGCGTTGGCTACTCTATCAATTTCTCCATAGCCCTCATTTTAAGCAAACCTGGTTCGATGTGGATAGCAAGATATCAATACCTAGCCATTGATAAAATTCTAGAATTTTAGCTATCTGCAGCTATTTAATATTCCCAATATTTGTCAAATCTCCCATTTTCACCAAATTCGCTGCTTGTATCTTCTGCTTCTTCTCTGAATGCACAAGTTTATTACTTTCCACCAACCACGCTATCTATATTAATATCCACTGCCTATCAAAATAGTAGCTCTAATTCTAAAACTCTCCACATTTCCAGTTACTTATCATTCACCTGAACCTACAATTTCTCATTTTCTAACTTTATCAGCAAATGTAGTTCAATTTATCTATCAAATACAGAATTTCCAGAAATCTGTTAGACTGAGCACAATTGCAGCTTCTCCGCATTCACTGCAACTTCAATTTCTCCATTCCCTTCAGTTTCAGCAAACCTGGCTGTCTGTATCTCTCAAAATGTCAATTATTAGAAATTCAGCAAGTTCAAGCATTTTCTCAATCAGCGGATATAACTCATTCCCAAAGTTTGTCAAATCTCCCATTTCCAACAAACTTGCTGTTTGCATTATCCGCTCATTCCCTGAATCCACAAATTTCTCCATTTCAATCAATTTCTCAATCTGCAATACTTTCTGCAGTCCAACAACATAAATAGATCTACTTCTGTCAAGCTACTCATTTTTCAATCTTGATCGTACAACTATGCCTTCTATATCACCATTCCTATATTTTGCAACTAAACAGGTTTCTACATCCAGGAAGTACTCAGTTTCTTGTAATTAATCAAATTCTGCAGATTCCCAGCTTCTCTACGTTGGCTACACTATCAATTTCTCCCTAGCCCTCATTTTAAGCAAACCTGGTTCGCTGTGGATAGCAAGGTATCAATACCTAGCCATTGATAAAATTCTAGCATTTTAGCTATCTGCAGCTATTTCATATTCCCAATATTTCTCAAAACTCCCATTTACACCAAATTCGCTGCTTGTATCTTCTGCTTCTTCTCTGAATGTACAAGTTTCTTACTTTCCACCAACGTCGCTATCTATATTAATATCCACTGCCTATCAAAATAGTATCTCTAATTCTAAAACTCTCCACATTTCCAGTTACTTATCATTCACCTGAACCTACAATTTCTCAATTTCTAACTTTATCAGCAAAAGAAGTTCTATTTATCTATCAAATACTCAATTCAAGAAATCTGTTAGACTGAGTAGATTTGCAGCTTCTGAGCATTCACTGCAACTTCAATTTCTCCATTCCCTTCAGTTTCAGCAATCCTGGCTCTCGGTATCTCTCAAAAAGTCAATTACTCGCAATTCAGCAATTTCTAGCATTTTCTCTATGAGCAGATATAACTCATTCCCAAAATTTGTAAAATCTCCCATTTCCAACAAATTTGCTGCTGGCATTATCCGCTCGTTCAATGAATCTGCAAGTTTGTCCATTTCAATCAATTGCTCAATCTGCAATACTTTCTGCATTAAAGCAACGTAAATCGATCTACTTCTGACAATCTACTAATTTTTCAATCTTGATCGTACAACTATTGCTTCAAAATCACCATTCCTGTATTTTGCAACTAATCAGGTTTCTGCATCGAGGAAGTACTCAGTTTCTTGTAATTAATCAAATTCTGCAGATTGCCAGCTTCTCTTCGTTGGCTACACTATCAATTTCTCCATAGCCCTCATTTTAAGCAAACCTGGTTCACTGTGGATAGCAAAATATCATTACCTCGCCATTGATAAAATTCTAGCCTATTAGCTATCTGCAGCTATTTCCCATTCCCAATATTTGTCAAATCTCCAATTTTCACCAAAAAGCTTGTAGCTTCTGCTCCTTCTCTGAATGTACAAGTTTCTTACTTTCCACCTACGTCGCTATCTCTATTAATATGCATTGTCTATATAAGTAATATTCTCTAATTCTAAAACTCTCCACATTTCCAGTTACCTATCATTCACCTGGACTACAATTTCTCAATTACTTACTTTATCAGCAAATGTAGTTCTATTTATCTCTCAAATACTCAATTTCCTGAAATCTGTTAGACTGAGCACATTGGCAGCTTCTCCGCATTCACTGGAACTTCAATTTCTACATTCGCTTCAGTTTCAGCAATTCTGGCTGTCTGTATCTCTCAAAATGTCCATTATTAGCAATTCAGCAAGTACAAGCATTTTCTCTATCAGCTGATATAACTCATTCCCAAAATTTGTAAAATCTCCCATATCCAACAAATCCGCTCGTTAACTGAATCGTCAAGTTTCTCCATTTTAATCTATATCTCAAGCTGCAATACTTTCTGCAGTCCAACAACATAAATAGATCTATTTCTGACAAGCTACTCATTTTTCAATGTTGATCGTACAACTATTCCTTCAATATCACCATTCCTATATTTTGCAACCAATCAGGTCTCTACATCCAGGAAGTACTCAGTTTCTTGTAATTAATCAAATTCTGCAGATTCCCTGCTTCTCTGCGTTGGCTACACTATCAATTTCAACATTGCCCTCATTTTAAGCGACCCGTTTCGCTGTGGATAGCACAATATCAATAGCTAGTCATTGATAAAATTCAGCATTTTATTTATTTCCAGCTTCTCCGCATTCACTGCAACTTCAATTTCTCCATTTCCTTCAGTTTCAGCAAACCTGGCTCTCGGTATCTCTCAAAATGTCAATTATTAGCAATTCAGCAAATTCAAGCATTTTCTCTATCGGCAGATATAACTCATTCCTAACATTTGTAAAATCTCCCATTTCCAACAAATTTGCTAATGGCATCATCCGCTCGTTCACTGAATCTACAAGTTTCTCCATTTCAATCAATTTCTCAATCTGCAATACTTTCTGAAGTCGAACAACGTAAATCGATCTACATCTCACAATCTATTAATTTTTCAATGTTGATCGTACAACTATTTCTTCAATATCACCATTCCTATATTTTGCAACTAATCAGATTTCTGCATCCAGGAAGTACTCAGTTTCTTGTAATTAATCAAATTCTGCAGATTCCCAGCTTCTCTGCGTTGGCAACACTATCAATTTCTCCATAGCCCACATTTTAAGTAAACCTGGTTAGCTGTGGATAGCACAATATCAATACCTAGTCATTGAAAAAATTCAGCATTTTACCTATCTGCAGCTATTTCCCATTCCCAAAATTTGTCAAATCTCCCATTTTAACCAAATTCGCTGCTTGAAGCTTCTGCTCCTTCTCTGAATGTACAAGTTTCTTACTTTCCACCAAACTGGCTATCTCTATTAATGTCCACTTCCTATATAAATAAGTATCTCTAATTCTAACACTCTCCACATTTCCACTTACTTATCATTCACCTGGACTACAATTTCTCAATTACTAACTTTATCAGCAAATGTAGTTCTATTTATCTATCAAACACTCAAATTTCACAAATCTGCTGGACTGAGCACATTGGCAGCTTCTCCGCATTCAATGCAACTTCAATTTCTCCATTCCCTTCAATTTCAGCAAACCTGGCTGTCTGTATCTCTCAAAATGTCAATTATTGGCAATTCAGCAAGTTCAAGCATTTTCTCTATCAGCAGATATAACTCAGTCCCAAAATTTGTAAAATCTCTCATTTCCAACAAACTTGCTGTTTGCATTATCCGCTCATTCCCTGAATCTACAAGTTTCTCAATTACAATCAATTTCTCAATCTGCAATACTTTCTGCAGTCCAACAACATAAATAGATCTACTTCTGTCAAGCTACTCATTTTTCAATGTTGATCGTACAACTATGCCTTCTATATCACCATTCCTATATTTTGCAACTAATCAGGTTTCTACATCCAGGAAGTACTCTGTTTCTTGTAATTAATCAAATTCTGCAGATTTCCAGCTTCTCTGCGTTGGCTACACTATCAACTTCTCCCTGGCCCTCATTTTAAGCAAAGCTGGTTCGCTGTGGATAGCAAGATATCAATACCTAGCCATTGATAAAATTCTAGCATTTTAGCTATCTGCAGCTATTTCATATTCCCAATATTTGTCAAAACTCCCATTTACACCAAATTCGCTGCTTGTAGCTTCTGCTTCTTCTCTGAATGTACAAGTTTCTTACTTTCCACCAACGTCGCTATCTATATTAATATCCACTGCCTATCAAAATAGTATCTCTAATCCAAAAACTCTCCACATTTCCAGTTACTTATCATTCACCTGAACCTACAATTTCTCAATTTCTAACTTTATCAGCAAAAGAAGTTCTATTTATCTATCAAATACTCAATTCCAGAAATCTGTTAGACTGAGTACATTTGCAGCTTCTGCGCATTCACTGCAACTTCAATTTCTCCATTCCCTTCAGTTTCAGCAATCCTGGCTGTCTGTATCTCTCAAAATGTCAATTACTCGCAATTCAGCAATTTCTAGCATTTTCTCTATCAGCAAATATAACTCATTCCCAAAATTTGTAAAATCTCCCATTTCCAACAGATTTGCTGTTGTCATTATCCGCGCGTTCAATGAATCTGCAAGTTTCTCCATTTCAATCAACTCCTCAATCTGCAATACTTTCTGCATTAGAGCAACGTAAATCGATCTACTTCTGACAATCTACTAATTTTTCAATCTTGATCGTACAACTATTGCTTCAAAATCACCATTCCTGTATTTTGCAACTAATCAGGTTTCTGCATCCAGGAAGTACTCAGTTTCTTGTAATTAATCAAATTCTGCAGATTCCCAGCTTCTCTGCGTTGGCTACTCTATCAATTTCTCCATAGCCCTCATTTTAAGCAAACCTGGTTCGCTGTGGATAGCAAGATATCAATACCTAGCCATTGTAAAATTCTAGCATTTTACAGATCTGCAGCTATTTCATATTCCCAATATTTGTCAAATCTCCCATTTTAACCAAATTCGCTGCTTGTAGCTTCTGCTTCTTCTCTGAATGTACAAGTTTCTTACTTTCCACCTACGTCGCTATCTCTATTAATATCCACTGCCTATCAAAATAGTATCTCAAATTCTAACACTCTCCACATTTCCAGTTACTTATCATTCACCTGAACGTGCAAGATCTCAATTTCTAACTTTATCAGCAAATGTAGTTCTATTTATCTATCAAATACAGAATTTCCAGAAATCTGTTAGACTGAGCACATTTGCAGCTTCTCCGCATTCACTGCAACTTCAATTTCTCCATTCCCTTCAGTTTCAGCAAACCTGGCTGTCTGTATCTCTCAAAATGTCAATTATTAGAAATTCAGCAAGTTCAAGCATTTTCTCAATCAGCCGATATAACTCATTCCCAAAGTTTGTCAAATCTCCCATTTCCAACAAACTTGCTGTTTGCATTATCCGCTCATTCCCTGAATCTACAACTTTCTCCATTTCAATCAATTTCTCAATCTGCAATACTTTCTGCAGTCCAACAACATAAATAGATCTACTTCTGTCAAGCTACTCATTTTTCAATCTTGATCGTACAACTATGCCTTCTATATCACCATTCCTATATTTTGCAACTAATCAGGTTTCTACATCCAGGAAGTACTCAGTTTCTTGAAATTAATTGAATTCTGCAGATTCCCAGCTTCTCTGCGTTGGCTACTCTATCAATTTCTCCATAGCCCTCATTTTAAGCAAACCTGGTTCGCTGTGGATAGCAAGATATCAATACCTAGCCATTGTAAAATTCTAGCATTTTACATATCTGCAGCTATTTCATATTCCCAATATTTGTCAAATCTCCCATTTTCACCAAATTCGCTGCTTGTAGCTTCTGCTTCTTCTCTGAATGTACAAGTTTCTTACTTTCCACCTACGTCGCTATCTCTATTAATATCCACTGCCTATCAAAATAGTATCTCAAATTCTAACACTCTCCACATTTCCAGTTACTTATCATTCACCTGAACGTCCATATCTCAATTTCTAACTTTATCGGCAAATGTAGTTCTATTTATCTATCAAATACAGAATTTCCAGAAATCTGTTAGACTGAGCACATTGGCAGCTTCTCCGCATTCACTGCAACTTCAATTTCTCCATTCCCTTCAGTTTCAGCAAACCTGGCTGTCTGTATCTCTCAAAATGTCAATTATTAGAAATTCAGCAAGTTCAAGCATTTTCTCAATCAGCAGATATAACTCATTCCCAAAGTTTGTCAAATCTCCCATTTCCAACAAACTTGCTGTTTGCATTATCCGCTCATTCCCTGAATCTACAAATTTCTCCATTTCAATCAATTTCTCAATCTGCAATACTTTCTGCAGTCCAACAACATAAATAGATCTACTTCTGTCAAGCTACTCATTTTTCAATCTTGATCGTACAACTATGCCTTCTATATCACCATTCCTATATTTTGCAACTAATCAGGTTTCTACATCCAGGAAGTACTCAGTTTCTTGAAATTAATTGAATTCTGCAGATTCCCAGCTTCTCTGCGTTGGCTACTCTATCAATTTCTCCATAGCCCTCATTTTAAGCAAGCCTGGTTCGCTGTGGATAGCAAGATATCAATACCTAGCCATTGATAAAATTCTAGAATTTTAGCTATCTGCAGCTATTTAATATTCCCAATATTTGTCAAATCTCCCATTTTCACCAAATTCGCTGCTTGTATCTTCTGCTTCTGCTCTGAATGTACAAGTTTCTTACTTTCCACCAACCACGCTATCTATATTAATATCCACTGCCTATCAAAATAGTATCTCTAATTCTAACACTCTCCACATTTCCCGGTACTTATCATTCACCTAAACCTACAATTTCTCATTTTCTAATTTTATCAGCAAATGTAGTTCAATTTATCTATCAAATACAGAATTTCCAGAAATCTTTTAGACTGAGCACAATTGCAGCTTCTCCGCATTCACTGCAACTTCAATTTCTCCATTCCCTTCAGTTTCAGCAAACCTGGCTGTCTGTATCTCTCAAAACGTCAATTATTAGAAATTCAGCAATATCAAGCATTTTCTCAATCAGCGGATATAACTCATTCCCAAAGTTTGTCAAATCTCCCATTTCCAACAGACTTGCTGTTTGCATTATCCGCTCATTCCCTGAATCTACAAATTTCTCCATTTCAATCAATTTCTCAATCTGCAATACTTTCTGCAGTCCAACAACATAAATAGATCTACTTCTGTCAAGCTACTCATTTTTCAATCTTGATCGTACAACTATGCCTTCTATAACACCATTCCTATATTTTGCAACTAAACAGGTTTCTACATTCAGGAAGTACTCAGTTTCTTGTAATTAATCAAATTCTGCAGATTCCCAGCTTCTCTGCGTTGGCTACACTATCAATTTCTCCCTAGCCCTCATTTTAAGCAAACCTGGTTCGCTGTGGATAGCAAGGTATCAATACCTAGCCATTGATAAAATTCTAGCAATTTAGCTATCTGCAGCTATTTAATATTCCCAATTTTTGTCAAAACTCCCATTTACACCAAATTCGCTGCTTGTAGCTTCTGCTTCTTCTCTGAATGTACAAGTTTCTTACTTTCCACCAACGTCGCTATCTATATTAATATCCACTGCCTATCAAAATAGTATCTCTAATTCTAAAACTCTCCACATTTCCAGTTACTTATCATTCACCTGAACCTACAATTTCTCAATTTCTAACTTTATCAGCAAAAGAAGTTCTATTTATCTATCAAATACTCAATTCCAGAAATCTGTTAGACTGAGCACATTTGCAGCTTCTGCGCATTCACTGCAACTTCAATTTCTCCATTCCCTTCAGTTTCAGCAATCCTGGCTGTCTGTATCTCTCAAAATGTCAATTACTCGCAATTCAGCAATTTCTAGCATTTTTTCTATCAGCAGATATAACTCATTCCCAAAATTTGTAAAATCTCCCATTTCCAACAGATTTGCTGCTGGCATTATCCGCGCGTTCAATGAATCTGCAAGTTTCTCCATTTCAATCAACTCCTCAATCTGCAATACTTTCTGCATTAGAGCAACGTAAATCGATCTACTTCTGACAATCTACTAATTTTTCATTCTTGATCGTACAACTATTGCTTCAAAGTCACCATTCCTGTATTTTGCAACTAATCAGGTTTCTGCATCCAGGAAGTACTCAGTTTCTTGTAATTAATCAAATTCTGCAGATTCCCAGCTTCTCTTCGTTGGCTACACTATCAATTTCTCCACAGCCCTCATTTTAAGCAAACCTGGTTCACTGTGGATAGCGAAATATCATTACAACACCATTGATAAAATTCTAGCCTATTAGCTATCTGCAGCTATTTCCCATTCGCAATATTTGTCAAATCTCCCATTTTCACCTAAAAGCTTGTAGCTTCTGCTCCTTCTCTGAATGTACTAGTTTCTTACTTTCCACCTACGTCGCTATCACTATTAATATGTATTGTCTATATAAGTAATTATCTCTAATTCTAAAACTCTCCACATTTCCAGTTACTTATCATTCACCTGGACTACAATTTCTCAATTACTTACTTTATCAGCAAATGTAGTTCTATTTATATATCAAATACTCAATTTCCAGAAATCTGTTAGACTGAGCACATTTGCACCTTCTCCGCATTCACTGGAACTTCAATTTCTACATTCGCTTCAGTTTCAGCAATTCTGGCTGTCTGTATCTCTCAAAATGTCAATTATTAGCAATTCAGCAAGTACAAGCATTTTCTCTATCAGCAGATATAACTCATTCCCAAAATTTGTCAAATCTCCCATTTCCAACAAACTTGCTGTTTGCATTATCCGCTCATTCCCTGAATCTACAACTTTCTCCATTTCAATCAATTTCTCAATCTGCAATACTTTCTGCAGTCCAACAACATAAATAGATCTACTTCTGTCAAGCTACTCATTTTTCAATCTTGATCGTACAACTATGCCTTCTATATCACCATTCCTATATTTTGCAACTAATCAGGTTTCTACATCCAGGAAGTACTCAGTTTCTTGAAATTAATTGAATTCTGCAGATTCCCAGCTTCTCTGCGTTGGCTACTCTATCAATTTCTCCATAGCCCTCATTTTAAGCAAACCTGGTTCGCTGTGGATAGCAAGATATCAATACCTAGCCATTGTAAAATTCTAGCATTTTACATATCTGCAGCTATTTCATATTCCCAATATTTGTCAAATCTCCCATTTTAACCAAATTCGCTGCTTGTAGCTTCTGCTTCTTTTCTGAATGTACAAGTTTCTTACTTTCCACCTACGTCGCTATCTCTATTAATATCCACTGCCTATCAAAATAGTATCTCAAATTCTAACACTCTCCACATTTCCAGTTACTTATCATTCACCTGAACGTACAAGATCTCAATTTCTAACTTTATCAGCAAATGTAGTTCTATTTATCTATCAAATACAGAATTTCCAGAAATCTGTTAGACTGAGCACATTGGCAGCTTCTCCGCATTCACTGCAACTTCAATTTCTCCATTCCCTTCAGTTTCAGCAAACCTGGCTGTCTGTATCTCTCAAAATGTCAATTATTAGAAATTCAGCAAGTTCAAGCATTTTCTCAATCAGCAGATATAACTCATTCCCAAAGTTTGTCAAATCTCCCATTTCCAACAGACTTGCTGTTTGCATTATCCGCTCATTCCCTGAAGCTACAAATTTCTCCATTTCAATCAATTTCTCAATCTGCAATACTTTCTGCAGTCCAACAACATAAATAGATCTACTTCTGTCAAGCTACTCATTTTTCAATGCTGATCGTACAACTATGCCTTCTATATCACCATTCCTATATTTTGCAACTAAACAGGTTTCTACATTCAGGAAGTACTCAGTTTCTTGTAATTAATCAAATTCTGCAGATTCCCAGCTTCTCTGCGTTGGCTACACTATCAATTTCTCCGTAGCCCTCATTTTAAGCAAACCTGGTTCGCTGTGGATGGCAAGATATCAATACCTAGCCATTGATAAAATTCTAGCATTTTAGCTATCTGCAGCTATTTAATATTCCCAATATTTGTGAAAACGTCCATTTACACCAAATTCTACACCAACGTCGCTATCTATATTAATATCCACTGCCTATCAAAATAGTATCTCTAATTCTAAAACTCTCCACATTTCCAGTTACTTATCATTCACCTGAACCTACAATCTCTCAATTTCTAACTTTATCAGCAAAAGAAGTTCTATTTATCTATCAAATACTCAATTCCAGAAATCTCTTAGACTGAGTAGATTTGCAGCTTCTGCGCATTCACTGCAACTTCAATTTCTCCATTCCCTTCAGTTTCAGCAATCCTGGCTGTCTGTATCTCTCAAAATGTCAATTACTCGCAATTCAGCAATTTCTAGCATTTTCTCTATCAGCAGATATAACTCATTCCCAAAATTTGTAAAATCTCCCATTTCCAACAGATTTGCTGCTGGCATTATCCGCTCGTTCAATGAATCTGCAAGTTTCTCCATTTCAATCAACTCCTCAATCTGCAATACTTTCTGCATTAGAGCAACGTAAATCGATCTACTTCTGACAATCTACTAATTTTTCATTCTTGATCGTACAACTATTGCTTCAAAATCACCATTCCTGTATTTTGCAACTAATCAGGTTTCTGCATCCAGGAAGTACTCAGTTTCTTGTAATTAATCAAATTCTGCAGATTCCCAGCTTCTCTGCGTTGGCAACACTATCAATTTCTCCATAGCCCCCATTTAAAGCAAACCTGGTTCACTGTGGATAGCGAAATATCATTACAACACCATTGATAAAATTCTAGCCTATTAGCTATCTGCAGCTATTTCCCATTCGCAATATTTGTCAAATCTCCCATTTTCACCTAAAAGCTTGTAGCTTCTGCTCCTTCTCTGAATGTACTAGTTTCTTACTTTCCACCTACGTCGCTATCTCTATTAATATGTATTGTCTATATAAGTAATTATCTCTAATTCTAAAACTCTCCACATTTCCAGTTACTTATCATTCACCTGGACTACAATTTCTCAATTACTTACTTTATCAGCAAATGTAGTTCTATTTATATATCAAATACTCAATTTCCAGAAATCTGTTAGACTGAGCACATTTGCAGCTTCTCCGCATTCACTGGAACATCAATTTCTACATTCGCTTCAGTTTCAGCAATTCAGGCTGTCTGTATCTCTCAAAATGTCAATTATTAGCAATTCAGCAAGTACAAGCATTTTCTCTATCAGCAGATATAACTCATTCCCAAAATTTGTCAAATCTCCCATTTCCAACAAACTTGCTGTTTGCATTATCCGCTCATTCCCTGAATCTACAACTTTCTCCATTTCAATCAATTTCTCAATCTGCAATACTTTCTGCAGTCCAACAACATAAATAGATCTACTTCTGTCAAGCTACTCATTTTTCAATCTTGATCGTACAACTATGCCTTCTATATCACCATTCCTATATTTTGCAACTAATCAGGTTTCTACATCCAGGAAGTACTCTGTTTCTTGTAATTAATCAAATTCTGTAGATTTCCAGCTTCTCTGCGTTGGCTACACTATCAATTTCTCCCTGGCCCTCATTTTAAGCAAATCTGGTTCGCTGTGGATAGCAAGATAGCAATACTTAGCCATTGATAAAATTCTAGAATTTTAGCTATCTGCAGCTATTTAATATTCCCAATATTTGTCAAATCTCCCATTTTCACAAAATTCGCTGCTTGTAGCTTCTGCTTCTTCTCTGAATGTACAAGTTTCTTACTTTCCACCAACCTCGCTATCTATATTAATATCCACTGCCTATCAAAATAGTATCTCTAATTCTAACACTCTCCACATTTCCAGATACTTATCATTCACCTGAACCTACAATTTCTCATTTTCTAACTTTATCAGCAAATGTAGTTCTATTTATCTATCAAATACAGAATTTCCAGAAATCTGTTACTGAGCACAATTGCAGCTTCTCCGCATTCACTGCAACTTCAATTTCTCCATTCCCTTCAGTTTCAGCAAACCTGGCTGTCTGTATCTCTCAAAATGTCAATTATTGGAAATTCAGCAAGTTCAAGCATTTTCTCAATCAGCAGATATAACTCATTCCCAAAGTTTGTCAAATCTCCCATTTCCAACAAACTTGCTGTTTGCATTGTCCGCCCATTCCCTGAATCTACAAATTTCTCCATTTCAATCAATTTCTCAATCTGCAATACTTTCTGCAGTCCAACAACATAAATAGATCTACTTCTGTCAAGCTACTCATTTTTCAATCTTGATCGTACAACTATGCCTTCTATATCACCATTCCTATATTTTGCAACTAATCAGGTTTCTACATTCAGGAAGTACTCAGTTTCTTGTAATTAATCAAATTCTGCAGATTCCCAGCTTCTCTGCGTTGGCTACACTATCAATTATTTCCCTTGCCCTCATTTTAAGCAAACCTGGTTCGCTGTGGATAGCAAGATATCAATACCTAGCCATTGATAAAGTTCTAGCATTTTAGCTATCTGCAGCTATTTAATATTCCCAATATTTGTCTAATCTCCGATTTTCACCAAATTCGCTGCTTGTAGCTTCTGCTTCTTCTCTGAATGTACAAGTTTCTTACTATCCACCAACCTCGCTATCTATATTAATATCCACTACCTATCAAAATAGTATCTCTAATTCTAACACTCTCCACATTTCCAGTTACTTATCATTCACCTGAACCTACAATTTCTCATTTTCTAACTTTATCAGCAAATGTAGTTCTATTTATCTATCAAATACAGAATTTCCAGAAATCTGTTACTGAGCACAATTGCAGCTTCTCCGCATTCACTGCAACTTCAATTTCTCCATTCCCTTCAGTTTCAGCAAACCTTGCTGTCTGTATCTCTCAAAATGTCAATGATTAGCAATTCAGCAAGTTCAAGCATTTTCTCTATCAGCAGATGTAACTCATTCCCAAAATTTGTAAAATCTCCCATTTCCAACAGATTTGCTGCTGGCATTATCCGCTCGTTCAATGAATCTGCAAGTTTCTCCATTTCAATCAACACCTCAATCTGCAATACTTTCTGCATTAGAGCAACGTAAATCGATCTACTTCTGACAATCTACTAATTTTTCAATCTTGATCACTGTGGATAGCAAAATATCATTACCTCGCCATTGATAAAATTCTAGCCTATTAGCTATCCGCAGCTATTTCCCATTCCCAATATTTGTCAAATCTCCCATTGTCACCTAAAAGCTTGTAGCTTCTGCTCCTTCTCTGAATGTACAAGTTTCTTACTTTCCACCTACGTCGCTATCTCTATTAATATGCATTGTCTATATAAGTAATTATCTATAATTCTAAAACTCTCCACATTTCCAGTTACTTATCATTCACCTGGACTACAATTTCTCAATTACTTACTTTATCAGCAAATGTAGTTCTATTTATCTATCAAATACTCAATTTCCAGAAATCTGTTAGACTGAGCACATTTGCAGCTTCTCCGCATTCACTGGAACTTCAATTTCTACATTCGCTTCAGTTTCAGCAATTCTGGCTGTCTGTATCTCTCAAAATGTCAATTATTAGCAATTCAGCAAGTACAAGCATTTTCTCTATCAGCAGATATAACTCATTCCCAAAATTTGTAAAATCTCCCATATCCAACAAATCCGCTCGTTAACTGAATCTGCAAGTTTCTCCATTTCAATCAATTTCTCAATCTGCAATACTTTCTGAAGTCGAACAACGTTAATCGATCTACATCTCACAATATATTAATTTTTCAATGTTGATCGTACAACTATTTCTTCAATATCACCATTCCTATATTTTGCAACTAATCAGATTTCTGCATCCAGGAAGTACTCAGTTTCTTGTAATTAATCAAAATCTGCAGATTCCCAGCTTCACTGCGTTGGCTACACTATCAATTTCTCCATAGCCCTCATTTTAAGCAAACCTGGTTCGCTGTGGATAGCAAATATCCATACCTAGCCATTGTTAAAATTCTAGCATTTTACCTATCTGCAGCTATTTAATATTCCCAATATTTGTCAAATCTTCCATTTTCACCAAATTCGCTGCTTGTAGCTTCTGCTTTTTCTCTGAATGTACAAGTTTCTTAATTTCCACCAACCTCGCTATCTCTATTAATATCCACTGCCTATCAAAATAGTATCGCAAATTCTAACATTCTCCACATTTCCAGTTACTTATCATTCACCTGAAACTACAATTTCTCAATTTCTAACCTTATCAGCAAAAGAAGTTCTATTTATCTATCAAATACTCAATGTCCAGAAATCTGCTAGACTGAGCACATTTGCAGCTTCTCCGCATTCACAGCAACTTCAAGTTCTCCATTCCATTCAGTTTCAGCAATCTTGGCTGTCTGTGTCTCTCAAAATGTCAATTATCAGCAATTCAGCATGTACAAGCATTTTCTCTATCAGCAGATATAACTCATTCACAAAATTTGTAAAATCTCCCATATCCAACAAATTCGCACTTTGCATTATCCGCTCGTTAACTGATTCTGCAAGTTTCTCCATTTTAATCTATTTCTCAAGCTGCAATACTTTCTGCAGTCCAACAACATAAATAGATCTATTTCTGACAAGCTACTCATTTTTCAATGTTGATCGTGCCTTCAATATCACCATTCCTATATTTTGCAACTAATCAGGTTTCTACATCCAGGAAGTACTCAGTTTCTTGTAATTAACCAAATTCTGCAGATTCCCTGCTTCTCTGCGTTGGCTACACTATCAATTTCAACATTGCCCTCATTTTAAGCGAGCCGTTTCGCTGTGGATCGCACAATATCAATAGCTAGTCATTGATAAAATTCAGCATTTTATCTATTTGCAGCTTGTCCGCATTCACTGCAACTTCATTTTCTGCATTTCCTTCAGTTTCAGCAAACCTGGCTCTCGGTATCTCTCAAAATGTCAAATATTAGCAATTCAGCAAATTCAAGCATTATCTCTATCGGCAGATATAACTGATTCCCAAAGTTTGTCAAATCTCCCATTTCCAACAAACTTGCTGTTTGCATTATCCGCTCATTCCCTGAATCTACAAATTTCTCCATTTCAATCAATTTCTCAATCTGCAATACTGTCTGCAGTACAACAACATAAATCGATCTACTTCTGTCAAGCTACTCATTTTTCAATGTTGATCGTACAACTATGCCTTCTATATCACCATTCCTATATTTTGCAACTAATCAGGTTTCTACATTCAGGAAGTACTCAGTTTCTTGTAATTAATCAAATTCTGCAGATTCCCAGCTTCTCTGCGTTGGCTACACTATCAATTTCTCCCTAGCCCACATTTTAAGCAAACCTGGTTCGCCGCGGATAGCAAGATATCAATACCTAGCCGTTGATAAAATTCTAGCATTTTAGCTATCTGCAGCTATTTAATATTCCCAATATTTGTCAAATCTCCCATTTTCACCAAATTCGCTGCTTGTAGCTTCTGCTTCTTCTCTGAATGTACAAGTTTCTTACTTTCCACCAACGTCGCTATCTATATTAATATCCACTGCCTATCAAAATAGTATCTCTAATTCTAAAACTCTCCACATTTCCAGTTACTTATCATTCACCTGAACCTACAATTTCTCAATTTCTAACTTTATCAGCAAAAGAAGTTCTATTTATCTATCAAATACTCAATTCCAGAAATCTCTTAGACTGAGTACATTTGCAGCTTCTGCGCATTCACTGCAACTTCAATTTCTCCATTCCCTTCAGTTTCAGCAATTCTGGCTGTCTGTATCTCTCAAAATGTCAATTATTAGCAATTCAGCAAGTACAAGCATTTTCTCTATCAGCAGATATAACTCATTCCAAAAATTTGAAAAATCTCCCATATCCAACAAATCCGCTCGTTAACTGAATCTGCAAGTTTCTCCATTTTAATCTATTTCTCAAGCTGCAATACTTTCTGCAGTCCAACAACATAAATAGATCTATTTCTGACAAGCTACTCATTTTTCAATGTTGATCGTACAACTATTCCTTCAATATCACCATTCCTATATTTTGCAACTAATCAGGTTTCTCCATCCAGGAAGTACTCAGTTTCTTGTAATTAATCAAATTCTGCAGATTCCCAGCTTCTCTGCTTTGGCTACACTATCAATTTCAACATTGCCCTCATTTTAACGACCCGTTTCGCTGTGGATAGCGCAATATAAATAGCTAGTAATTGATAAAATTCAGCATTTTATTTATTTGCAGCTTCTCCGCATTCACTGCAACTTCAATTTCTCCATTTCCTTCAGTTTCAGCAAATCTGGCTCTCGGTATCTCTCAAAATGTCAATTATTAGCAATTCAGCAAATTCAAGCATTTTCTCTATCGGCAGATATAACTCATTCCTAACATTTGTAAAATCTCCCATTTCCAACAAATTTGCTAATGGCATCATCCGCTCGTTCACTGAATCTGCAAGTTTCTCCATTTCAATCAATTTCTCAATCTGCAATACTTTCTGAAGTCGAACAACGTAAATCGATCTACATCTCACAATCTATTAATTTTTCAATGTTGATCGTACAACTATTTCTTCAATATCACCATTCCTATATTTTGCAACTAATCAGATTTCTGCATCCAGGAAGTACTCAGTTTCTTGTAATTAATCAAATTCTGCAGATTCCCAGCTTCTCTGCGTTGGCAACACTATCAATTTCTCCATAGCCCACATTTTAAGTAAACCTGGTTAGCTGTGGATAGCACAATATCAATACCTAGTCATTGAAAAAATTCTAGCATTTTACCTATCTGCAGCTATTTCCCATTCCCAATATTTGTCAAATCTCCCATTTTAACCAAATTCGCTGCTTGAAGCTTCTGCTCCTTCTCTGAATGTGCAAGTTTCTTACTTTCCACCAAACTGGCTATCTCTATTAATGTCCACTTCCTATATAAATAAGTATCTCTAATTCTAACACTCTCCACATTTCCACTTACTTATCATTCACCTGGACTACAATTTCTCAATTACTAACTTTATCAGCAAATGTAGTTCTATTTATCTATCAAATACTCAAATTTCACAAATCTGCTGGACTGAGCACATTGGCAGCTTCTCCGCATTCAATGCAACTTCAATTTCTCCATTCCCTTCAATTTCAGCAAACCTGGCTGTCTGTATCTCTCAAATTGTCAATTATTGGCAATTCAGCAAGTTCAAGCATTTTCTCTATCAGCAGATATAACTCATTCCCAAAATTTGTAAAATCTCTCATTTCCAACAAACTTGCTCTTTGCATTATCCGCTCATTCCCTGATTCTACAAGTTTCTCCATTACAATCAATTTCTCAATCCGCAATGCTTTCTGCAGTCCAACAACATAAATAGATCTACCTCTGACAAGCTACTCATTTTTCAATGTTGATCGTACAACTATGCCTTCTATATCACCATTCATATATTTTGAAACTAATCAGGTTTCTACATCCAGAAAGTACTCAGTTTCTTGAAATTAATCAAATTTTGCAGATTCACAGCTTCTCTGCGTTAGCTACACTATCAATTTCTCCATAGCCCTCATTTTAAGCAAACCTGGTTCACTGTGGATAGCAAATATCCATACCTAGCCATTGTTAAAATTCTAGCATTTTACCTATCTGCAGCTATATTCCCAATATTTGTCAAATCTTCCATTTTCACCAAATTCGCTGCTTGTAGCTTCTGCTTTTTCTCTGAATGTACAAGTTTCTTAATTTCCACCAACCTCGCTCTCTCTATTAATATCCACTGCCTATCAAAATAGTATCGCAAATTCGAACATTCTCCACATTTCCAGTTACTTATCATTCACCTGAAACTACAATTTCTCAATTTCTAACCTTATCAGCAAAAGAAGTTCTATTTATCTATCAAATACTCAATTTCCAGAAATCTGCTAGACTGAGTACATTTGCAGCTTCTCCGCATTCACAGCATCTTCAAGTTCTCCATTCCATTCAGTTTCAGCAATCTTGGCTGTCTGTGTCTCTCAAAATGTCAATTATCAGCAATTCAGCAAGTAGAAGCATTTTCTCTATCAGCAGATAAAACTCATTCACAAAATTTGTAAAATCTCCCATATCCAACAAATTCGCTCTTTGCATTATCCGCTCGTTAACTGAATCTGCAAGTTTCTCCATTTTAATCTATTTCTCAAGCTGCAATACTTTCTGCAGTCCAACAACATAAATAGATCTATTTCTGACAAGCTACTCATTTTTCAATGTTGATCGTACCTTCAATATCACCATTCCTATATTTTGCAAGTAATCAGGTTTCTACATCCAGGAAGTACTCAGTTTCTTGTAATTAACCAAATTCTGCAGATTCCCTGCTTCTCTGCGTTGGCTACACTATCAATTTCAACATTGCCCTCATTTTAAGCGAGCCATTTCGCTGTGGATCGCACAATATCAATAGCTAGTCATTGATAAAATTCAGCATTTCATTTATTTGCAGCTTCTCCGCATTCACTGCAACTTCAATTTCTCCATTTCCTTCAGTTTCAGCAAACCTGGCTCTCGGTATCTCTCAAAATGTCAATTATTAGCAATTCAGCAAATTCAAGCATTTTCTCTATCGGCAGATATAACTCATTCCTAACATTTGTAAAATCTCCCATTTCCAACAAATTTGCTAATGGCATCATCCGCTCGTTCACTGAATCTGCAGGTGTCTCCATTTCAATCAATTTCTCAATCTGCAATACTTTCTGAAGTCGAACAACGTAAATCGATCTACATCTCACAATCTATTAATTTTTCAATGTTGATCGTACAACTATTTCTTCAATGTCACCATTCCTATATTTTGCAACTAATCAGATTTCTGCATCCAGGAAGTACTCAGTTTCTTGTAATTAATCAAATTCTGCAGATTCCCAGCTTCTCTGCGTTGGCTACACTACCAATTTCTCCCTAGCCCTCATTTTAAGCAAACCTGGTTCGCTGTGGATAGCAAGATATCATTACCTCGCTTTTGATAAAATTCTAGCATTTTAGCTATCTGCAGCTTTTTCCCATTCCCAATATTTGTCAAATCTCCCATTTTCACCAAAATCGCTGCTTGTAGCTTCTGCTCCTTCTCTGAATGTACAAGTTTCTTACTTTCCACCAACCTCGCTATCTCTGTTAATATCCACTGCCGACATAGATAAGTATCTTTAATTCTAACACTCTCCACATTTCCAGTTACTTATCATTCACCTGATTCTACAATTTCTCAATTGCTAACTTCATCAGCAAATGTAGTTCTATTTATCTATCAAATACTCAATTTCCAGAAATCGGTTAGACTGAGCACATTTGCAGCTTCTCCGCATTCACTGGAACTTCAATTTCTGCATTCGCTTCAGTTTCAGCAATTCTGGCTGTCTGTAACTCTCAAAATGTCAATTATTAGCAATTCAACATGTACAAGCATTTTCTCTATCAGCAGATATAACTCATTCCCAAAATTTGTAAAATCTCCCATATCCAACAAATCCGCTCGTTCACTGAATCTGCAGGTGTCTCCATTTCAATCAATTTCTCAATCTGCAATACTTTCTGAAGTCGAACAACGTAAATCGAACTACATCTCACAATCTATTAATTTTTCAATGTTGATCGTACAACTATGCCTTCTATATCACCATTCCTATATTTTGCAATTAATCAGGTTTCTACATCCAGGAAGTACTCAGTTTCTAGTAATTAATCAAATTCTGCAGATTCCCAGCTTCTCTGCGATGGCTACACTATCAATTTCTCCATAGCCCTCATTTTAAGCAAACCTGGTTCGCTGTGGATAGCGCAATGTCATTAGCTAGTCATTGATAAAGTTCAGCATTTTATCTATTTGCATCTTCTCCGCATTCACTGGAACTTCAATTTCTCCATTCCCTTCAGTTTCAGCAAACTTGGCTGTCTGTATATCTCAAAATGTCAATTATTAGCAATTCAGCAAATTCAAGCATTTTCTCTATCGGCATATATAACTCATTCCTAAAATTTGTCAAATCTCCCATTTCCAACAAACTTGCTGTTTGCATTATCCGCTCATTCCCTGAATCTACAAATTTCGCCATTTCAATCAATTTCTCAATCTGCAATACTTTCTGCAGTCCAACAACATAAATAGATCTACTTCTGTCAGTCTACTCATTTTTCAATGTTGATCGTACAACTATGCCTTCTATATCACCATTCCTATATTTTGCAACTAATCAGGTTTCTACATTCAGGAAGTACTCAGTTTCTTGTAATTAATCAAATTCTGCAGATTCCCAGCTTCTCTGCGTTGGCTACACTATCAATTTCTCCCTAGCCCTCATTTTAAGCAAACCTGGTTCGCCGTGGATAGCAAGATATCAATACTTGGCCATTGATAAAATTCTAGCATTTTAGCTATCTGCAGCTATTTCCCATTCCCAATATTTGTCAAATCTCCCATTTTCACCAAATTCGCTGCTTGAAGCTTCTGCTTCTTCTCTGAATGTACAAGTTTCTTACTTTCCACCAAACTGGCTATCTCTATTAATGTCCACTTCCTATATAAATAAGTATCTCTAATTCTAACACTCTCCACATTTCCAGTTACTTATCATTCACCTGGACTACAATTTCTCAATTGCTAACTTTATCAGCAAATGTAGTTCTATTTGTCTATCAAATACTCAAATTTCACAAATCTGCTGGACTGAGCACATTGGCAGCTTCTCCGCATTCAATGCAACTTCAATTTCTCCATTCCCTTCAATTTCAGCAAACCTGGCTGTCTGTATCTCTCAAAATGTCAATTATTGGCAATTCAGCAAGTTCAAGCATTTTCTCTATCAGCAGATATAACTCATTCCCAAAATTTGTAAAATTTCTCATTTCCAACAAACTTGCTCTTTGCATTATCCGCTCATTCCCTGATTCTACAAGTTTCTCCATTACAATCAATTTCTCAATCCGCAATACTTTCTGCAGTCCAACAACATAAATAGATCTACCTCTGACAAGCTACTCATTTTTCAATGTTGATCGTACAATTATGCCTTCTATATCACCATTCCTATAATTTGCAACTAATCAGGTTTCTACATCCAGAAAGTACTCAGTTTCTTGTAATTAATCAAATTCTGCAGATTCCCAGCTTCTCTGCGTTGGCTACACTATCAATTTCTCCCTAGCCCTCATTTTAAGCAAACCTGGTTCGCTGTGGATAGCAAATATCCATACCTAGCCATTGTTAAAATTCTAGCATTTTACCTATCTGCAGCTATTTAATATTCCCAATATTTGTCAAATCTCCCATTTTCACCAAATTCGCTGCTTGTAGCTTCTGCTTTTTCTCTGAATGTACAAGTTTCTTACTTTCCACCAACCTCGCTATCTCTATTAACATCCACTGCCTATCAAAATAGTATAGCAAATTCTAACATTCTCCACATTTCCAGTTACATATCATTCACCTGAAACTACAATTTCTCAATTTCTATCCTTATCAGCAAAAGAAGTTCTATTTATCTATCAAATACTCAATGTCCAGAAATCTGCTAGACTGAGTACATTTGCAGCTTCTCCGCAGTCACAACAACTTCAAGTTCTCCATTCCATTCAGTTTCAGCAATCTTGGCTGTCTGTGTCTCTCAAAATGTCAATTATTAGCAATTCAGCAAGTACAAGCATTTTCTCTATCAGCAGATATAACTCATTCCCAAAATTTGTATAATCTCCCATTTCCAACAAACTTGCTGTTTGCATTAACCGCTCATTGCCTGATTCTACAAGTTTCTCCATTACAATCAATTTCTCTATCCGCAATACTTTCTGCAGTCCAACAACATAAATAGATCTATTTCTGACAAACTACTCATTTTTCAATGTTGATCGTACAACTATACCTTCAATATCACCATTCCTATATTTTGCAACTAATCAGGTTTCTACATCCAGGAAATACTCAGTTTCTTGTAATTAATCAAATTCTTCAGATTCCCTGCTTTTCTGCGTTGGCTACACTATCAATTTCACCATTGCCCTCATTTTAAGCGATCTGTTTCGCTGCGGATAACACAATATGAATAGCTAGTCATTGATAACATTCAGCATTTTATTTATTTGCAGCTTCTCCACATTCACTGGAACGTCAATTTCTCAATTCCCTTCAGTTTCAGCAATCCTGGCTGTCTGTATCTCTCAAAATGTCAATTATTAGTAATTCAGCAAGTTCAAGCATTTTCTCTATCAGCAGATATAACTCATTCCCAAAATTTGTAAAATTTCTCATTTCCAACAAACTTGCTCTTTGCATTATCCGCTCATTCCCTGATTCTACAAGTTTCTCCATTACAATCAATTTCTCAATCCGCAATACTTTCTGCAGTCCAACAACATAAATAGATCTACCTCTGACAAGCTACTCATTTTTCAATGTTGATCGTACAACTATGCCTTCTATATCACCATTCCTATAATTTGCAACTAATCAGGTTTCTACATCCAGAAAGTACTCAGTTTCTTGTAATTAATCAAATTCTGCAGATTCCCAGCTTCTCTGCGTTGGCTACACTATCAATTTCTCCCTAGCCCTCATTTTAAGCAAACCTGGTTCGCTGTGGATAGCAAATATCCATACCTAGCCATTGTTAAAATTCTAGCATTTTACCTATCTGCAGCTATTTAATATTCCCAATATTTGTCAAATCTCCCATTTTCACCAAATTCGCTGCTTGTAGCTTCTGCTTTTTCTCTGAATGTACAAGTTTCTTACTTTCCACCAACCTCGCTATCTCTATTAACATCCACTGCCTATCAAAATAGTATAGCAAATTCTAACATTCTCCACATTTCCAGTTACATATCATTCACCTGAAACTACAATTTCTCAATTTCTATCCTTATCAGCAAAAGAAGTTCTATTTATCTATCAAATACTCAATGTCCAGAAATCTGCTAGACTGAGTACATTTGCAGCTTCTCCGCAGTCACAACAACTTCAAGTTCTCCATTCCATTCAGTTTCAGCAATCTTGGCTGTCTGTGTCTCTCAAAATGTCAATTATTAGCAATTCAGCAAGTACAAGCATTTTCTCTATCAGCAGATATAACTCATTCCCAAAATTTGTAAAATCTCCCATATCAACAAATTCGCTCTTTGCATTATCCGCTCGTTAACTGAATCGTCAAGTTTCTCCATTTTAATCTATTTCTCAAGCTGCAATACTTTCTGCAGACCAACAACATAAATAGATCTATTTCTGACAAGCTACTCATTTTTCAATGTTGATCGTACAACTATTCCTTCAATATCACCATTCCTATATTTTGCAACCAATCAGGTTTCTACATCCAGGAAGTACTCAGTTTCTTGTAATTAATCAAATTCTTCAGATTCCCTGCTTCTCTGCGTTGGCTACACTATCAATTTCAACATTGCCCTCATTTTAAGCGAGCCGTTTCGCTGTGGATAGCACAATATCAATAGCTAGTCATTGATAAAATTCAGCATTTTATTTATTTGCAGCTTCTCCGCATTCACTGCAACTTCAATTTCTCCATTTCCTTCAGTTTCAGCAAATCTGGCTCTCGGTATCTCTCAAAATGTCAATTATTAGCAATTCAGCAAATTCAAGCATTTTCTCTATCGGCAGATATAACTCATTCCTTAAATTTGTAAAATCTCCCATTTCCAACAAATTTGCTAATGGCATCATCCGCTCGTTCACTGAATCTGCAAGTTTCTCCATTTCAATCAATTTCTCAATCTGCAATACTTTCTGAAGTCGAACAACGTAAATCGATCTACATCTCACAATCTATTAATTTTTCAATGTTGATCGTACAACTATTTCTTCAATATCACCATTCCTATATTTTGCAACTAATCAGATTTCTGCATCCAGGAAGTACTCAGTTTCTTGTAATTAATCAAATTCTGCATATTCCCAGCTTCTCTGCGTTGGCAACACTATCAATTTCTCCATAGCCCACATTTTAAGTAAACCTGGTTAGCTGTGGATAGCACAATATCAATACCTAGTCATTGAAAAAATTCAGCATTTTACCTATCTGCAGCTATTTCCCATTCCCAATATTTGTCAAATCTCCCATTTTAACCAAATTCGCTGCTTGAAGCTTCTGCTCCTTCTCTGAATGTACAAGTTTCTTACTTTCCACCAACCTGGCTATCTCTATTAATGTCCACTTCCTATATAAATAAGTATCTCTAATTCTAACACTCTCCACATTTCCACTTACTTATCATTCACCTGGACTACAATTTCTCAATTACTAACTTTATCAGCAAATGTAGTTCTATTTGTCTATCAAATACTCAAATTTCACAAATCTGCTGGACTGAGCACATTGGCAGCTTCTCCGCATTCAATGCAACTTCAATTTCTCCATTCCCTTCAATTTCAGCAAACCTGGCTGTCTGTATCTCTCAAAATGACAATTATTGACAATTCAGCAAGTTCAAGCATTTTCTCTATCAGCTGATATAACTCATTCCCAAAATTTGTATAATCTCCCATTTCCAACAAACTTGCTGTTTGCATTAACCGCTCATTGCCTGATTCTACAAGTTTCTCCATTACAATCAATTTCTCTATCCCCAATACTTTCTGCAGTCCAACAACATAAATAGATCTATTTCTGACAAGCTACTCATTTTTCAATGTTGATCGTACAACTATACCTTCAATATCACCATTCCTATATTTTGCAACTAATCAGGTTTCTACATCCAGGAAATACTCAGTTTCTTGTAATTAATCAAATTCTTCAGATTCCCTGCTTTTCTGCGTTGGCTACACTATCAATTTCACCATTGCCCTCATTTTAAGCGATCTGTTTCGCTGCGGATAACACAATATGAATAGCTAGTCATTGATAACATTCAGCATTTTATTTATTTGCAGCTTCTCCACATTCACTGGAACGTCAATTTCTCAATTCCCTTCAGTTTCAGCAATCCTGGCTGTCTGTATCTCTCAAAATGTCAATTATTAGTAATTCAGCAAGTTCAAGCATTTTCTCTATCAGCAGATATAACTCATTCCCAAAATTTGTAAAATTTCTCATTTCCAACAAACTTGCTCTTTGCATTATCCGCTCATTCCCTGATTCTACAAGTTTCTCCATTACAATCAATTTCTCAATCCGCAATACTTTCTGCAGTCCAACAACATAAATAGATCTACCTCTGACAAGCTACTCATTTTTCAATGTTGATCGTACAACTATGCCTTCTATATCACCATTCCTATAATTTGCAACTAATCAGGTTTCTACATCCAGAAAGTACTCAGTTTCTTGTAATTAATCAAATTCTGCAGATTCCCAGCTTCTCTGCGTTGGCTACACTATCAATTTCTCCCTAGCCCTCATTTTAAGCAAACCTGGTTCGCTGTGGATAGCAAATATCCATACCTAGCCATTGTTAAAATTCTAGCATTTTACCTATCTGCAGCTATTTAATATTCCCAATATTTGTCAAATCTCCCATTTTCACCAAATTCGCTGCTTGTAGCTTCTGCTTTTTCTCTGAATGTACAAGTTTCTTACTTTCCACCAACCTCGCTATCTCTATTAACATCCACTGCCTATCAAAATAGTATAGCAAATTCTAACATTCTCCACATTTCCAGTTACATATCATTCACCTGAAACTACAATTTCTCAATTTCTATCCTTATCAGCAAAAGAAGTTCTATTTATCTATCAAATACTCAATGTCCAGAAATCTGCTAGACTGAGTACATTTGCAGCTTCTCCGCAGTCACAACAACTTCAAGTTCTCCATTCCATTCAGTTTCAGCAATCTTGGCTGTCTGTGTCTCTCAAAATGTCAATTATTAGCAATTCAGCAAGTACAAGCATTTTCTCTATCAGCAGATATAACTCATTCCCAAAATTTGTAAAATCTCCCATATCAACAAATTCGCTCTTTGCATTATCCGCTCGTTAACTGAATCGTCAAGTTTCTCCATTTTAATCTATTTCTCAAGCTGCAATACTTTCTGCAGACCAACAACATAAATAGATCTATTTCTGACAAGCTACTCATTTTTCAATGTTGATCGTACAACTATTCCTTCAACATCACCATTCCTATATTTTGCAACCAATCAGGTTTCTACATCCAGGAAGTACTCAGTTTCTTGTAATTAATCAAATTCTTCAGATTCCCTGCTTCTCTGCGTTGGCTACACTATCAATTTCAACATTGCCCTCATTTTAAGCGAGCCGTTTCGCTGTGGATAGCACAATATCAATAGCTAGTCATTGATAAAATTCAGCATTTTATTTATTTGCAGCTTCTCCGCATTCACTGCAACTTCAATTTCTCCATTTCCTTCAGTTTCAGCAAACCTGGCTCTCGGTATCTCTCAAAATGTCAATTATTAGCAATTCAGCAAATTCAAGCATTTTCTCTATCGGCAGATATAACTCATTCCTTAAATTTGTAAAAACTCCCATTTCCAACAAATTTGCTAATGGCATCATCCGCTCGTTCACTGAATCTGCAAGTATTTCTCCATTTCAATCAATTTCTCAATCTGCAATACTTTCTGAAGTCGAACAACGTAAATCGATCTACATCTCACAATCTATTAATTTTTCAATGTTGATCGTACAACTATTTCTTCAATATCACCATTCCTATATTTTGCAACTAATCAGATTTCTGCATCCAGGAAGTACTCAGTTTCTTGTAATTAATCAAATTCTGCATATTCCCAGCTTCTCTGCGTTGGCAACACTATCAATTTCTCCATAGCCCACATTTTAAGTAAACCTGGTTAGCTGTGGATAGCACAATATCAATACCTAGTCATTGAAAAAATTCAGCATTTTACCTATCTGCAGCTATTTCCCATTCCCAATATTTGTCAAATCTCCCATTTTAACCAAATTCGCTGCTTGAAGCTTCTGCTCCTTCTCTGAATGTACAAGTTTCTTACTTTCCACCAACCTGGCTATCTCTATTAATGTCCACTTCCTATATAAATAAGTATCTGTAATTCTATCACTCTCCACATTTCCACTTACTTATCATTCACCTGGACTACAATTTCTCAATTACTAACTTTATCAGCAAATGTAGTTCTATTTGTCTATCAAATACTCAAATTTCACAAATCTGCTGGACTGAGCACATTGGCAGCTTCTCCGCATTCAATGCAACTTCAATTTCTCCATTCCCTTCAATTTCAGCAAACCTGGCTGTCTGTATCTCTCAAAATGTCAATTATTGGCAATTCAGCAAGTTCAAGCATTTTTCTATCAGCTGATATAACTCATTCCCAAAATTTGTATAATCTCCCATTTCCAACAAACTTGCTGTTTGCATTAACCGCTCATTGCCTGATTCTACAAGTTTCTCCATTACAATCAATTTCTCTATCCCCAATACTTTCTGCAGTCCAACAACATAAATAGATCTATTTCTGACAAGCTACTCATTTTTCAATGTTGATCGTACAACTACACCTTCAATATCACCATTCCTATATTTTGCAACTAATCAGGTTTCTACATCCAGGAAGTTCTCAGTTTCTTGTAATTAATCAAATTCTTCAGATTCCCTGCTTTTCTGCGTTGGCTACACTATCAATTTCACCATTGCCCTCATTTTAAGCGATCTGTTTCGCTGCGGATAACACAATATGAATAGCTAGTCATTGATAAAATTCAGCATTTTATTTATTTGCAGCTTCTCCACATTCACTGGAACGTCAATTTCTCAATTCCCTTCAGTTTCAGCAATCCTGGCTGTCTGTATCTCTCAAAATGTCAATTATTAGCAATTCAGCAAGTTCAAGCATTTTCTCTATCGGCAGATCTAACTCATTCCCAAAATTTGTAAAATCTCCCATTTCCAACAAATTTGCTGCTGGCATTATCCGCTCGTTCAATGAATCTGCAAGTTTCTCCATTTCAATCAATTTCTCAATCTGCAATAATTTCTGAAGTCGAACAACGTAAATCGATCTACTTCTGACAATCTAATAATTTTTCAATGCTGATCGTCCAACTATTGCTTCAATATAACCATTCCTATATTTTGCAACTAATCAGGTTTTTACATCCAGGAAGTACTCAGTTTCTTGTAATTAATCAAATTCTGCAGATTCCCAGCTTGTCTGCGTTGGCTACACTATCAATTGCTCCATAGCCCTCATTTTAAGCAAACCTGGTTCGCTGTGGATAGCAAAATATCATTACCTCGCTTTTGATAAAATTCTAGCATTTTAGCTATCTGCAGCAATTTCCCATTCCCAATATTTGTCAACTCTCCCATTTTCACCAAAATCGCTTCTTGTAGCTTCTGCTCCTTCTCTGAATGTACAAGTTTCTTACTTTCCACCAACCTCGCTATCTCTGTTAATATCCACTGCCGACATAGATAAGTATCTCTAATTCTAACACTCTCCACATTTCCAGTTACTTATCATTCACCTGATTCTACAATTTCTCAATTTCTAACTTTATCAGCAAATGTAGTTCTATTTATTATCAAATACTCAATTTCCAGAAATCAGTTAGACTGAGTACATTTGCAGCTTCTCCGCATTCACTGGAACTTCAATTTCTACATTCGCTTCAGTTTCAGCAATTCTGGCTGTCTGTATCTCTCAAAATGTCAATTATTAGCAATTCAACAAGTACAAGCATTTTCTCTATCAGCAGATATAACTCATTCCCAAAATTTGTAAAATCTCCCATATCCAACAAATCCGCTCGTTAACTGAATCTGCAAGTTTCTCCATTTTAATCTATTTCTCAAGCTGCAATACTTTCTGCAGTCCAACAACATAAATAGATCTATTTCTGACAAGCTGCTCATTTTTCAATGTTGATCGTACAATTATTCCTTCAATATCACCATTCCTATATTTTGCAACTAATCAGGTTTCTACATCCAGGAAATACTCAGTTTCTTGTAATTAATCAAATTCTTCAGATTCCCTGCTCTTCTGCGTTGGCTACACTATCAATTTCACCATTGCCCTCATTTTAAGCGACCTGTTTCGCTGCGGATAACACAATATGAATAGCTAGTCATTGATAAAATTCAGCATTTTATTTATTTGCAGCTTCTCCGCATTCAATGGAACGTCAATTTCTCAATTCCCTTCAGTTTCAGCAATCCTGGCTGTCTGTATCTCTCAAAATGTCAATTATTAGCAATTCAGCAAGTTCAAGCATTTTCTCTATCGGCAGATCTAACTCATTCCCAAAATTTGTAAAATCTCCCATTTCCAACCAATTTGCTGCTGGCATTATCCGCTCGTACAATGAATCTGCAAGTTTCTCCATTTCAATCAATTTCTCAATCTGCAATACTTTCTGAAGTCGAACAACGTAAATCGATCTACTTCTGACAATCTAATAATTTTTCAATGTTGATCGTCCAACTATAGCTTCAATATCACCATTCCTGTGTTTTGCAACTAATCAGGTTTTTACATCCAGGAAGTACTCAGTTTCTTGTAATTAATCAAATTCTGCAGATTCCCAGCTTCTCTTCGTTGGCTACACTATCAATTGCTCCATAACCCTCATTTTAAGCAAACCTGGTTCGCTGTGGATAGCAAATATCCATACCTAGCCATTGTTAAAATTCTAGCATTTTACCTATCTGCAGCTATTTAATATTCCCAATATTTGTCAAATCTCCCATTTTCATCAAATTCGCTGCTTGTAGCTTCTGCTTTTTCTCTGAATGTACAAGTTTCTTACTTTCCACCAACCTCGCTATCTCTATTAACATCCACTGCCTATCAAAATAGTATAGCAAATTCTAACATTCTCCACATTTCCAGTTACATATCATTCACCTGAAACTACAATTTCTCAATTTCTAACCTTATCAGCAAAAGAAGTTCTATTTATCTATCAAATACTCAATGTCCAGAAATCTGCTAGACTGAGTACATTTGCAGCTTCTCCGCATTCACAGCAACTTCAAGTTCTCCATTCCATTCAGTTTCAGCAATCTTGGCTGTCTGTGTCTCTCAAAATGTCAATTACTCGCAAATCAGCAATTTCTAGCATTTTCTCTATCAGCAGATATAACTCATTCCCGAAATTTGTAAAATCTCCCATATCAACAAATTCGCTCTTTGCATTATCCGCTCGTTAACTGAATCTGCAAGTTTCTCCATTTTAATCTATTTCTCAAGCTAAATACTTTCTGCAGTCCAACAACATAAATAGATCTATTTCTGACAAGCTACTCATTTTTCAATGTTGATCGTACAACTATTCCTTCAATATCACCATTCCAATATTTTGCAACCAATCAGGTTTCTACATCCAGGAAGTACTCAGTTTCTTGTAATTAATCAAATTCTGCAGATTCCCTGCTTCTCTGCGTTGGCTACACTATCAATTTCAACATTGCCCTCATTTTAAGCGAGCAGTTTCGCTGTGGATCGCACAATATCAATAGCTAGTCATTGATAAAATTCAGCATTTTATTTATTTGCAGCTTCTCCGCATTCACTGCAACTTCAATTTCTCCATTTCCTTCAGTTTCAGCAAACCTGGCTCTCGGTATCTCTCAAAATGTCAATTATTAGCAATTCAGCAAATTCAAGCATTTTCTCTATCGGCAGATATAACTCATTCCTTAAATTTGTAAAATCTCCCATTTCCAACAAATTTGCTAATGGCATCATCCGCTCGTTCACTGAATCTGCAAGTTTCTCCATTTCAATCAATTTCTCAATCTGCAATACTTTCTGAAGTCGAACAACGTAAATCGATCTACATCTCACAATCTATTAATTTTTCAATGTTGATCGTACAACTATTTCTTCAATATCACCATTCCTATATTTTGCAACCAATCAGATTTCTGCATCGAGGAAGTACTCAGTTTTTTGTAATTAATCAAATTCTGCAGATTCCCAGCTTCTCTGCGTTGGCTACGCTATCAATTTCTCCCTAGCCCTCATTTTAAGCAAACCTGGTTCGCTGTGGATAGCAAGATATCATTACCTCGCTTTTGATAAAATTCTAGCATTTTAGCTATCTGCAGCTTTTTCCCATTCCCAATATTTGTCAAATCTCCCATTTTCACCAAAATCGCTTCTTGTAGCTTCTGCTCCTTCTCTGAATGTACAAGTTTCTTACTTTCCACCAACCTCGCTATCTCTGTTAATATCCACTGCCGACATAGATAAGTATCTTTAATTCTAACACTCTCCACATTTCCAGTTACTTATCATTCACCTGATTCTACAATTTCTCAATTGCTAACTTCATCAGCAAATGTATTTCTATTTATCTATCAAATACTCAATTTCAAGAAATCAGTTAGACTGAGCACATTTGCAGCTTCTCCGCATTCACTGGAACTTCAATTTCTACATTCGCTTCAGTTTCAGCAATTCTGGCTGTCTGTATCTCTCAAAATGTCAATTATTAGCAATTCAGCAAGTACAAGCATTTTCTCTATCAGCAGATATAACTCATTCCCAAAATTTGTAAAATCTCCCATATCCAACAAATCCGCTCGTTAACTGAATCTGCAAGTTTCTCCATTTTAATCTATTTCTCAAGCTGCAATACTTTCTGCAGTCCAACAACATAAATAGATCTATTTCTGACAAGCTACTCATTTTTCAATGTTGATCGTACAACTACACCTTCAATATCACCATTCCTATATTTTGCAACTAATCAGGTTTCTACATCCAGGAAGTTCTCAGTTTCTTGTAATTAATCAAATTCTGCAGATTCCCTGCTTCTCTGCGTTGGCTACACTATCAATTTCAACGTTGCCCTCATTTTAAGCGAGCCGTTTCGCTGTGGATAGCACAATATCAATAGCTAGTCATTGATAAAATTCAGCATTTTATTTATTTGCAGCTTCTCCGCATTCACTGCAACTTCAATTTCTCCATTTCCTTCAGTTTCAGCAAACCTGGCTCTCGGTATCTCTCAAAATGTCAATTATTAGCAATTCAGCAAATTCAAGCATTTTCTCTATCGGCAGATATAACTCATTCCTAACATTTTTAAAATCTCCCATATCCAACAAATCCGCTCGTTCACTGAATCTGCAAGTTTCTCCATTTCAATCAATTTCTCAATCTGCAATACTTTCTGAAGTCGAACAACGTAAATCGATCTACATCTCACAATCTATTAATTTTTCAATGTTGATCGTACAACTATGCCTTCTATATCACCATTCCTATATTTTGCAACTAATCAGGTTTCTACATCCAGGAAGTACTCAGTTTCTTCTAATTAATCAAATTCTGCAGATTCCCAGCTTCTCTGCGTTGGCTACACTATCAATTGCTCCATAGCCCTCATTTTAAGCAAACCTGGTTCGCTGTGGATAACAAAATATCATTACCTCGCTTTTGATAAAATTCCAGCATTTTAGCTATCTGCAGCAATTTCCCATTCCCAATATTTGTCAAATCTCCCATTTTCACCAAAATCGCTTCTTGTAGCTTCTGCTCCTTCTCTGAATGTACAAGTTTCTTACTTTCCACCAACCTCGCTATCTCTGTTAATATCCACTGCCGACATAGATAAGTATCTCTAATTCTAACACTCGCCACATTTCCAGTCATTTATCATTCACCTGATTCTACAATTTCTCAATTTCTAACCTTATCAGCAAAAGAAGTTCTATTTATCTATCAAATACTCAATGTCCAGAAATCTGCTAGACTGAGTACATTTGCAGCTTCACCGCATTCACAGCAACTTCAAGTTCTCCATTCCATTCAGTTTCAGCAATCTTGGCTGCCTGTGTCTCTCAAAATGTCAATTATTAGCAATTCAGGAAGTACAAGCATTTTCTCTATCAGCAGATATAACTCATTCCCAAAATTTGTAAAATCTCCCATATCAACAAATTCGCTCTTTGCATTATCCGCTCGTTAACTAAATCTGCAAGTTTCTCCATTTTAATCTATTTCACAAGCTGCAATACTTTCTGCAGTCCAACAACATAAATAGATCTAGTTCTGACAAGCTACTCATTTTTCAATGTTGATCGTACAACTATTCCTTCAATATCACCATTCCTATATTTTGCAACCAATCAGGTTTCTACATCCAGGAAGTACTCAGTTTCTTGTAATTAATCAAATTCTGCAGATTCCCTGCTTCTCTGCGTTGGCTACACTATCAATTTCAACATTGCCCTCATTTTAAGCGAACCGTTTCGCTGTGGATAGCACAATATCAATAGCTAGTCATTGATAAAATTCAGCATTTTATTTATTTGCAGCTTCTCCGCATTCACTGCAACTTCAATTTCTCCATTTCCTTCAGTTTCAGCAAACCTGGCTCTCGGTATCTCTCAAAATGTCAATTATTAGCAATTCAGCAAATTCAAGCATTTTCTCTATCGGCAGATATAACTCATTCCTTAAATTTGTAAAATCTCCCATTTCCAACAAATTTGCTAATGGCATCATCCGCTCGTTCACTGAATCTGCAAGTTTCTCCATTTCAATCAATTTCTCAATCTGCAATACTTTCTGAAGTCGAACAACGTAAATCGATCTACATCTCACAATCTATTAATTTTTCAATGTTGATCGTACAACTATTTCTTCAATATCACCATTCCTATATTTTGCAACTAATCAGATTTCTGCATCCAGGAAGTACTCAGTTTCTTGTAATTAATCAAATTCTGCATATTCCCAGCTTCTCTGCGTTGGCAACACTATCAATTTCTCCATAGCCCACATTTTAAGTAAACCTGGTTAGCTGTGGATAGCACAATATCAATACCTAGTCATTGAAAAAATTCAGCATTTTACCTATCTGCAGCTATTTCCCATTCCCAATATTTGTCAAATCTCCCATTTTAACCAAATTCGCTGCTTGAACCTTCTGCTCCTTCTCTGAATGTACAAGTTTCTTACTTTCCACCAACCTGGCTATCTCTATTAATGTCCACTTCCTATATAAATAAGTATCTCTAATTCTAACACTCTCCACATTTCCACTTACTTATCATTCACCTGGACTACAATTTCTCAATTACTAACTTTATCAGCAAATGTAGTTCTATTTGTCTATCAAATACTCAAATTTCACAAATCTGCTGGACTGAGCACATTGGCAGCTTCTCCGCATTCAATGCAACTTCAATTTCTCCATTCCCTTCAATTTCAGCAAACCTGGCTGTCTGTATCTCTCAAAATGACAATTATTGACAATTCAGCAAGTTCAAGCATTTTCTCTATCAGCTGATATAACTCATTCCCAAAATTTGTATAATCTCCCATTTCCAACAAACTTGCTGTTTGCATTAACCGCTCATTGCCTGATTCTACAAGTTTCTCCATTACAATCAATTTCTCTATCCCCAATACTTTCTGCAGTCCAACAACATAAATAGATCTATTTCTGACAAGCTACTCATTTTTCAATGTTGATCGTACAACTATACCTTCAATATCACCATTCCTATATTTTGCAACTAATCAGGTTTCTACATCCAGGAAATACTCAGTTTCTTGTAATTAATCAAATTCTTCAGATTCCCTGCTTTTCTGCGTTGGCTACACTATCAATTTCACCATTGCCCTCATTTTAAGCGATCTGTTTCGCTGCGGATAACACAATATGAATAGCTAGTCATTGATAACATTCAGCATTTTATTTATTTGCAGCTTCTCCACATTCACTGGAACGTCAATTTCTCAATTCCCTTCAGTTTCAGCAATCCTGGCTGTCTGTATCTCTCAAAATGTCAATTATTAGTAATTCAGCAAGTTCAAGCATTTTCTCTATCAGCAGATATAACTCATTCCCAAAATTTGTAAAATTTCTCATTTCCAACAAACTTGCTCTTTGCATTATCCGCTCATTCCCTGATTCTACAAGTTTCTCCATTACAATCAATTTCTCAATCCGCAATACTTTCTGCAGTCCAACAACATAAATAGATCTACCTCTGACAAGCTACTCATTTTTCAATGTTGATCGTACAACTATGCCTTCTATATCACCATTCCTATAATTTGCAACTAATCAGGTTTCTACATCCAGAAAGTACTCAGTTTCTTGTAATTAATCAAATTCTGCAGATTCCCAGCTTCTCTGCGTTGGCTACACTATCAATTTCTCCCTAGCCCTCATTTTAAGCAAACCTGGTTCGCTGTGGATAGCAAATATCCATACCTAGCCATTGTTAAAATTCTAGCATTTTACCTATCTGCAGCTATTTAATATTCCCAATATTTGTCAAATCTCCCATTTTCACCAAATTCGCTGCTTGTAGCTTCTGCTTTTTCTCTGAATGTACAAGTTTCTTACTTTCCACCAACCTCGCTATCTCTATTAACATCCACTGCCTATCAAAATAGTATAGCAAATTCTAACATTCTCCACATTTCCAGTTACATATCATTCACCTGAAACTACAATTTCTCAATTTCTATCCTTATCAGCAAAAGAAGTTCTATTTATCTATCAAATACTCAATGTCCAGAAATCTGCTAGACTGAGTACATTTGCAGCTTCTCCGCAGTCACAACAACTTCAAGTTCTCCATTCCATTCAGTTTCAGCAATCTTGGCTGTCTGTGTCTCTCAAAATGTCAATTATTAGCAATTCAGCAAGTACAAGCATTTTCTCTATCAGCAGATATAACTCATTCCCAAAATTTGTAAAATCTCCCATATCAACAAATTCGCTCTTTGCATTATCCGCTCGTTAACTGAATCGTCAAGTTTCTCCATTTTAATCTATTTCTCAAGCTGCAATACTTTCTGCAGACCAACAACATAAATAGATCTATTTCTGACAAGCTACTCATTTTTCAATGTTGATCGTACAACTATTCCTTCAATATCACCATTCCTATATTTTGCAACCAATCAGGTTTCTACATCCAGGAAGTACTCAGTTTCTTGTAATTAATCAAATTCTTCAGATTCCCTGCTTCTCTGCGTTGGCTACACTATCAATTTCAACATTGCCCTCATTTTAAGCGAGCCGTTTCGCTGTGGATAGCACAATATCAATAGCTAGTCATTGATAAAATTCAGCATTTTATTTATTTGCAGCTTCTCCGCATTCACTGCAACTTCAATTTCTCCATTTCCTTCAGTTTCAGCAAACCTGGCTCTCGGTATCTCTCAAAATGTCAATTATTAGCAATTCAGCAAATTCAAGCATTTTCTCTATCGGCAGATATAACTCATTCCTTAAATTTGTAAAAACTCCCATTTCCAACAAATTTGCTAATGGCATCATCCGCTCGTTCACTGAATCTGCAAGTATTTCTCCATTTCAATCAATTTCTCAATCTGCAATACTTTCTGAAGTCGAACAACGTAAATCGATCTACATCTCACAATCTATTAATTTTTCAATGTTGATCGTACAACTATTTCTTCAATATCACCATTCCTATATTTTGCAACTAATCAGATTTCTGCATCCAGGAAGTACTCAGTTTCTTGTAATTAATCAAATTCTGCATATTCCCAGCTTCTCTGCGTTGGCAACACTATCAATTTCTCCATAGCCCACATTATAAGTAAACCTGGTTAGCTGTGGATAGCACAATATCAATACCTAGTCATTGAAAAAATTCAGCATTTTACCTATCTGCAGCTATTTCCCATTCCCAATATTTGTCAAATCTCCCATTTTAACCAAATTCGCTGCTTGAAGCTTCTGCTCCTTCTCTGAATGTACAAGTTTCTTACTTTCCACCAACCTGGCTATCTCTATTAATGTCCACTTCCTATATAAATAAGTATCTGTAATTCTATCACTCTCCACATTTCCACTTACTTATCATTCACCTGGACTACAATTTCTCAATTACTAACTTTATCAGCAAATGTAGTTCTATTTGTCTATCAAATACTCAAATTTCACAAATCTGCTGGACTGAGCACATTGGCAGCTTCTCCGCATTCAATGCAACTTCAATTTCTCCATTCCCTTCAATTTCAGCAAACCTGGCTGTCTGTATCTCTCAAAATGTCAATTATTGGCAATTCAGCAAGTTCAAGCATTTTTCTATCAGCTGATATAACTCATTCCCAAAATTTGTATAATCTCCCATTTCCAACAAACTTGCTGTTTGCATTAACCGCTCATTGCCTGATTCTACAAGTTTCTCCATTACAATCAATTTCTCTATCCCCAATACTTTCTGCAGTCCAACAACATAAATAGATCTATTTCTGACAAGCTACTCATTTTTCAATGTTGATCGTACAACTACACCTTCAATATCACCATTCCTATATTTTGCAACTAATCAGGTTTCTACATCCAGGAAGTTCTCAGTTTCTTGTAATTAATCAAATTCTTCAGATTCCCTGCTTTTCTGCGTTGGCTACACTATCAATTTCACCATTGCCCTCATTTTAAGCGATCTGTTTCGCTGCGGATAACACAATATGAATAGCTAGTCATTGATAAAATTCAGCATTTTATTTATTTGCAGCTTCTCCACATTCACTGGAACGTCAATTTCTCAATTCCCTTCAGTTTCAGCAATCCTGGCTGTCTGTATCTCTCAAAATGTCAATTATTAGCAATTCAGCAAGTTCAAGCATTTTCTCTATCGGCAGATCTAACTCATTCCCAAAATTTGTAAAATCTCCCATTTCCAACAAATTTGCTGCTGGCATTATCCGCTCGTTCAATGAATCTGCAAGTTTCTCCATTTCAATCAATTTCTCAATCTGCAATAATTTCTGAAGTCGAACAACGTAAATCGATCTACTTCTGACAATCTAATAATTTTTCAATGCTGATCGTCCAACTATTGCTTCAATATAACCATTCCTATATTTTGCAACTAATCAGGTTTTTACATCCAGGAAGTACTCAGTTTCTTGTAATTAATCAAATTCTGCAGATTCCCAGCTTGTCTGCGTTGGCTACACTATCAATTGCTCCATAGCCCTCATTTTAAGCAAACCTGGTTCGCTGTGGATAGCAAAATATCATTACCTCGCTTTTGATAAAATTCTAGCATTTTAGCTATCTGCAGCAATTTCCCATTCCCAATATTTGTCAACTCTCCCATTTTCACCAAAATCGCTTCTTGTAGCTTCTGCTCCTTCTCTGAATGTACAAGTTTCTTACTTTCCACCAACCTCGCTATCTCTGTTAATATCCACTGCCGACATAGATAAGTATCTCTAATTCTAACACTCTCCACATTTCCAGTTACTTATCATTCACCTGATTCTACAATTTCTCAATTTCTAACTTTATCAGCAAATGTAGTTCTATTTATTATCAAATACTCAATTTCCAGAAATCAGTTAGACTGAGTACATTTGCAGCTTCTCCGCATTCACTGGAACTTCAATTTCTACATTCGCTTCAGTTTCAGCAATTCTGGCTGTCTGTATCTCTCAAAATGTCAATTATTAGCAATTCAACAAGTACAAGCATTTTCTCTATCAGCAGATATAACTCATTCCCAAAATTTGTAAAATCTCCCATATCCAACAAATCCGCTCGTTAACTGAATCTGCAAGTTTCTCCATTTTAATCTATTTCTCAAGCTGCAATACTTTCTGCAGTCCAACAACATAAATAGATCTATTTCTGACAAGCTGCTCATTTTTCAATGTTGATCGTACAATTATTCCTTCAATATCACCATTCCTATATTTTGCAACTAATCAGGTTTCTACATCCAGGAAATACTCAGTTTCTTGTAATTAATCAAATTCTTCAGATTCCCTGCTCTTCTGCGTTGGCTACACTATCAATTTCACCATTGCCCTCATTTTAAGCGACCTGTTTCGCTGCGGATAACACAATATGAATAGCTAGTCATTGATAAAATTCAGCATTTTATTTATTTGCAGCTTCTCCGCATTCAATGGAACGTCAATTTCTCAATTCCCTTCAGTTTCAGCAATCCTGGCTGTCTGTATCTCTCAAAATGTCAATTATTAGCAATTCAGCAAGTTCAAGCATTTTCTCTATCGGCAGATCTAACTCATTCCCAAAATTTGTAAAATCTCCCATTTCCAACCAATTTGCTGCTGGCATTATCCGCTCGTACAATGAATCTGCAAGTTTCTCCATTTCAATCAATTTCTCAATCTGCAATACTTTCTGAAGTCGAACAACGTAAATCGATCTACTTCTGACAATCTAATAATTTTTCAATGTTGATCGTCCAACTATAGCTTCAATATCACCATTCCTGTGTTTTGCAACTAATCAGGTTTTTACATCCAGGAAGTACTCAGTTTCTTGTAATTAATCAAATTCTGCAGATTCCCAGCTTCTCTTCGTTGGCTACACTATCAATTGCTCCATAACCCTCATTTTAAGCAAACCTGGTTCGCTGTGGATAGCAAATATCCATACCTAGCCATTGTTAAAATTCTAGCATTTTACCTATCTGCAGCTATTTAATATTCCCAATATTTGTCAAATCTCCCATTTTCATCAAATTCGCTGCTTGTAGCTTCTGCTTTTTCTCTGAATGTACAAGTTTCTTACTTTCCACCAACCTCGCTATCTCTATTAACATCCACTGCCTATCAAAATAGTATAGCAAATTCTAACATTCTCCACATTTCCAGTTACATATCATTCACCTGAAACTACAATTTCTCAATTTCTAACCTTATCAGCAAAAGAAGTTCTATTTATCTATCAAATACTCAATGTCCAGAAATCTGCTAGACTGAGTACATTTGCAGCTTCTCCGCATTCACAGCAACTTCAAGTTCTCCATTCCATTCAGTTTCAGCAATCTTGGCTGTCTGTGTCTCTCAAAATGTCAATTACTCGCAAATCAGCAATTTCTAGCATTTTCTCTATCAGCAGATATAACTCATTCCCGAAATTTGTAAAATCTCCCATATCAACAAATTCGCTCTTTGCATTATCCGCTCGTTAACTGAATCTGCAAGTTTCTCCATTTTAATCTATTTCTCAAGCTAAATACTTTCTGCAGTCCAACAACATAAATAGATCTATTTCTGACAAGCTACTCATTTTTCAATGTTGATCGTACAACTATTCCTTCAATATCACCATTCCAATATTTTGCAACCAATCAGGTTTCTACATCCAGGAAGTACTCAGTTTCTTGTAATTAATCAAATTCTGCAGATTCCCTGCTTCTCTGCGTTGGCTACACTATCAATTTCAACATTGCCCTCATTTTAAGCGAGCAGTTTCGCTGTGGATCGCACAATATCAATAGCTAGTCATTGATAAAATTCAGCATTTTATTTATTTGCAGCTTCTCCGCATTCACTGCAACTTCAATTTCTCCATTTCCTTCAGTTTCAGCAAACCTGGCTCTCGGTATCTCTCAAAATGTCAATTATTAGCAATTCAGCAAATTCAAGCATTTTCTCTATCGGCAGATATAACTCATTCCTTAAATTTGTAAAATCTCCCATTTCCAACAAATTTGCTAATGGCATCATCCGCTCGTTCACTGAATCTGCAAGTTTCTCCATTTCAATCAATTTCTCAATCTGCAATACTTTCTGAAGTCGAACAACGTAAATCGATCTACATCTCACAATCTATTAATTTTTCAATGTTGATCGTACAACTATTTCTTCAATATCACCATTCCTATATTTTGCAACCAATCAGATTTCTGCATCGAGGAAGTACTCAGTTTTTTGTAATTAATCAAATTCTGCAGATTCCCAGCTTCTCTGCGTTGGCTACGCTATCAATTTCTCCCTAGCCCTCATTTTAAGCAAACCTGGTTCGCTGTGGATAGCAAGATATCATTACCTCGCTTTTGATAAAATTCTAGCATTTTAGCTATCTGCAGCTTTTTCCCATTCCCAATATTTGTCAAATCTCCCATTTTCACCAAAATCGCTTCTTGTAGCTTCTGCTCCTTCTCTGAATGTACAAGTTTCTTACTTTCCACCAACCTCGCTATCTCTGTTAATATCCACTGCCGACATAGATAAGTATCTTTAATTCTAACACTCTCCACATTTCCAGTTACTTATCATTCACCTGATTCTACAATTTCTCAATTGCTAACTTCATCAGCAAATGTATTTCTATTTATCTATCAAATACTCAATTTCAAGAAATCAGTTAGACTGAGCACATTTGCAGCTTCTCCGCATTCACTGGAACTTCAATTTCTACATTCGCTTCAGTTTCAGCAATTCTGGCTGTCTGTATCTCTCAAAATGTCAATTATTAGCAATTCAGCAAGTACAAGCATTTTCTCTATCAGCAGATATAACTCATTCCCAAAATTTGTAAAATCTCCCATATCCAACAAATCCGCTCGTTAACTGAATCTGCAAGTTTCTCCATTTTAATCTATTTCTCAAGCTGCAATACTTTCTGCAGTCCAACAACATAAATAGATCTATTTCTGACAAGCTGCTCATTTTTCAATGTTGATCGTACAATTATTCCTTCAATATCACCATTCCTATATTTTGCAACTAATCAGGTTTCTACATCCAGGAAATACTCAGTTTCTTGTAATTAATCAAATTCTTCAGATTCCCTGCTCTTCTGCGTTGGCTACACTATCAATTTCACCATTGCCCTCATTTTAAGCGACCTGTTTCGCTGCGGATAACACAATATGAATAGCTAGTCATTGATAAAATTCAGCATTTTATTTATTTGCAGCTTCTCCGCATTCAATGGAACGTCAATTTCTCAATTCCCTTCAGTTTCAGCAATCCTGGCTGTCTGTATCTCTCAAAATGTCAATTATTAGCAATTCAGCAAGTTCAAGCATTTTCTCTATCGGCAGATCTAACTCATTCCCAAAATTTGTAAAATCTCCCATTTCCAACCAATTTGCTGCTGGCATTATCCGCTCGTACAATGAATCTGCAAGTTTCTCCATTTCAATCAATTTCTCAATCTGCAATACTTTCTGAAGTCGAACAACGTAAATCGATCTACTTCTGACAATCTAATAATTTTTCAATGTTGATCGTCCAACTATAGCTTCAATATCACCATTCCTGTGTTTTGCAACTAATCAGGTTTTTACATCCAGGAAGTACTCAGTTTCTTGTAATTAATCAAATTCTGCAGATTCCCAGCTTCTCTTCGTTGGCTACACTATCAATTGCTCCATAACCCTCATTTTAAGCAAACCTGGTTCGCTGTGGATAGCAAATATCCATACCTAGCCATTGTTAAAATTCTAGCATTTTACCTATCTGCAGCTATTTAATATTCCCAATATTTGTCAAATCTCCCATTTTCATCAAATTCGCTGCTTGTAGCTTCTGCTTTTTCTCTGAATGTACAAGTTTCTTACTTTCCACCAACCTCGCTATCTCTATTAACATCCACTGCCTATCAAAATAGTATAGCAAATTCTAACATTCTCCACATTTCCAGTTACATATCATTCACCTGAAACTACAATTTCTCAATTTCTAACCTTATCAGCAAAAGAAGTTCTATTTATCTATCAAATACTCAATGTCCAGAAATCTGCTAGACTGAGTACATTTGCAGCTTCTCCGCATTCACAGCAACTTCAAGTTCTCCATTCCATTCAGTTTCAGCAATCTTGGCTGTCTGTGTCTCTCAAAATGTCAATTACTCGCAAATCAGCAATTTCTAGCATTTTCTCTATCAGCAGATATAACTCATTCCCGAAATTTGTAAAATCTCCCATATCAACAAATTCGCTCTTTGCATTATCCGCTCGTTAACTGAATCTGCAAGTTTCTCCATTTTAATCTATTTCTCAAGCTAAATACTTTCTGCAGTCCAACAACATAAATAGATCTATTTCTGACAAGCTACTCATTTTTCAATGTTGATCGTACAACTATTCCTTCAATATCACCATTCCAATATTTTGCAACCAATCAGGTTTCTACATCCAGGAAGTACTCAGTTTCTTGTAATTAATCAAATTCTGCAGATTCCCTGCTTCTCTGCGTTGGCTACACTATCAATTTCAACATTGCCCTCATTTTAAGCGAGCAGTTTCGCTGTGGATCGCACAATATCAATAGCTAGTCATTGATAAAATTCAGCATTTTATTTATTTGCAGCTTCTCCGCATTCACTGCAACTTCAATTTCTCCATTTCCTTCAGTTTCAGCAAACCTGGCTCTCGGTATCTCTCAAAATGTCAATTATTAGCAATTCAGCAAATTCAAGCATTTTCTCTATCGGCAGATATAACTCATTCCTTAAATTTGTAAAATCTCCCATTTCCAACAAATTTGCTAATGGCATCATCCGCTCGTTCACTGAATCTGCAAGTTTCTCCATTTCAATCAATTTCTCAATCTGCAATACTTTCTGAAGTCGAACAACGTAAATCGATCTACATCTCACAATCTATTAATTTTTCAATGTTGATCGTACAACTATTTCTTCAATATCACCATTCCTATATTTTGCAACCAATCAGATTTCTGCATCGAGGAAGTACTCAGTTTTTTGTAATTAATCAAATTCTGCAGATTCCCAGCTTCTCTGCGTTGGCTACGCTATCAATTTCTCCCTAGCCCTCATTTTAAGCAAACCTGGTTCGCTGTGGATAGCAAGATATCATTACCTCGCTTTTGATAAAATTCTAGCATTTTAGCTATCTGCAGCTTTTTCCCATTCCCAATATTTGTCAAATCTCCCATTTTCACCAAAATCGCTTCTTGTAGCTTCTGCTCCTTCTCTGAATGTACAAGTTTCTTACTTTCCACCAACCTCGCTATCTCTGTTAATATCCACTGCCGACATAGATAAGTATCTTTAATTCTAACACTCTCCACATTTCCAGTTACTTATCATTCACCTGATTCTACAATTTCTCAATTGCTAACTTCATCAGCAAATGTATTTCTATTTATCTATCAAATACTCAATTTCAAGAAATCAGTTAGACTGAGCACATTTGCAGCTTCTCCGCATTCACTGGAACTTCAATTTCTACATTCGCTTCAGTTTCAGCAATTCTGGCTGTCTGTATCTCTCAAAATGTCAATTATTAGCAATTCAGCAAGTACAAGCATTTTCTCTATCAGCAGATATAACTCATTCCCAAAATTTGTAAAATCTCCCATATCCAACAAATCCGCTCGTTAACTGAATCTGCAAGTTTCTCCATTTTAATCTATTTCTCAAGCTGCAATACTTTCTGCAGTCCAACAACATAAATAGATCTATTTCTGACAAGCTACTCATTTTTCAATGTTGATCGTACAACTACACCTTCAATATCACCATTCCTATATTTTGCAACTAATCAGGTTTCTACATCCAGGAAGTTCTCAGTTTCTTGTAATTAATCAAATTCTGCAGATTCCCTGCTTCTCTGCGTTGGCTACACTATCAATTTCAACGTTGCCCTCATTTTAAGCGAGCCGTTTCGCTGTGGATAGCACAATATCAATAGCTAGTCATTGATAAAATTCAGCATTTTATTTATTTGCAGCTTCTCCGCATTCACTGCAACTTCAATTTCTCCATTTCCTTCAGTTTCAGCAAACCTGGCTCTCGGTATCTCTCAAAATGTCAATTATTAGCAATTCAGCAAATTCAAGCATTTTCTCTATCGGCAGATATAACTCATTCCTAACATTTTTAAAATCTCCCATATCCAACAAATCCGCTCGTTCACTGAATCTGCAAGTTTCTCCATTTCAATCAATTTCTCAATCTGCAATACTTTCTGAAGTCGAACAACGTAAATCGATCTACATCTCACAATCTATTAATTTTTCAATGTTGATCGTACAACTATGCCTTCTATATCACCATTCCTATATTTTGCAACTAATCAGGTTTCTACATCCAGGAAGTACTCAGTTTCTTCTAATTAATCAAATTCTGCAGATTCCCAGCTTCTCTGCGTTGGCTACACTATCAATTGCTCCATAGCCCTCATTTTAAGCAAACCTGGTTCGCTGTGGATAACAAAATATCATTACCTCGCTTTTGATAAAATTCCAGCATTTTAGCTATCTGCAGCAATTTCCCATTCCCAATATTTGTCAAATCTCCCATTTTCACCAAAATCGCTTCTTGTAGCTTCTGCTCCTTCTCTGAATGTACAAGTTTCTTACTTTCCACCAACCTCGCTATCTCTGTTAATATCCACTGCCGACATAGATAAGTATCTCTAATTCTAACACTCGCCACATTTCCAGTCATTTATCATTCACCTGATTCTACAATTTCTCAATTTCTAACCTTATCAGCAAAAGAAGTTCTATTTATCTATCAAATACTCAATGTCCAGAAATCTGCTAGACTGAGTACATTTGCAGCTTCACCGCATTCACAGCAACTTCAAGTTCTCCATTCCATTCAGTTTCAGCAATCTTGGCTGCCTGTGTCTCTCAAAATGTCAATTATTAGCAATTCAGGAAGTACAAGCATTTTCTCTATCAGCAGATATAACTCATTCCCAAAATTTGTAAAATCTCCCATATCAACAAATTCGCTCTTTGCATTATCCGCTCGTTAACTAAATCTGCAAGTTTCTCCATTTTAATCTATTTCACAAGCTGCAATACTTTCTGCAGTCCAACAACATAAATAGATCTAGTTCTGACAAGCTACTCATTTTTCAATGTTGATCGTACAACTATTCCTTCAATATCACCATTCCTATATTTTGCAACCAATCAGGTTTCTACATCCAGGAAGTACTCAGTTTCTTGTAATTAATCAAATTCTGCAGATTCCCTGCTTCTCTGCGTTGGCTACACTATCAATTTCAACATTGCCCTCATTTTAAGCGAACCGTTTCGCTGTGGATAGCACAATATCAATAGCTAGTCATTGATAAAATTCAGCATTTTATTTATTTGCAGCTTCTCCGCATTCACTGCAACTTCAATTTCTCCATTTCCTTCAGTTTCAGCAAACCTGGCTCTCGGTATCTCTCAAAATGTCAATTATTAGCAATTCAGCAAATTCAAGCATTTTCTCTATCAGCAGATATAACTCATTCCCAAAATTTGTAAAATTTCTCATTTCCAACAAACTTGCTCTTTGCATTATCCGCTCATTCCCTGATTCTACAAGTTTCTCCATTACAATCAATTTCTCAATCCGCAATACTTTCTGCAGTCCAACAACATAAATAGATCTACCTCTGACAAGCTACTCATTTTTCAATGTTGATCGTACAACTATGCCTTCTATATCACCATTCCTATAATTTGCAACTAATCAGGTTTCTACATCCAGAAAGTACTCAGTTTCTTGTAATTAATCAAATTCTGCAGATTCCCAGCTTCTCTGCGTTGGCTACACTATCAATTTCTCCCTAGCCCTCATTTTAAGCAAACCTGGTTCGCTGTGGATAGCAAATATCCATACCTAGCCATTGTTAAAATTCTAGCATTTTACCTATCTGCAGCTATTTAATATTCCCAATATTTGTCAAATCTCCCATTTTCACCAAATTCGCTGCTTGTAGCTTCTGCTTTTTCTCTGAATGTACAAGTTTCTTACTTTCCACCAACCTCGCTATCTCTATTAACATCCACTGCCTATCAAAATAGTATAGCAAATTCTAACATTCTCCACATTTCCAGTTACATATCATTCACCTGAAACTACAATTTCTCAATTTCTATCCTTATCAGCAAAAGAAGTTCTATTTATCTATCAAATACTCAATGTCCAGAAATCTGCTAGACTGAGTACATTTGCAGCTTCTCCGCAGTCACAACAACTTCAAGTTCTCCATTCCATTCAGTTTCAGCAATCTTGGCTGTCTGTGTCTCTCAAAATGTCAATTATTAGCAATTCAGCAAGTACAAGCATTTTCTCTATCAGCAGATATAACTCATTCCCAAAATTTGTAAAATCTCCCATATCAACAAATTCGCTCTTTGCATTATCCGCTCGTTAACTGAATCGTCAAGTTTCTCCATTTTAATCTATTTCTCAAGCTGCAATACTTTCTGCAGACCAACAACATAAATAGATCTATTTCTGACAAGCTACTCATTTTTCAATGTTGATCGTACAACTATTCCTTCAATATCACCATTCCTATATTTTGCAACCAATCAGGTTTCTACATCCAGGAAGTACTCAGTTTCTTGTAATTAATCAAATTCTTCAGATTCCCTGCTTCTCTGCGTTGGCTACACTATCAATTTCAACATTGCCCTCATTTTAAGCGAGCCGTTTCGCTGTGGATAGCACAATATCAATAGCTAGTCATTGATAAAATTCAGCATTTTATTTATTTGCAGCTTCTCCGCATTCACTGCAACTTCAATTTCTCCATTTCCTTCAGTTTCAGCAAACCTGGCTCTCGGTATCTCTCAAAATGTCAATTATTAGCAATTCAGCAAATTCAAGCATTTTCTCTATCGGCAGATATAACTCATTCCTTAAATTTGTAAAAACTCCCATTTCCAACAAATTTGCTAATGGCATCATCCGCTCGTTCACTGAATCTGCAAGTATTTCTCCATTTCAATCAATTTCTCAATCTGCAATACTTTCTGAAGTCGAACAACGTAAATCGATCTACATCTCACAATCTATTAATTTTTCAATGTTGATCGTACAACTATTTCTTCAATATCACCATTCCTATATTTTGCAACTAATCAGATTTCTGCATCCAGGAAGTACTCAGTTTCTTGTAATTAATCAAATTCTGCATATTCCCAGCTTCTCTGCGTTGGCAACACTATCAATTTCTCCATAGCCCACATTATAAGTAAACCTGGTTAGCTGTGGATAGCACAATATCAATACCTAGTCATTGAAAAAATTCAGCATTTTACCTATCTGCAGCTATTTCCCATTCCCAATATTTGTCAAATCTCCCATTTTAACCAAATTCGCTGCTTGAAGCTTCTGCTCCTTCTCTGAATGTACAAGTTTCTTACTTTCCACCAACCTGGCTATCTCTATTAATGTCCACTTCCTATATAAATAAGTATCTGTAATTCTATCACTCTCCACATTTCCACTTACTTATCATTCACCTGGACTACAATTTCTCAATTACTAACTTTATCAGCAAATGTAGTTCTATTTGTCTATCAAATACTCAAATTTCACAAATCTGCTGGACTGAGCACATTGGCAGCTTCTCCGCATTCAATGCAACTTCAATTTCTCCATTCCCTTCAATTTCAGCAAACCTGGCTGTCTGTATCTCTCAAAATGTCAATTATTGGCAATTCAGCAAGTTCAAGCATTTTTCTATCAGCTGATATAACTCATTCCCAAAATTTGTATAATCTCCCATTTCCAACAAACTTGCTGTTTGCATTAACCGCTCATTGCCTGATTCTACAAGTTTCTCCATTACAATCAATTTCTCTATCCCCAATACTTTCTGCAGTCCAACAACATAAATAGATCTATTTCTGACAAGCTACTCATTTTTCAATGTTGATCGTACAACTACACCTTCAATATCACCATTCCTATATTTTGCAACTAATCAGGTTTCTACATCCAGGAAGTTCTCAGTTTCTTGTAATTAATCAAATTCTTCAGATTCCCTGCTTTTCTGCGTTGGCTACACTATCAATTTCACCATTGCCCTCATTTTAAGCGATCTGTTTCGCTGCGGATAACACAATATGAATAGCTAGTCATTGATAAAATTCAGCATTTTATTTATTTGCAGCTTCTCCACATTCACTGGAACGTCAATTTCTCAATTCCCTTCAGTTTCAGCAATCCTGGCTGTCTGTATCTCTCAAAATGTCAATTATTAGCAATTCAGCAAGTTCAAGCATTTTCTCTATCGGCAGATCTAACTCATTCCCAAAATTTGTAAAATCTCCCATTTCCAACAAATTTGCTGCTGGCATTATCCGCTCGTTCAATGAATCTGCAAGTTTCTCCATTTCAATCAATTTCTCAATCTGCAATAATTTCTGAAGTCGAACAACGTAAATCGATCTACTTCTGACAATCTAATAATTTTTCAATGCTGATCGTCCAACTATTGCTTCAATATAACCATTCCTATATTTTGCAACTAATCAGGTTTTTACATCCAGGAAGTACTCAGTTTCTTGTAATTAATCAAATTCTGCAGATTCCCAGCTTGTCTGCGTTGGCTACACTATCAATTGCTCCATAGCCCTCATTTTAAGCAAACCTGGTTCGCTGTGGATAGCAAAATATCATTACCTCGCTTTTGATAAAATTCTAGCATTTTAGCTATCTGCAGCAATTTCCCATTCCCAATATTTGTCAACTCTCCCATTTTCACCAAAATCGCTTCTTGTAGCTTCTGCTCCTTCTCTGAATGTACAAGTTTCTTACTTTCCACCAACCTCGCTATCTCTGTTAATATCCACTGCCGACATAGATAAGTATCTCTAATTCTAACACTCTCCACATTTCCAGTTACTTATCATTCACCTGATTCTACAATTTCTCAATTTCTAACTTTATCAGCAAATGTAGTTCTATTTATTATCAAATACTCAATTTCCAGAAATCAGTTAGACTGAGTACATTTGCAGCTTCTCCGCATTCACTGGAACTTCAATTTCTCAATTCCCTTCAGTTTCAGCAATCCTGGCTGTCTGTATCTCTCAAAATGTCAATTATTAGCAATTCAGCAAGTTCAAGCATTTTCTCTATCGGCAGATCTAACTCATTCCCAAAATTTGTAAAATCTCCCATTTCCAACCAATTTGCTGCTGGCATTATCCGCTCGTACAATGAATCTGCAAGTTTCTCCATTTCAATCAATTTCTCAATCTGCAATACTTTCTGAAGTCGAACAACGTAAATCGATCTACTTCTGACAATCTAATAATTTTTCAATGTTGATCGTCCAACTATAGCTTCAATATCACCATTCCTGTGTTTTGCAACTAATCAGGTTTTTACATCCAGGAAGTACTCAGTTTCTTGTAATTAATCAAATTCTGCAGATTCCCAGCTTCTCTTCGTTGGCTACACTATCAATTGCTCCATAACCCTCATTTTAAGCAAACCTGGTTCGCTGTGGATAGCAAATATCCATACCTAGCCATTGTTAAAATTCTAGCATTTTACCTATCTGCAGCTATTTAATATTCCCAATATTTGTCAAATCTCCCATTTTCATCAAATTCGCTGCTTGTAGCTTCTGCTTTTTCTCTGAATGTACAAGTTTCTTACTTTCCACCAACCTCGCTATCTCTATTAACATCCACTGCCTATCAAAATAGTATAGCAAATTCTAACATTCTCCACATTTCCAGTTACATATCATTCACCTGAAACTACAATTTCTCAATTTCTAACCTTATCAGCAAAAGAAGTTCTATTTATCTATCAAATACTCAATGTCCAGAAATCTGCTAGACTGAGTACATTTGCAGCTTCTCCGCATTCACAGCAACTTCAAGTTCTCCATTCCATTCAGTTTCAGCAATCTTGGCTGTCTGTGTCTCTCAAAATGTCAATTACTCGCAAATCAGCAATTTCTAGCATTTTCTCTATCAGCAGATATAACTCATTCCCGAAATTTGTAAAATCTCCCATATCAACAAATTCGCTCTTTGCATTATCCGCTCGTTAACTGAATCTGCAAGTTTCTCCATTTTAATCTATTTCTCAAGCTAAATACTTTCTGCAGTCCAACAACATAAATAGATCTATTTCTGACAAGCTACTCATTTTTCAATGTTGATCGTACAACTATTCCTTCAATATCACCATTCCAATATTTTGCAACCAATCAGGTTTCTACATCCAGGAAGTACTCAGTTTCTTGTAATTAATCAAATTCTGCAGATTCCCTGCTTCTCTGCGTTGGCTACACTATCAATTTCAACATTGCCCTCATTTTAAGCGAGCAGTTTCGCTGTGGATCGCACAATATCAATAGCTAGTCATTGATAAAATTCAGCATTTTATTTATTTGCAGCTTCTCCGCATTCACTGCAACTTCAATTTCTCCATTTCCTTCAGTTTCAGCAAACCTGGCTCTCGGTATCTCTCAAAATGTCAATTATTAGCAATTCAGCAAATTCAAGCATTTTCTCTATCGGCAGATATAACTCATTCCTTAAATTTGTAAAATCTCCCATTTCCAACAAATTTGCTAATGGCATCATCCGCTCGTTCACTGAATCTGCAAGTTTCTCCATTTCAATCAATTTCTCAATCTGCAATACTTTCTGAAGTCGAACAACGTAAATCGATCTACATCTCACAATCTATTAATTTTTCAATGTTGATCGTACAACTATTTCTTCAATATCACCATTCCTATATTTTGCAACCAATCAGATTTCTGCATCGAGGAAGTACTCAGTTTTTTGTAATTAATCAAATTCTGCAGATTCCCAGCTTCTCTGCGTTGGCTACGCTATCAATTTCTCCCTAGCCCTCATTTTAAGCAAACCTGGTTCGCTGTGGATAGCAAGATATCATTACCTCGCTTTTGATAAAATTCTAGCATTTTAGCTATCTGCAGCTTTTTCCCATTCCCAATATTTGTCAAATCTCCCATTTTCACCAAAATCGCTTCTTGTAGCTTCTGCTCCTTCTCTGAATGTACAAGTTTCTTACTTTCCACCAACCTCGCTATCTCTGTTAATATCCACTGCCGACATAGATAAGTATCTTTAATTCTAACACTCTCCACATTTCCAGTTACTTATCATTCACCTGATTCTACAATTTCTCAATTGCTAACTTCATCAGCAAATGTATTTCTATTTATCTATCAAATACTCAATTTCAAGAAATCAGTTAGACTGAGCACATTTGCAGCTTCTCCGCATTCACTGGAACTTCAATTTCTACATTCGCTTCAGTTTCAGCAATTCTGGCTGTCTGTATCTCTCAAAATGTCAATTATTAGCAATTCAGCAAGTACAAGCATTTTCTCTATCAGCAGATATAACTCATTCCCAAAATTTGTAAAATCTCCCATATCCAACAAATCCGCTCGTTAACTGAATCTGCAAGTTTCTCCATTTTAATCTATTTCTCAAGCTGCAATACTTTCTGCAGTCCAACAACATAAATAGATCTATTTCTGACAAGCTACTCATTTTTCAATGTTGATCGTACAACTACACCTTCAATATCACCATTCCTATATTTTGCAACTAATCAGGTTTCTACATCCAGGAAGTTCTCAGTTTCTTGTAATTAATCAAATTCTGCAGATTCCCTGCTTCTCTGCGTTGGCTACACTATCAATTTCAACGTTGCCCTCATTTTAAGCGAGCCGTTTCGCTGTGGATAGCACAATATCAATAGCTAGTCATTGATAAAATTCAGCATTTTATTTATTTGCAGCTTCTCCGCATTCACTGCAACTTCAATTTCTCCATTTCCTTCAGTTTCAGCAAACCTGGCTCTCGGTATCTCTCAAAATGTCAATTATTAGCAATTCAGCAAATTCAAGCATTTTCTCTATCGGCAGATATAACTCATTCCTAACATTTTTAAAATCTCCCATATCCAACAAATCCGCTCGTTCACTGAATCTGCAAGTTTCTCCATTTCAATCAATTTCTCAATCTGCAATACTTTCTGAAGTCGAACAACGTAAATCGATCTACATCTCACAATCTATTAATTTTTCAATGTTGATCGTACAACTATGCCTTCTATATCACCATTCCTATATTTTGCAACTAATCAGGTTTCTACATCCAGGAAGTACTCAGTTTCTTCTAATTAATCAAATTCTGCAGATTCCCAGCTTCTCTGCGTTGGCTACACTATCAATTGCTCCATAGCCCTCATTTTAAGCAAACCTGGTTCGCTGTGGATAACAAAATATCATTACCTCGCTTTTGATAAAATTCCAGCATTTTAGCTATCTGCAGCAATTTCCCATTCCCAATATTTGTCAAATCTCCCATTTTCACCAAAATCGCTTCTTGTAGCTTCTGCTCCTTCTCTGAATGTACAAGTTTCTTACTTTCCACCAACCTCGCTATCTCTGTTAATATCCACTGCCGACATAGATAAGTATCTCTAATTCTAACACTCGCCACATTTCCAGTCATTTATCATTCACCTGATTCTACAATTTCTCAATTTCTAACCTTATCAGCAAAAGAAGTTCTATTTATCTATCAAATACTCAATGTCCAGAAATCTGCTAGACTGAGTACATTTGCAGCTTCACCGCATTCACAGCAACTTCAAGTTCTCCATTCCATTCAGTTTCAGCAATCTTGGCTGCCTGTGTCTCTCAAAATGTCAATTATTAGCAATTCAGGAAGTACAAGCATTTTCTCTATCAGCAGATATAACTCATTCCCAAAATTTGTAAAATCTCCCATATCAACAAATTCGCTCTTTGCATTATCCGCTCGTTAACTAAATCTGCAAGTTTCTCCATTTTAATCTATTTCACAAGCTGCAATACTTTCTGCAGTCCAACAACATAAATAGATCTAGTTCTGACAAGCTACTCATTTTTCAATGTTGATCGTACAACTATTCCTTCAATATCACCATTCCTATATTTTGCAACCAATCAGGTTTCTACATCCAGGAAGTACTCAGTTTCTTGTAATTAATCAAATTCTGCAGATTCCCTGCTTCTCTGCGTTGGCTACACTATCAATTTCAACATTGCCCTCATTTTAAGCGAACCGTTTCGCTGTGGATAGCACAATATCAATAGCTAGTCATTGATAAAATTCAGCATTTTATTTATTTGCAGCTTCTCCGCATTCACTGCAACTTCAATTTCTCCATTTCCTTCAGTTTCAGCAAACCTGGCTCTCGGTATCTCTCAAAATGTCAATTATTAGCAATTCAGCAAATTCAAGCATTTTCTCTATCGGCAGATATAACTCATTCCTTAAATTTGTAAAATCTCCCATTTCCAACAAATTTGCTAATGGCATCATCCGCTCGTTCACTGAATCTGCAAGTTTCTCCATTTCAATCAATTTCTCAATCTGCAATACTTTCTGAAGTCGAACAACGTAAATCGATCTACATCTCACAATCTATTAATTTTTCAATGTTGATCGTACAACTATTTCTTCAATATCACCATTCCTATATTTTGCAACTAATCAGATTTCTGCATCCAGGAAGTACTCAGTTTCTTGTAATTAATCAAATTCTGCATATTCCCAGCTTCTCTGCGTTGGCAACACTATCAATTTCTCCATAGCCCACATTTTAAGTAAACCTGGTTAGCTGTGGATAGCACAATATCAATACCTAGTCATTGAAAAAATTCAGCATTTTACCTATCTGCAGCTATTTCCCATTCCCAATATTTGTCAAATCTCCCATTTTAACCAAATTCGCTGCTTGAACCTTCTGCTCCTTCTCTGAATGTACAGGTTTCTTACTTTCCACCAACCTGGCTATCTCTATTAATGTCCACTTCCTATATAAATAAGTATCTCTAATTCTAACACTCTCCACATTTCCACTTACTTATCATTCACCTGGACTACAATTTCTCAATTACTAACTTTATCAGCAAATGTAGTTCTATTTGTCTATCAAATACTCAAATTTCACAAATCTGCTGGACTGAGCACATTGGCAGCTTCTCCGCATTCAATGCAACTTCAATTTCTCCATTCCCTTCAATTTCAGCAAACCTGGCTGTCTGTATCTCTCAAAATGACAATTATTGACAATTCAGCAAGTTCAAGCATTTTCTCTATCAGCTGATATAACTCATTCCCAAAATTTGTATAATCTCCCATTTCCAACAAACTTGCTGTTTGCATTAACCGCTCATTGCCTGATTCTACAAGTTTCTCCATTACAATCAATTTCTCTATCCCCAATACTTTCTGCAGTCCAACAACATAAATAGATCTATTTCTGACAAGCTACTCATTTTTCAATGTTGATCGTACAACTATACCTTCAATATCACCATTCCTATATTTTGCAACTAATCAGGTTTCTACATCCAGGAAATACTCAGTTTCTTGTAATTAATCAAATTCTTCAGATTCCCTGCTTTTCTGCGTTGGCTACACTATCAATTTCACCATTGCCCTCATTTTAAGCGATCTGTTTCGCTGCGGATAACACAATATGAATAGCTAGTCATTGATAACATTCAGCATTTTATTTATTTGCAGCTTCTCCACATTCACTGGAACGTCAATTTCTCAATTCCCTTCAGTTTCAGCAATCCTGGCTGTCTGTATCTCTCAAAATGTCAATTATTAGTAATTCAGCAAGTTCAAGCATTTTCTCTATCAGCAGATATAACTCATTCCCAAAATTTGTAAAATTTCTCATTTCCAACAAACTTGCTCTTTGCATTATCCGCTCATTCCCTGATTCTACAAGTTTCTCCATTACAATCAATTTCTCAATCCGCAATACTTTCTGCAGTCCAACAACATAAATAGATCTACCTCTGACAAGCTACTCATTTTTCAATGTTGATCGTACAACTATGCCTTCTATATCACCATTCCTATAATTTGCAACTAATCAGGTTTCTACATCCAGAAAGTACTCAGTTTCTTGTAATTAATCAAATTCTGCAGATTCCCAGCTTCTCTGCGTTGGCTACACTATCAATTTCTCCCTAGCCCTCATTTTAAGCAAACCTGGTTCGCTGTGGATAGCAAATATCCATACCTAGCCATTGTTAAAATTCTAGCATTTTACCTATCTGCAGCTATTTAATATTCCCAATATTTGTCAAATCTCCCATTTTCACCAAATTCGCTGCTTGTAGCTTCTGCTTTTTCTCTGAATGTACAAGTTTCTTACTTTCCACCAACCTCGCTATCTCTATTAACATCCACTGCCTATCAAAATAGTATAGCAAATTCTAACATTCTCCACATTTCCAGTTACATATCATTCACCTGAAACTACAATTTCTCAATTTCTATCCTTATCAGCAAAAGAAGTTCTATTTATCTATCAAATACTCAATGTCCAGAAATCTGCTAGACTGAGTACATTTGCAGCTTCTCCGCAGTCACAACAACTTCAAGTTCTCCATTCCATTCAGTTTCAGCAATCTTGGCTGTCTGTGTCTCTCAAAATGTCAATTATTAGCAATTCAGCAAGTACAAGCATTTTCTCTATCAGCAGATATAACTCATTCCCAAAATTTGTAAAATCTCCCATATCAACAAATTCGCTCTTTGCATTATCCGCTCGTTAACTGAATCGTCAAGTTTCTCCATTTTAATCTATTTCTCAAGCTGCAATACTTTCTGCAGACCAACAACATAAATAGATCTATTTCTGACAAGCTACTCATTTTTCAATGTTGATCGTACAACTATTCCTTCAATATCACCATTCCTATATTTTGCAACCAATCAGGTTTCTACATCCAGGAAGTACTCAGTTTCTTGTAATTAATCAAATTCTTCAGATTCCCTGCTTCTCTGCGTTGGCTACACTATCAATTTCAACATTGCCCTCATTTTAAGCGAGCCGTTTCGCTGTGGATAGCACAATATCAATAGCTAGTCATTGATAAAATTCAGCATTTTATTTATTTGCAGCTTCTCCGCATTCACTGCAACTTCAATTTCTCCATTTCCTTCAGTTTCAGCAAACCTGGCTCTCGGTATCTCTCAAAATGTCAATTATTAGCAATTCAGCAAATTCAAGCATTTTCTCTATCGGCAGATATAACTCATTCCTTAAATTTGTAAAAACTCCCATTTCCAACAAATTTGCTAATGGCATCATCCGCTCGTTCACTGAATCTGCAAGTATTTCTCCATTTCAATCAATTTCTCAATCTGCAATACTTTCTGAAGTCGAACAACGTAAATCGATCTACATCTCACAATCTATTAATTTTTCAATGTTGATCGTACAACTATTTCTTCAATATCACCATTCCTATATTTTGCAACTAATCAGATTTCTGCATCCAGGAAGTACTCAGTTTCTTGTAATTAATCAAATTCTGCATATTCCCAGCTTCTCTGCGTTGGCAACACTATCAATTTCTCCATAGCCCACATTATAAGTAAACCTGGTTAGCTGTGGATAGCACAATATCAATACCTAGTCATTGAAAAAATTCAGCATTTTACCTATCTGCAGCTATTTCCCATTCCCAATATTTGTCAAATCTCCCATTTTAACCAAATTCGCTGCTTGAAGCTTCTGCTCCTTCTCTGAATGTACAAGTTTCTTACTTTCCACCAACCTGGCTATCTCTATTAATGTCCACTTCCTATATAAATAAGTATCTGTAATTCTATCACTCTCCACATTTCCACTTACTTATCATTCACCTGGACTACAATTTCTCAATTACTAACTTTATCAGCAAATGTAGTTCTATTTGTCTATCAAATACTCAAATTTCACAAATCTGCTGGACTGAGCACATTGGCAGCTTCTCCGCATTCAATGCAACTTCAATTTCTCCATTCCCTTCAATTTCAGCAAACCTGGCTGTCTGTATCTCTCAAAATGTCAATTATTGGCAATTCAGCAAGTTCAAGCATTTTTCTATCAGCTGATATAACTCATTCCCAAAATTTGTATAATCTCCCATTTCCAACAAACTTGCTGTTTGCATTAACCGCTCATTGCCTGATTCTACAAGTTTCTCCATTACAATCAATTTCTCTATCCCCAATACTTTCTGCAGTCCAACAACATAAATAGATCTATTTCTGACAAGCTACTCATTTTTCAATGTTCATCGTACAACTACACCTTCAATATCACCATTCCTATATTTTGCAACTAATCAGGTTTCTACATCCAGGAAGTTCTCAGTTTCTTGTAATTAATCAAATTCTTCAGATTCCCTGCTTTTCTGCGTTGGCTACACTATCAATTTCACCATTGCCCTCATTTTAAGCGATCTGTTTCGCTGCGGATAACACAATATGAATGGCTAGTCATTGATAAAATTCAGCATTTTATTTATTTGCAGCTTCTCCACATTCACTGGAACGTCAATTTCTCAATTCCCTTCAGTTTCAGCAATCCTGGCTGTCTGTATCTCTCAAAATGTCAATTATTAGCAATTCAGCAAGTTCAAGCATTTTCTCTATCGGCAGATCTAACTCATTCCCAAAATTTGTAAAATCTCCCATTTCCAACAAATTTGCTGCTGGCATTATCCGCTCGTTCAATGAATCTGCAAGTTTCTCCATTTCAATCAATTTCTCAATCTGCAATAATTTCTGAAGTCGAACAACGTAAATCGATCTACTTCTGACAATCTAATAATTTTTCCATGCTGATCGTCCAACTATTGCTTCAATATAACCATTCCTATATTTTGCAACTAATCAGGTTTTTACATCCAGGAAGTACTCAGTTTCTTGTAATTAATCAAATTCTGCAGATTCCCAGCTTGTCTGCGTTGGCTACACTATCAATTGCTCCATAGCCCTCATTTTAAGCAAACCTGGTTCGCTGTGGATAGCAAAATATCATTACCTCGCTTTTGATAAAATTCTAGCATTTTAGCTATCTGCAGCAATTTCCCATTCCCAATATTTGTCAACTCTCCCATTTTCACCAAAATCGCTTCTTGTAGCTTCTGCTCCTTCTCTGAATGTACAAGTTTCTTACTTTCCACCAACCTCGCTATCTCTGTTAATATCCACTGCCGACATAGATAAGTATCTCTAATTCTAACACTCTCCACATTTCCAGTTACTTATCATTCACCTGATTCTACAATTTCTCAATTTCTAACTTTATCAGCAAATGTAGTTCTATTTATTATCAAATACTCAATTTCCAGAAATCAGTTAGACTGAGTACATTTGCAGCTTCTCCGCATTCACTGGAACTTCAATTTCTACATTCGCTTCAGTTTCAGCAATTCTGGCTGTCTGTATCTCTCAAAATGTCAATTATTAGCAATTCAACAAGTACAAGCATTTTCTCTATCAGCAGATATAACTCATTCCCAAAATTTGTAAAATCTCCCATATCCAACAAATCCGCTCGTTAACTGAATCTGCAAGTTTCTCCATTTTAATCTATTTCTCAAGCTGCAATACTTTCTGCAGTCCAACAACATAAATAGATCTATTTCTGACAAGCTGCTCATTTTTCAATGTTGATCGTACAATTATTCCTTCAATATCACCATTCCTATATTTTGCAACTAATCAGGTTTCTACATCCAGGAAATACTCAGTTTCTTGTAATTAATCAAATTCTTCAGATTCCCTGCTCTTCTGCGTTGGCTACACTATCAATTTCACCATTGCCCTCATTTTAAGCGACCTGTTTCGCTGCGGATAACACAATATGAATAGCTAGTCATTGATAAAATTCAGCATTTTATTTATTTGCAGCTTCTCCGCATTCAATGGAACGTCAATTTCTCAATTCCCTTCAGTTTCAGCAATCCTGGCTGTCTGTATCTCTCAAAATGTCAATTATTAGCAATTCAGCAAGTTCAAGCATTTTCTCTATCGGCAGATCTAACTCATTCCCAAAATTTGTAAAATCTCCCATTTCCAACCAATTTGCTGCTGGCATTATCCGCTCGTACAATGAATCTGCAAGTTTCTCCATTTCAATCAATTTCTCAATCTGCAATACTTTCTGAAGTCGAACAACGTAAATCGATCTACTTCTGACAATCTAATAATTTTTCAATGTTGATCGTCCAACTATAGCTTCAATATCACCATTCCTGTGTTTTGCAACTAATCAGGTTTTTACATCCAGGAAGTACTCAGTTTCTTGTAATTAATCAAATTCTGCAGATTCCCAGCTTCTCTTCGTTGGCTACACTATCAATTGCTCCATAACCCTCATTTTAAGCAAACCTGGTTCGCTGTGGATAGCAAATATCCATACCTAGCCATTGTTAAAATTCTAGCATTTTACCTATCTGCAGCTATTTAATATTCCCAATATTTGTCAAATCTCCCATTTTCATCAAATTCGCTGCTTGTAGCTTCTGCTTTTTCTCTGAATGTACAAGTTTCTTACTTTCCACCAACCTCGCTATCTCTATTAACATCCACTGCCTATCAAAATAGTATAGCAAATTCTAACATTCTCCACATTTCCAGTTACATATCATTCACCTGAAACTACAATTTCTCAATTTCTAACCTTATCAGCAAAAGAAGTTCTATTTATCTATCAAATACTCAATGTCCAGAAATCTGCTAGACTGAGTACATTTGCAGCTTCTCCGCATTCACAGCAACTTCAAGTTCTCCATTCCATTCAGTTTCAGCAATCTTGGCTGTCTGTGTCTCTCAAAATGTCAATTACTCGCAAATCAGCAATTTCTAGCATTTTCTCTATCAGCAGATATAACTCATTCCCGAAATTTGTAAAATCTCCCATATCAACAAATTCGCTCTTTGCATTATCCGCTCGTTAACTGAATCTGCAAGTTTCTCCATTTTAATCTATTTCTCAAGCTAAATACTTTCTGCAGTCCAACAACATAAATAGATCTATTTCTGACAAGCTACTCATTTTTCAATGTTGATCGTACAACTATTCCTTCAATATCACCATTCCAATATTTTGCAACCAATCAGGTTTCTACATCCAGGAAGTACTCAGTTTCTTGTAATTAATCAAATTCTGCAGATTCCCTGCTTCTCTGCGTTGGCTACACTATCAATTTCAACATTGCCCTCATTTTAAGCGAGCAGTTTCGCTGTGGATCGCACAATATCAATAGCTAGTCATTGATAAAATTCAGCATTTTATTTATTTGCAGCTTCTCCGCATTCACTGCAACTTCAATTTCTCCATTTCCTTCAGTTTCAGCAAACCTGGCTCTCGGTATCTCTCAAAATGTCAATTATTAGCAATTCAGCAAATTCAAGCATTTTCTCTATCGGCAGATATAACTCATTCCTTAAATTTGTAAAATCTCCCATTTCCAACAAATTTGCTAATGGCATCATCCGCTCGTTCACTGAATCTGCAAGTTTCTCCATTTCAATCAATTTCTCAATCTGCAATACTTTCTGAAGTCGAACAACGTAAATCGATCTACATCTCACAATCTATTAATTTTTCAATGTTGATCGTACAACTATTTCTTCAATATCACCATTCCTATATTTTGCAACCAATCAGATTTCTGCATCGAGGAAGTACTCAGTTTTTTGTAATTAATCAAATTCTGCAGATTCCCAGCTTCTCTGCGTTGGCTACGCTATCAATTTCTCCCTAGCCCTCATTTTAAGCAAACCTGGTTCGCTGTGGATAGCAAGATATCATTACCTCGCTTTTGATAAAATTCTAGCATTTTAGCTATCTGCAGCTTTTTCCCATTCCCAATATTTGTCAAATCTCCCATTTTCACCAAAATCGCTTCTTGTAGCTTCTGCTCCTTCTCTGAATGTACAAGTTTCTTACTTTCCACCAACCTCGCTATCTCTGTTAATATCCACTGCCGACATAGATAAGTATCTTTAATTCTAACACTCTCCACATTTCCAGTTACTTATCATTCACCTGATTCTACAATTTCTCAATTGCTAACTTCATCAGCAAATGTATTTCTATTTATCTATCAAATACTCAATTTCAAGAAATCAGTTAGACTGAGCACATTTGCAGCTTCTCCGCATTCACTGGAACTTCAATTTCTACATTCGCTTCAGTTTCAGCAATTCTGGCTGTCTGTATCTCTCAAAATGTCAATTATTAGCAATTCAGCAAGTACAAGCATTTTCTCTATCAGCAGATATAACTCATTCCCAAAATTTGTAAAATCTCCCATATCCAACAAATCCGCTCGTTAACTGAATCTGCAAGTTTCTCCATTTTAATCTATTTCTCAAGCTGCAATACTTTCTGCAGTCCAACAACATAAATAGATCTATTTCTGACAAGCTACTCATTTTTCAATGTTGATCGTACAACTACACCTTCAATATCACCATTCCTATATTTTGCAACTAATCAGGTTTCTACATCCAGGAAGTTCTCAGTTTCTTGTAATTAATCAAATTCTGCAGATTCCCTGCTTCTCTGCGTTGGCTACACTATCAATTTCAACATTGCCCTCATTTTAAGCGAGCCGTTTCGCTGTGGATAGCACAATATCAATAGCTAGTCATTGATAAAATTCAGCATTTTATTTATTTGCAGCTTCTCCGCATTCACTGCAACTTCAATTTCTCCATTTCCTTCAGTTTCAGCAAACCTGGCTCTCGGTATCTCTCAAAATGTCAATTATTAGCAATTCAGCAAATTCAAGCATTTTCTCTATCGGCAGATATAACTCATTCCTAACATTTTTAAAATCTCCCATTTCCAACAAATTTGCTAATGGCATCATCCGCTCGTTCACTGAATCTGCAAGTTTCTCCATTTCAATCAATTTCTCAATCTGCAATACTTTCTGAAGTCGAACAACGTAAATCGATCTACATCTCACAATCTATTAATTTTTCAATGTTGATCGTACAACTATGCCTTCTATATCACCATTCCTATATTTTGCAACTAATCAGGTTTCTACATCCAGGAAGTACTCAGTTTCTTCTAATTAATCAAATTCTGCAGATTCCCAGCTTCTCTGCGTTGGCTACACTATCAATTGCTCCATAGCCCTCATTTTAAGCAAACCTGGTTCGCTGTGGATAACAAAATATCATTACCTCGCTTTTGATAAAATTCCAGCATTTTAGCTATCTGCAGCAATTTCCCATTCCCAATATTTGTCAAATCTCCCATTTTCACCAAAATCGCTTCTTGTAGCTTCTGCTCCTTCTCTGAATGTACAAGTTTCTTACTTTCCACCAACCTCGCTATCTCTGTTAATATCCACTGCCGACATAGATAAGTATCTCTAATTCTAACACTCGCCACATTTCCAGTTACTTATCATTCACCTGATTCTACAATTTCTCAATTTCTAACTTTATCAGCAAATGTAGTTCTATTTATCTATCAAATACTCAATTTCCAGAAATCAGTTAGACTGAGCACATTTGCAGCTTCTCCGCATTCACTGGAACTTCAATTTCTTCATTCGCTTCAGTTTCAGCAATTCTGGCAGTCTGTATCTCTCAAAATGTCAATTATTAGCAGTTCAACAAGTACAAGCATTTTCTCTATCAGCAGATATAACTAATTCCCAAAATTTGTAAAATCTCCCATATCCAACAAATCCGCTCGTTAACTGAATCGTCAAGTTTCTCCATTTTAATCTATTTCTCAAGCTGCAATACTTTCTGCAGTCCAACAACATAAATAGATCTAGTTCTGACAAGCTACTCATTTTTCAATGTTGATCGTACAACTATTCCTTCAATATCACCATTCCTATATTTTGCAACCAATCAGGTTTCTACATCCAAGAAGTACTCAGTTTCTTGTAATTAATCAAATTCTGCAGATTCCCTGCTTCTCTGCGTTGGGTACACTATCAATTTCAAAATTGCTCTCATTTTAAGCGACCCGTTTCGCTGTGGATAGCACAATATCAATAGCTAGTCATTGATAAAATTCAGCATTCTATTTATTTGCAGCTTCTCCGCATTCACTGCAACTTCAATTTCTCCATTTCCTTCAGTTTCAGCAAACCTGGCTCTCGGTATCTCTCAAAATGTCAATTATTAGCAATTCAGCAAATTCAAGCATTTTCTCTATCGGCAGATATAACTCATTCCTAACATTTGTAAAATCTCCCATTTCCAACAAATTTGCTAATGGCATCATCCGCTCGTTCACTGAATCTGCAAGTTTCTCCATTTCAATTAATTTCTCAATCTGCAATACTTTCTGAAGTCGAACAACGTAAATCGATCTACATCTCACAATCTATTAATTTTTCAATGTTGATCGTACAACTATTTCTTCAATATCACCATTCCTATATTTTGCAACTAATCAGATTTCTGCATCCAGGAAGTACTCAGTTTCTTGTAATTAATCAAATTCTGCAGATTCCCAGCTTGTCTGCGTTGGCTACACTATCAATTGCTCCATAGCCCTCATTTTAAGCAAACCTGGTTCGCTGTGGATAGCAAAATATCATTACCTCGCTTTTGATAAAATTCTAGCATTTTAGCTATCTGCAGCAATTTCCCATTCCCAATATTTGTCAAATCTCCCATTTTCACCAAAATCGCTTCTTGTAGCTTCTGCTCCTTCTCTGAATGTACAAGTTTCTTACTTTCCACCAACCTCGCTATCTCTGTTAAAATCCACTGCCGACATAGATAAGTATCTCTAATTCTAACACTCGCCACATTTCCAGTCATTTATCATTCACCTGATTCTACAATTTCTCAATTTCTAACCTTATCAGCAAAAGAAGTTCTATTTATCTATCAAATACTCAATGTCCAGAAATCTGCTAGACTGAGTACATTTGCAGCTTCACCGCATTCACAGCAACTTCAAGTTCTCCATTCCATTCAGTTTCAGCAATCTTGGCTGCCTGTGTCTCTCAAAATGTCAATTATTAGCAATTCAGGAAGTACAAGCATTTTCTCTATCAGCAGATATAACTCATTCCCAAAATTTGTAAAATCTCCCATATCAACAAATTCGCTCTTTGCATTATCCGCTCGTTAACTAAATCTGCAAGTTTCTCCATTTTAATCTATTTCTCAAGCTGCAATACTTTCTGCAGTCCAACAACATAAATAGATCTAGTTCTGACAAGCTACTCATTTTTCAATGTTGATCGTACAACTATTCCTTCAATATCACCATTCCTATATTTTGCAACCAATCAGGTTTCTACATCCAGGAAGTACTCAGTTTCTTGTAATTAATCAAATTCTGCAGATTCCCTGCTTCTCTGCGTTGGCTACACTATCAATTTCAACATTGCCCTCATTTTAAGCGAACCGTTTCGCTGTGGATAGCACAATATCAATAGCTAGTCATTGATAAAATTCAGCATTTTATTTATTTGCAGCTTCTCCGCATTCACTGCAACTTCAATTTCTCCATTTCCTTCAGTTTCAGCAAACCTGGCTCTCGGTATCTCTCAAAATGTCAATTATTAGCAATTCAGCAAATTCAAGCATTTTCTCTATCGGCAGATATAACTCATTCCTTAAATTTGTAAAATCTCCCATTTCCAACAAATTTGCTAATGGCATCATCCGCTCGTTCACTGAATCTGCAAGTTTCTCCATTTCAATCAATATCTCAATCTGCAATACTTTCTGAAGTCGAACAACGTAAATCGATCTACATCTCACAATCTATTAATTTTTCAATGTGGATCGTACAACTATTTCTTCAATATCACCATTCCTATATTTTGCAACTAATCAGATTTCTGCATCCAGGAAGCACTCAGTTTCTTGTAATTAATCAAATTCTGCAGATTCCCAGCTTCTCTGCGTTGGCTACACTATCAATTTCTCCCTAGCCCTCATTTTAAGCAAACCTGGTTCGCCATGGATAGCAAGATATCAATACCTAGCCATTGATAAAATTCTAGCATTTTAGCTATCTGCAGCTATTTCCCATTCCCAATATTTGTCAAATCTCCCATTTTCACCAAATTCGCTGCTTGTAGCTTCTGCTTCTTCTCTGAATGTACAAGTTTCTTACTTTCCACCAACGTCGCTATCTATATTAATATCCACTGCCTATCAAAATAGTATCTCTAATTCTAAAACTCTCCACATTTCCAGTTACTTATCATTCACCTGAACCTACAATTTCTCAATTTCTAACTTTATCAGGAAAAGAAGTTCTATTTATCTATCAAATACTCAATTCAAGAAATCTGTTAGACTGAGTAGATTTGCAGCTTCTGAGCATTCACTGCAACTTCAATTTCTCCATTCCCTTCAGTTTCAGCAATCCTGGCTCTCGGTATCTCTCAAAAAGTCAATTACTCGCAATTCAGCAATTTCTATCATTTTCTCTATCAGCAGATATAACTCATTCCCAAAATTTGTAAAATCTCCCATTTCCAACAAATTTGCTGCTGGCATTATCCGCTCGTTCAATCGATCTGCAAGTTTCTCCATTTCAATCAATTGCTCAATCTGCAATACTTTCTGCATTAAAGCAACGTAAATCGATCTACTTCTGACAATCTACTAATTTTTCAATCTTGATCGTACAACTATTGCTTCAAAATCACCATTCCTGTATTTTGCAACTAATCAGGTTTCTGCATCGAGGAAGTACTCAGTTTCTTGTAATTAATCAAATTCTGCAGATTGCCAGCTTCTCTTCGTTGGCTACACTATCAATTTCTCCATAGCCCTCATTTTAAGCAAACCTGGTTCACTGTGGATAGCAAAATATCATTACCTCGCCATTGATAAAATTCTAGCCTATTAGCTATCTGCAGCTATTTCCCATTCCCAATATTTGTCAAATCTCCCATTTTCACCAAAAAGCTTGTAGCTTCTGCTCCTTCTCTGAATGTACAAGTTTCTTACTTTCCACCTACGTCGCTATCTCTATTAATATGCATTGTCTATATAAGTAATATTCTCTAATTCTAAAACTCTCCACATTTCCAGTTACCTATCATTCACCTGGACTACAATTTCTCAATTACTTACTTTATCAGCAAATGTAGTTCTATTTATCTCTCAAATACTCAATTTCCTGAAATCTGTTAGACTGAGCACATTGGCAGCTTCTCCGCATTCACTGCAACTTCAATTTCTACATTCGCTTCAGTTTCAGCAATTCTGGCTGTCTGTATCTCTCAAAATGTCAATTATTAGCAATTCAGCAAGTACAAGCATTTTCTCTATCAGCTGATATAACTCATTCCCAAAATTTGTAAAATCTCCCATATCCAACAAATCCGCTCGTTAACTGAATCGTCAAGTTTCTCCATTTTAATCTATATCTCAAGCTGCAATACTTTCTGCAGTCCAACAACATAAATCGATCTACATCTCACAATCTATTAATTTTTCAATGTTGATCGTACAACTATTTCTTCAATATCACCATTCCTATATTTTGCAACTAATCAGATTTCTGCATCCAGGAAGTACTCAGTTTCTTGTAATTAATCAAATTCTGCAGATTCCCTGCTTCTCTGCGTTGGCAACACTATCAATTTCTCCATAGCCCACATTTTAAGTAAACCTGGTTAGCTGTGGATAGCACAATATCAATACCTAGTCATTGAAAAAATTCAGCATTTTACCTATCTGCAGCTATTTCCCATTCCCAAAATTTGTCAAATCTCCCATTTTAACCAAATTCGCTGCTTGAAGCTTCTGCTCCTTCTCTGAATGTACAAGTTTCTTACTTTCCACCAACCTGGCTATCTCTATTAATGTCCACTTCCTATATAAATAACTATCTCTAATTCTAACACTCTCCACATTTCCAGTTACTTATCATTCACCTGGACTACAATTTCTCAATTACTAACTTTATCAGCAAATGTAGTTCTATTTATCTATCAAATACTCAAATTTCACAAATCTGCTGGACTGAGCACATTGTCAGCTTCTCCGCATTCAATGCAACTTCAATTTCTCCATTCCCTTCAATTTCAGCAAACCTGGCTGTCTGTATCTCTCAAAATGTCAATTATTGGCAATTCAGCAAGTTCAAGCATTTTCTCTATCAGCGGATATAACTCATTCCCAAAATTTGTATAATGTCCCATTTCCAACAAACTTGCTGTTTGCATTATCCGCTCATTGCCTGATTCTACAAGTTTCTCCATTACAATCAATTTCTCAATCTGCAATACTTTCTGCAGTCCAACAACATAAATAGATCTACCTCTGACAAGCTACTCATTTTTCAATGTTGATCGTACAACTATGCCTTCTATATCACCATTCCTATATTTTGAAACTAATCAGGTTTCTACATCCAGAAAGTACTCAGTTTCTTGTAATTAATCAAATTCTGCAGATTCCCAGCTTCTCTGCGTTGGCTACACTATCAATTTCTCCATAGCCCTCATTTTAAGCAAACCTGGTTCGCTGTGGATAGCAAATATCCATACCTAGCCATTGTTAAAATTCTAGCATTTTACCTATCTGCAGCTATTTAATATTCCCAATATTTGTCAAATCTTCCATTTTCACCAAATTCGCTGCTTGTAGCTTCTGCTTTTTCTCTGAATGTACAAGTTTCTTACTTTCCACCAACCTCGCTATCTCTATTAATATCCACTGCATATCAAAATAGTATCGCAAATTCTAACATTCTCCACATTTCCAGTTACTTGTCATTCACCTGAAACTACAATTTCTCAATTTCTAACCTTATCAGCAAAAGAAGTTCTATTTATCTATCAAATACTCAATTTCCAGAAATCTGCTAGACTGAGTACATTTGCAGCTTCTCCGCATTCACAGCAACTTCAAGTTCTCCATTCCATTCAGTTTCAGCAATCCTGGCTGTCTGTGTCTCTCAAAATGTCAATTATTAGCATTTCAGCAAGTACAAGCATTTTCTCTATCAGCAGATATAACTCATTCCCAAAATTTGTAAAATCTCCCATATCCAACAAATTCGCTCTTTGCATTATCCGCTCGTTAACTGAATCTGCAAGTTTCTCCATTTTAATCTATTTCTCACGCTGCAATACTTTCTGCAGTCCAACAACATAAATAGATCTATTTCTGACAAGCTACTCATTTTTCAATGTTGATCGTACAACTATTCCTTCAATATCACCATTCCTATATTTTGCAACTAATCAGGTTTCTACATCCAGGAAATACTCAGTTTCTTGTAATTGATCAAATTCTTCAGATTCCCTGCTTTTCTGCGTTGGCTACACTATCAATTTCACCATTGCCCTCATTTTAAGCGACCTGTTGCGCTGCGGATAACACAATATGAATAGCTAGTCATTGATAAAATTCAGCATTTTATCTATTTGCATCTTCTCCGCATTCACTGGAACTTCAATTTCTCCATTCCCTTCAGTTTCAGCAAACTTGGCTGTCTGTATATCTCAAAATGTCAATTATTAGCAATTCAGCAAATTCAAGCATTTTCTCTATCGGCATATATAACTCATTCCTAAAATTTGTAAAATCTCCCATTTCCAACAAACTTGCTATTTGCATTATCCGCTCATTCCCTGAATCTACAAATTTCGCCATTTCAATCAATTTCTCAATCTGCAATACTTTTTGCAGTCCAACAACATAAATAGATCTACTTCTGTCAAGCTACTCATTTTTCAATGTTGATCGTACAACTATGCCTTCTATATCACCATTCCTTTCCTTTGGAACTAATCAGGTTTCTACATCCAGGAAGTACTCAGTTTCATGTAATTAATCAAATTCTGCAGATTCTCGGCTTCTCTGCGTTGGCTACACTATCAATTTCTCCCTAGCCCTCATTTTACGCAAACCTGGTTCGCCGTGGATAGCAAGATATCAATACCATTGATAAAATTCTAGCATTTTAGCTATCTGCAGCTATTTCCCATTCCCAATATTTGTCAAATCTCCCATTTTCACCAAATTCGCTGCTTGTAGCTTCTGCTTCTTCTCTGAATGTACAAGTTTCTTACTTTCCACCAACGTCGCTATCTATATTAATATCCACTGCCTATCAAAATAGTATCTCTAATTCTAAAACTCTCCACATTTCCAGTTACTTATCATTCACCTGAACCTACAATTTCTCAATTACTAACTTTATCAGCAAACGAAGTTCTATTTATCTCTAAAATACTCAATTTCCAGAAATCTGTTAGACTGAGCACATTGTCAGCCTCTTCGCATTCACTGCAACTTCAATTTCTCCATTCCCTTCAGTTTCAGCAAACCTGGCTGTCTCTATCTCTCAAAATGCCAATTATTAGCAATTCAGCAAGTTCAAGCATTTTCTCTATCGGCAGGCATAACTCATTCCCAAAATTTGTAAAATCTCCCATTTCCAACAAATTTGCTATTTGCATTATCGGCTCGTTCACTGAATCTGCAAGTTTCTCCATTTCAATCAATTGCTCAATCTGCAAAACTTTCTGCAGTCGAGCAACGTAAATCGATATACTTCTGACAATCTACCAATTTATCAATGTTGATCGTACAACTATTGCTTCAATATCACCAATCCTGTATTTTGCAACTAATCAGGTTTCTACATCCAGGAAGTACTCAGTTTCTTGTAATTAATCAAATTCTGCAGATTCCGAGCTTCTCTGCGTTGCTACACTATCAATTTCACCATTGCCCTCATTTTAAGCAAAACTGGTTCGCTGTGGATAGCAAAATATCATTAGCTCGCCAGTGATAAAATTCTAGCATTTTAGCTATCTGCAGCAATTTCCCATTCCCAATTTCAGTGAACGAGCGGATAATGCAAAGAGCGAATTTGTTGGATATGGGAGATTTGACAAATTTTGGGAATGAGTTATATCTGCTGATAGAGAAAATTCTTGAACTTGCTGAATTGCTAATAATTGACATTTTGAGAGATACAGACAGCCAGGATTGCTGAAACTGAAGGGTATGGAGAAATTGAAGTTGCAGTGAATGCGTAGAAGCTGCAAATGTACTCAGTCTAACAGATTTCTCGAAATTGAGTATGTGATAGATAAATAGAACTTCTTTTGCTGATAAAGTTACAAATTGAGAAATTGGAGGTTCAGGTGAATGATTAATAACTGGAAATGTAGAGAGTGTTAGAATTAGAGATACTATTTTGATAGGCAGTGGATATTAATAGAGATAGCCAGGTTGGTGGATTGTAAGAAACTTGTGCATTCAGAAAAGGAGCAGAAGCTACAAGCAGCGAATTTGGTGATAATGGGAATTTGACTAATATTGGGAATTGGAATAGCTGCAGATAGTTAAAATGCTAGAATTTTATCAAGGGCTGGGTATTGATATTTTGCTATCCACAGCGAAACAGGTTTGCTTGTAATGAGGGCTACGGAGAAATTGATAGTGTAGCCAACGCAATGTAGCTGGGAATCTGCAGAATTTGATTAATTACAAGAAACAGATTACTTCCCGGATGTAGAAACCTGATTAGTTGCAAAATATAGGAATGGTGATATTGAAGGAATAGTTGAGCGTTCAACATTGAAAAATTAGTAGATTGTCAGAAGTAGATCTATTTATGTTGTTCGACTGCAGAAAGTATTGCAGATTGAGAAATTGATTGAAATGGAGAAACTTGCAGATTCAGTGAACGAGCGGATAATGCAAATAGCAAATTTGATGGAAATGGGAGATTTTACAAATTTTGGGAATGAGTAATATCTGCCGATAGAGAAAATGCTTGAATTTGCTGAATTGCTAATAATTGACATCTTGAGCGATGCAGACAGCCAGGTTTGCTGAAATTGAAGGGAATGGAGAAATTGAAGTGGCAGTGAATGCGGAGAAGCTGCAAATGTGCTCAGTCTAACAGATTTCTGGAAATTGAATATTTGATAGATAAATAGAACTACATTTGCTGATAAAGTTAGAAATTGAGAAATTGTAGGTCCAGGTGAATGATAAGTAACTGGAAATGTGGAATTTGTTAGAATTAGAGATACTTATTTATACAGGCAGTGGATATTAATAGAGATAGCGACGTTGGTGGAAAGTAAGAAACTTGTACATTCAGAGAAGGAGCAGAAGCTACAAGCAGCGAATTTGGTGAAACTGGGAGATTTGACAAATATAGGGAATTGGAAATAGCCGCAGATAGCTAAAATGCTAGAATTTTTTCACTTGCGAGGTAATGATATTTTGCGATCCACAACGAATCAGATTTGCTTAAAATCAGTTCTATGGAGAAATTGATAGTGTAGCCAACGCTGAGAAGCTGGGAATCAGCAGAATTTGATTAATTACAAATAACATAGTACTTCCTGGATGTAGAACCCTGATTAGTTGCAAAATACAGGAATAGTGAAATTGAAGGAATAGTTCTACGATCAACATTGAATAAATAGTGGATTGTCAGAAGTAGATCAATTTACGTTGTTCGACTGCAGAAAGTATTGCAGATTGAGAAATTGATTGAAATGCAGAAACTTGCAGTTCAGTGAACATGCGGATAATGCAAACAGCAAGTTTGTTGGAAATGGGATATTTTTCAAATGTTGGGAATGAGTTATATCTGCTGATAGAGGAAATGCTTGAACTTGCTGAATTGCTAATAATTGACATTTTGAGCTATACAGACACCAGGATTGCTGAAACTGAAGGGAATGGAGAAATTGAAGTTGCGGTGAATGCGTAGAAGCTGCCAATGTGATGAGTCTAACAGATTTCTGAAAATTGAGTATTTGATAGATAAATGGAACTACATTTGCTGATAAAGTTAGAAATTAAGAAACTGTAGGTCCAGGTGAATGATAAGTAACTGGAAATGTGGAGACTGTTAGAATGAGAGATACTTATTTATATAGGCAGTGGAGATTAATAGAGAGAACGAGGTTGATGGAAAGTAAGAAACTTGTTCATTCAGAGAAGGAGCATAAGCTACAATAAGAGAATTTGGTGAAAATGGGAGATTTGACAAATGTTGGAAATGGGAAAGAGCTGCAGATAGCTAAAATGCTATAATTTTATCAATGGTGAGGTATTGATATTGTGCTATCCACAGCCAACCAGGTTTGCTTAAAATGAGGGCTACGGAGAAATTGATAGTGTTGCCAACGCAGAGAAGCTGCGAATCTTCAGAATTTGATTAATTACAAGAAACGGAGTACTTCCTGGATGTTGAAACCTGATTAGTTGCAAAATATAGGAATGGTGATAATGAAGGAATAGTTGTACGGTCAACATTGAAAAATTAGTAGATTGTCAGAAGTAGATCTATTTATGTTGTTCGACTACAGAAAGTATTGCAGATTGAGAAATTGATTGAAATGGAGAAACTTGCAGATTCTGTGAGCGAGCGGATAATGCAAATAGCAAATTTGATGGAAATGGGAGATTTTACAAATTTTGGGAATGAGTAATATCTGCCGATAGAGAAAATGCTTGAATTTGCTGAATTGCTAATAATTGACATTTTGAGCGATACAGACAGCCAGGTTTGTTGAAACTTAAGGGAATGGAGAAATTGAAGTGGCAGTGAATGCGGAGAAGCTGCAAATGTGCTCAGTCTAACAGATTTCATAATTGAATATTTGATAAATAAATAGAACTACATTTGCTGATTAAGATCGAAATTGAGAAATTGTCGGTCCCGGTGAATGATAAGTAACTGCAAATGTGGAGAGTGTTAGAATTAGAGTTACTTATTTATATTGGCAGTGGATATTAATAGAGATAGCGACGTTGGTGGAAAGTAAGAAACTTGTACATTCAGAGAAGGAGCAGAAGCTACAAGCAGCGAATTTGGTGAAACTGGGAGATTTGACAAATATAGGGAATTGGAAATAGCTGCAGATAGCTAAAATGCTGAATTTTATCAATGACTAGGTATTGATATTGTGCTATCCACAGCGAACCAGGTTTGCTTAAAATGGGGGCTATCGTGAAATTGATAGTGTAGCCAAAGCAGAGAAGCTGCGAATCTGCAGAATTTGATTAATTACAAGAAACGGAGTACTTCCTGGATGTTGAAACCTGATTAGTTGCAAAATATAGGAATGGTGATAATGAAGGAATAGTTGTACGGTCAACATTGAAAAATTAGTAGATTGTCAGAAGTAGATCTATTTATGTTGTTCGACTACAGAAAGTATTGCAGATTGAGAAATTGATTGAAATGGAGAAACTTGCAGATTCTGTGAGCGAGCGGATAATGCAAATAGCAAATTTGATGGAAATGGGAGATTTTACAAATTTTGGGAATGAGTAATATCTGCCGATAGAGAAAATGCTTGAATTTGCTGAATTGCTAATAATTGACATTTTGAGCGATACAGACAGCCAGGTTTGTTGAAACTTAAGGGAATGGAGAAATTGAAGTGGCAGTGAATGCGGAGAAGCTGCAAATGTGCTCAGTCTAACAGATTTCATAATTGAATATTTGATAAATAAATAGAACTACATTTGCTGATTAAGATCGAAATTGAGAAATTGTCGGTCCCGGTGAATGATAAGTAACTGCAAATGTGGAGAGTGTTAGAATTAGAGTTACTTATTTATATTGGCAGTGGATATTAATAGAGATAGCGAGGTTGGTGGAAAGTAAGAAACTTGTACATTCAGAGATGGAGCAGAAGCTACAAGCAGCGAATTTGGTGAAACTGAGAGATTTGACAAATATTGGGAATGGGAAATAGCCGCAGATAGCTAAAATGCTAGAATTTTTTCACTTGCGAGGTAATGATATTTTGCGATCCACAACGAACCAGGTTTGCTTAAAATCAGTTCTATGGAGAAATTGATAGTGTAGCCAACGCTGAGAAGCTGGGAATCAGCAGAATTCGATTAATTACAAATAACATAGTACTTCCTGGATGTAGAAACCTGATTAGTTGCAAAATAAAGGATTAGTGTAATTGAAGGAATAGTTCTACGATCAACATTGAACATTGATAGCTAAAATGCTGAATTTTATTATTAACTAGGAATTGATATTGTGCTATCCACAGCGAACCAGGTTTGCTTAAAATGGGGTCTATCGTGAAATTCAGAGTGTAGCCAAAGCAGAGAAGCTACGAATCTGCAGAATTTGATTAATTACAAGATACTGAGTACTTCCTGGATGTTGAAACCTGATTAGTTCCAAAGGAAAGGAATGGTGATATTGAAGGAATAGTTTGTACGATCAACATTGAAAAATTGGTAGATTGTCAGAAGTAGATCTATTTATGTTGTTCGACTGCAGAAAGTATTGCAGATTGAGAAATTAATTGAAATGGAGAAACTTGCAGATTCTGTGAACGAGCGGATAATGCAAATAGCAAATTTGATGGAAATGGGAGATTTTACAAATTTTGGGAATGAGTAATATCTGCCGATAGAGAAAATGCTTGAATTTGCTGAATTGCTAATAATTGACATCTTGAGCGATGCAGACAGCCAGGTTTGCTGAAACTGAAGGGAATGGAGAAATTGAAGTGGCAGTGAATGCGGAGAAGCTGCAAATGTGCTCAGTCTAACAGATTTCTGGAAATTGAGTATTTGATAGATAAATAGAACTACATTTGCAGATAAAGTTAGAATGGAGAAATTGTAGTCCAAGAGAATGATAAGTAACTGGAAATGTGGAGAGTGTTAGATTTAGAGATACTTATTTATATTGGCAGTGGATATTAATAGAGATAGCGAGGTTGGTGGAAAGTAAAAAACTTGTACATTCAGAGATGGAGCAGAAGCTACAAGCAGCGAATTTGGTGAAACTGGGAGATTTGACAAATATTGGGAATGGGAAATAGACGGAGATAGCTAAAATGCTAGAATTTTTTCACTTGCGATCCACAACGAACCAGGTTTGCTTAAAATCAGTTCTATGGAGAAATTGATAGTGTAGCCAACGCTGAGAAGCTGGGAATCAGCAGAATTTGATTAATTACAAATAACCTAGTACTTCCTGGATGTAGAAACCTGATTAGTTGCAAAATATAGGAATGGTGATATTGAAGGAATAGTTGTACAATCAACATTGAAAAATGAGTAGATTGTCAGAAGTAGATCTATTTATGTTGTTCGACTGCAGAAAGTATTGCAGATTGAGAAATTGATTGAAATGGAGAAACTTGCAGATTCTGTGAACGAGCGGATAATGCAAATAGCAAATTTGATGGAAATGGGAGATTTTACAAATTTTGGGAATGAGTAATATCTGCCGATAGAGAAAATGCTTGAATTTGCTGAATTGCTAATAATTGACATTTTGAGCTATACAGACAGCCAGGTTTGCTGAAACTGAAGGGAATGGAGAAATTGAAGTGGCAGTGAATGCGGAGAAGCTGCAAATGTGCTCAGTCTAACAGATTTCTGGAAATTGAATATTTGATTGATAAATAGAACTACATTTGCTGATTAAGATTGAAATTGAGAAATTGTAGGTCCAGGTGAATGATAAGTAACTGGAAATGTGGAGTTTGTTAGAATTAGAGATACTTATTTATACAGGCAGTGGATATTAATAGAGATTGCGACGTTGGTGGAAAGTAAGAAACTTGTACATTCAGAGAAGGAGCAGAAGCTACAAGCAGCGAATTTGGTGAAACTGGGAGATTTGACAAATATTGGGAATGGGAAATAGCCGCAGATAGCTAAAATGCTAGAATTTTTTCACTTGCGATCCACAACGAACCAGGTTTGCTTAAAATCAGTTCTATGGAGAAATTGATAGTGTAGCCAACGCTGAGAAGCTGGGAATCAGCAGAATTTGATTAATTACAAATAACCTAGTACTTCCTGGATGTAGAAACCTGATTAGTTGCAAAATATAGGAATGGTGATATTGAAGGAATCAATCAACAATCAACATTGAAAAATTAGTAGATTGTCAGAAGTAGATATATTTATGTTGTTCGACTGCAGAAAGTATTGCAGATTGAGAAATTGATTGAAATGCAGAAACTTGCATTTCAGTGAACATGCGGATAATGCAAACAGCAAGTTTGTTGGAAATGGGATATTTTTCAAATGTTGGGAATGAGTTATATCTGCTGATAGAGGAAATGCTTGAACTTGCTGAATTGCTAATAATTGACATTTTGAGCTATACAGACACCAGGATTGCTGAAACTGAAGGGAATGGAGAAATTGAAGTTGCGGTGAATGCGTAGAAGCTGCCAATGTGATGAGTCTAACAGATTTCTGAAAATTGAGTATTTGATAGATAAATGGAACTACATTTGCTGATAAAGTTAGAAATTAAGAAACTGTAGGTCCAGGTGAATGATAAGTAACTGGAAATGTGGAGACTGTTAGAATGAGAGATACTTATTTATATAGGCAGTGGAGATTAATAGAGAGAACGAGGTTGATGGAAAGTAAGAAACTTGTTCATTCAGAGAAGGAGCATAAGCTACAATAAGAGAATTTGGTGAAAATGGGAGATTTGACAAATGTTGGAAATGGGAAAGAGCTGCAGATAGCTAAAATGCTATAATTTTATCAATGGTGAGGTATTGATATTGTGCTATCCACAGCCAACCAGGTTTGCTTAAAATGAGGGCTACGGAGAAATTGATAGTGTTGCCAACGCAGAGAAGCTGCGAATCTTCAGAATTTGATTAATTACAAGAAACGGAGTACTTCCTGGATGTTGAAACCTGATTAGTTGCAAAATATAGGAATGGTGATATTGAAGAAATAGTTGTACAATCAACATTGAAAAATTAGTAGATTGTCAGAAGTAGATCTATTTATGTTGTTCGACTGCAGAAAGTATTGCAGATTGAGAAATTGATTGAAATGGAGAAACTTGCAGATTCTTTGAACGAGCGGATAATGCAAATAGCAAATTTGATGGAAATGGGAGATTTTACAAATTTTGGGAATGAGTAATATCTGCCGATAGAGAAAATGCTTGAATTTGCTGAATTGCTAATAATTGACATTTTGAGCGATACAGACAGCCAGGTTTGTTGAAACTTAAGGGAATGGAGAAATTGAAGTGGCAGTGAATGCGGAGAAGCTGCAAATGTGCTCAGTCTAACAGATTTCTGGAAATTGAATATTTGATAGATAAATAGAACTACATTTGCTGATTAAGATCGAAATTGACAAATTGTAGGTCCAGGTGAATGATAAGTAACTGGAAATGTGGAGTTTGTTAGAATTAGAGATACTTATTTATGCAGGCAGTGGATATTAATAGAGATAGCGACGTTGGTGGAAAGTAAGAAACTTGTACATTCAGAGAAGGAGCAGAAGCTACAAGCAGCGAATTTGGTGAAACTGGGAGATTTGACAAATATAGGGAATTGGAAATAGCTGCAGATAGCTAAAATGCTGAATTTTATCAATGACTAGGTATTGATATTGTGCTATCCACAGCGAACCAGGTTTGCTTAAAATGGGGGCTATCGTGAAATTGATAGTGTAGCCAAAGCAGAGAAGCTGCGAATCTGCAGAATTTGATTAATTACAAGAAACGGAGTACTTCCTGGATGTTGAAACCTGATTAGTTGCAAAATATAGGAATGGTGATAATGAAGGAATAGTTGTACGGTCAACATTGAAAAATTAGTAGATTGTCAGAAGTAGATCTATTTATGTTGTTCGACTACAGAAAGTATTGCAGATTGAGAAATTGATTGAAATGGAGAAACTTGCAGATTCTGTGAGCGAGCGGATAATGCAAATAGCAAATTTGATGGAAATGGGAGATTTTACAAATTTTGGGAATGAGTAATATCTGCCGATAGAGAAAATGCTTGAATTTGCTGAATTGCTAATAATTGACATTTTGAGCGATACAGACAGCCAGATTTGTTGAAACTTAAGGGAATGGAGAAATTGAAGTGGCAGTGAATGCGGAGAAGCTGCAAATGTGCTCAGTCTAACAGATTTCATAATTGAATATTTGATAAATAAATAGAACTACATTTGCTGATTAAGATCGAAATTGAGAAATTGTCGGTCCCGGTGAATGATAAGTAACTGCAAATGTGGAGAGTGTTAGAATTAGAGTTACTTATTTATATTGGCAGTGGATATTAATAGAGATAGCGAGGTTGGTGGAAAGTAAGAAACTTGTACATTCAGAGATGGAGCAGAAGCTACAAGCAGCGAATTTGGTGAAACTGAGAGATTTGACAAATATTGGGAATGGGAAATAGCCGCAGATAGCTAAAATGCTAGAATTTTTTCACTTGCGAGGTAATGATATTTTGCGATCCACAACGAACCAGGTTTGCTTAAAATCAGTTCTATGGAGAAATTGATAGTGTAGCCAACGCTGAGAAGCTGGGAATCAGCAGAATTCGATTAATTACAAATAACCTAGTACTTCCTGGATGTAGAAACCTGATTAGTTGCAAAATAAAGGATTAGTGTAATTGAAGGAATAGTTCTACGATCAACATTGAATATTGATAGCTAAAATGCTGAATTTTATTATTAACTAGGAATTGATATTGTGCTATCCACAGCGAACCAGGTTTGCTTAAAATGGGGTCTATCGTGAAATTGATAGTGTAGCCAAAGCAGAGAAGCTACGAATCTGCAGAATCTGATTAATTACAAGATACTGAGTACTTCCTGGATGTTGAAACCTGATTAGTTCCAAAGGAAAGGAATGGTGATATTGAAGGAATAGTTTGTACGATCAACATTGAAAAATTGGTAGATTGTCAGAAGTAGATCTATTTATGTTGTTCGACTGCAGAAAGTATTGCAGATTGAGAAATTGATTGAAATGGAGAAACTTGCAGATTCTGTGAACGAGCGGATAATGCAAATAGCAAATTTGATGGAAATGGGAGATTTTACAAATTTTGGGAATGAGTAATATCTGCCGATAGAGAAAATGCTTGAATTTGCTGAATTGCTAATAATTGACATCTTGAGCGATGCAGACAGCCAGGTTTGCTGAAACTGAAGGGAATGGAGAAATTGAAGTGGCAGTGAATGCGGAGAAGCTGCAAATGTGCTCAGTCTAACAGATTTCTGGAAATTGAGTATTTGATAGATAAATAGAACTACATTTGCAGATAAAGTTAGAATGGAGAAATTGTAGTCCAAGAGAATGATAAGTAACTGGAAATGTGGAGAGTGTTAGATTTAGAGATACTTATTTATATTGGCAGTGGATATTAATAGAGATAGCGAGGTTGGTGGAAAGTAAAAAACTTGTACATTCAGAGATGGAGCAGAAGCTACAAGCAGCGAATTTGGTGAAACTGGGAGATTTGACAAATATTGGGAATGGGAAATAGCCGGAGATAGCTAAAATGCTAGAATTTTTTCACTTGCGAGGTAATGATATTTTGCGATCCACAACGAACCAGGTTTGCTTAAAATCAGTTCTATGGAGAAATTGATAGTGTAGCCAACGCTGAGAAGCTGGGAATCAGCAGAATTCGATTAATTACAAATAACCTAGTACTTCCTGGATGTAGAAACCTGATTAGTTGCAAAATAAAGGATTAGTGTAATTGAAGGAATAGTTCTACGATCAACATTGAATATTGATAGCTAAAATGCTGAATTTTATTATTAACTAGGAATTGATATTGTGCTATCCACAGCGAACCAGGTTTGCTTAAAATGGGGTCTATCGTGAAATTGATAGTGTAGCCAAAGCAGAGAAGCTACGAATCTGCAGAATTTGATTAATTACAAGATACTGAGTACTTCCTGGATGTTGAAACCTGATTAGTTCCAAAGGAAAGGAATGGTGATATTGAAGGAATAGTTTGTACGATCAACATTGAAAAATTGGTAGATTGTCAGAAGTAGATCTATTTATGTTGTTCGACTGCAGAAAGTATTGCAGATTGAGAAATTGATTGAAATGGAGAAACTTGCAGATTCTGTGAACGAGCGGATAATGCAAATTGCAAATTTGATGGAAATGGGAGATTTTACAAATTTTGGGAATGAGTAATATCTGCCGATAGAGAAAATGCTTGAATTTGCTGAATTGCTAATAATTGACATCTTGAGCGATGCAGACAGCCAGGTTTGCTGAAACTGAAGGGAATGGAGAAATTGAAGTGGCAGTGAATGCGGAGAAGCTGCAAATGTGCTCAGTCTAACAGATTTCTGGAAATTGAGTATTTGATAGATAAATAGAACTACATTTGCAGATAAAGTTAGAATGGAGAAATTGTAGTCCAAGAGAATGATAAGTAACTGGAAATGTGGAGAGTGTTAGATTTAGAGATACTTATTTATATTGGCAGTGGATATTAATAGAGATAGCGAGGTTGGTGGAAAGTAAAAAACTTGTACATTCAGAGATGGAGCAGAAGCTACAAGCAGCGAATTTGGTGAAACTGGGAGATTTGACAAATATTGGGAATGGGAAATAGCCGGAGATAGCTAAAATGCTAGAATTTTTTCACTTGCGATCCACAACGAACCAGGTTTGCTTAAAATCAGTTCTATGGAGAAATTGATAGTGTAGCCAACGCTGAGAAGCTGGGAATCAGCAGAATTTGATTAATTACAAATAACCTAGTACTTCCTGGATGTAGAAACCTGATTAGTTGCAAAATATAGGAATGGTGATATTGAAGGAATAGTTGTACAATCAACATTGAAAAATGAGTAGATTGTCAGAAGTAGATCTATTTATGTTGTTCGACTGCAGAAAGTATTGCAGATTGAGAAATTGATTGAAATGGAGAAACTTGCAGATTCTGTGAACGAGCGGATAATGCAAATAGCAAATTTGATGGAAATGGGAGATTTTACAAATTTTGGGAATGAGTTATATCTGCTGATAGAGGAAATGCTTGAACTTGCTGAATTGCTAATAATTGACATTTTGAGCTATACAGACACCAGGATTGCTGAAACTGAAGGGAATGGAGAAATTGAAGTTGCGGTGAATGCGTAGAAGCTGCCAATGTGATGAGTCTAACAGATTTCTGAAAATTGAGTATTTGATAGATAAATGGAACTACATTTGCTGATAAAGTTAGAAATTAAGAAACTGTAGGTCCAGGTGAATGATAAGTAACTGGAAATGTGGAGACTGTTAGAATGAGAGATACTTATTTATATAGGCAGTGGAGATTAATAGAGAGAACGAGGTTGATGGAAAGTAAGAAACTTGTTCATTCAGAGAAGGAGCATAAGCTACAATAAGAGAATTTGGTGAAAATGGGAGATTTGACAAATGTTGGAAATGGGAAAGAGCTGCAGATAGCTAAAATGCTATAATTTTATCAATGGTGAGGTATTGATATTGTGCTATCCACAGCCAACCAGGTTTGCTTAAAATGAGGGCTACGGAGAAATTGATAGTGTTGCCAACGCAGAGAAGCTGCGAATCTTCAGAATTTGATTAATTACAAGAAACGGAGTACTTCCTGGATGTTGAAACCTGATTAGTTGCAAAATATAGGAATGGTGATATTGAAGAAATAGTTGTACAATCAACATTGAAAAATTAGTAGATTGTCAGAAGTAGATCTATTTATGTTGTTCGACTGCAGAAAGTATTGCAGATTGAGAAATTGATTGAAATGGAGAAACTTGCAGATTCTTTGAACGAGCGGATAATGCAAATAGCAAATTTGATGGAAATGGGAGATTTTACAAATTTTGGGAATGAGTAATATCTGCCGATAGAGAAAATGCTTGAATTTGCTGAATTGCTAATAATTGACATTTTGAGCGATACAGACAGCCAGGTTTGTTGAAACTTAAGGGAATGGAGAAATTGAAGTGGCAGTGAATGCGGAGAAGCTGCAAATGTGCTCAGTCTAACAGATTTCTGGAAATTGAATATTTGATAGATAAATAGAACTACATTTGCTGATTAAGATCGAAATTGACAAATTGTAGGTCCAGGTGAATGATAAGTAACTGGAAATGTGGAGTTTGTTAGAATTAGAGATACTTATTTATGCAGGCAGTGGATATTAATAGAGATAGCGACGTTGGTGGAAAGTAAGAAACTTGTACATTCAGAGAAGGAGCAGAAGCTACAAGCAGCGAATTTGGTGAAACTGGGAGATTTGACAAATATAGGGAATTGGAAATAGCTGCAGATAGCTAAAATGCTGAATTTTATCAATGACTAGGTATTGATATTGTGCTATCCACAGCGAACCAGGTTTGCTTAAAATGGGGGCTATCGTGAAATTGATAGTGTAGCCAAAGCAGAGAAGCTGCGAATCTGCAGAATTTGATTAATTACAAGAAACGGAGTACTTCCTGGATGTTGAAACCTGATTAGTTGCAAAATATAGGAATGGTGATAATGAAGGAATAGTTGTACGGTCAACATTGAAAAATTAGTAGATTGTCAGAAGTAGATCTATTTATGTTGTTCGACTACAGAAAGTATTGCAGATTGAGAAATTGATTGAAATGGAGAAACTTGCAGATTCTGTGAGCGAGCGGATAATGCAAATAGCAAATTTGATGGAAATGGGAGATTTTACAAATTTTGGGAATGAGTAATATCTGCCGATAGAGAAAATGCTTGAATTTGCTGAATTGCTAATAATTGACATTTTGAGCGATACAGACAGCCAGATTTGTTGAAACTTAAGGGAATGGAGAAATTGAAGTGGCAGTGAATGCGGAGAAGCTGCAAATGTGCTCAGTCTAACAGATTTCATAATTGAATATTTGATAAATAAATAGAACTACATTTGCTGATTAAGATCGAAATTGAGAAATTGTCGGTCCCGGTGAATGATAAGTAACTGCAAATGTGGAGAGTGTTAGAATTAGAGTTACTTATTTATATTGGCAGTGGATATTAATAGAGATAGCGAGGTTGGTGGAAAGTAAGAAACTTGTACATTCAGAGATGGAGCAGAAGCTACAAGCAGCGAATTTGGTGAAACTGAGAGATTTGACAAATATTGGGAATGGGAAATAGCCGCAGATAGCTAAAATGCTAGAATTTTTTCACTTGCGAGGTAATGATATTTTGCGATCCACAACGAACCAGGTTTGCTTAAAATCAGTTCTATGGAGAAATTGATAGTGTAGCCAACGCTGAGAAGCTGGGAATCAGCAGAATTCGATTAATTACAAATAACCTAGTACTTCCTGGATGTAGAAACCTGATTAGTTGCAAAATAAAGGATTAGTGTAATTGAAGGAATAGTTCTACGATCAACATTGAATATTGATAGCTAAAATGCTGAATTTTATTATTAACTAGGAATTGATATTGTGCTATCCACAGCGAACCAGGTTTGCTTAAAATGGGGTCTATCGTGAAATTGATAGTGTAGCCAAAGCAGAGAAGCTACGAATCTGCAGAATTTGATTAATTACAAGATACTGAGTACTTCCTGGATGTTGAAACCTGATTAGTTCCAAAGGAAAGGAATGGTGATATTGAAGGAATAGTTTGTACGATCAACATTGAAAAATTGGTAGATTGTCAGAAGTAGATCTATTTATGTTGTTCGACTGCAGAAAGTATTGCAGATTGAGAAATTGATTGAAATGGAGAAACTTGCAGATTCTGTGAACGAGCGGATAATGCAAATAGCAAATTTGATGGAAATGGGAGATTTTACAAATTTTGGGAATGAGTAATATCTGCCGATAGAGAAAATGCTTGAATTTGCTGAATTGCTAATAATTGACATCTTGAGCGATGCAGACAGCCAGGTTTGCTGAAACTGAAGGGAATGGAGAAATTGAAGTGGCAGTGAATGCGGAGAAGCTGCAAATGTGCTCAGTCTAACAGATTTCTGGAAATTGAGTATTTGATAGATAAATAGAACTACATTTGCAGATAAAGTTAGAATGGAGAAATTGTAGTCCAAGAGAATGATAAGTAACTGGAAATGTGGAGAGTGTTAGATTTAGAGATACTTATTTATATTGGCAGTGGATATTAATAGAGATAGCGAGGTTGGTGGAAAGTAAAAAACTTGTACATTCAGAGATGGAGCAGAAGCTACAAGCAGCGAATTTGGTGAAACTGGGAGATTTGACAAATATTGGGAATGGGAAATAGCCGGAGATAGCTAAAATGCTAGAATTTTTTCACTTGCGATCCACAACGAACCAGGTTTGCTTAAAATCAGTTCTATGGAGAAATTGATAGTGTAGCCAACGCTGAGAAGCTGGGAATCAGCAGAATTTGATTAATTACAAATAACCTAGTACTTCCTGGATGTAGAAACCTGATTAGTTGCAAAATATAGGAATGGTGATATTGAAGGAATAGTTGTACAATCAACATTGAAAAATGAGTAGATTGTCAGAAGTAGATCTATTTATGTTGTTCGACTGCAGAAAGTATTGCAGATTGAGAAATTGATTGAAATGGAGAAACTTGCAGATTCTGTGAACGAGCGGATAATGCAAATAGCAAATTTGATGGAAATGGGAGATTTTACAAATTTTGGGAATGAGTAATATCTGCCGATAGAGAAAATGCTTGAATTTGCTGAATTGCTAATAATTGACATTTTGAGCTATACAGACAGCCAGGTTTGCTGAAACTGAAGGGAATGGAGAAATTGAAGTGGCAGTGAATGCGGAGAAGCTGCAAATGTGCTCAGTCTAACAGATTTCTGGAAATTGAATATTTGATTGATAAATAGAACTACATTTGCTGATTAAGATTGAAATTGAGAAATTGTAGGTCCAGGTGAATGATAAGTAACTGGAAATGTGGAGTTTGTTAGAATTAGAGATACTTATTTATACAGGCAGTGGATATTAATAGAGATTGCGACGTTGGTGGAAAGTAAGAAACTTGTACATTCAGAGAAGGAGCAGAAGCTACAAGCAGCGAATTTGGTGAAACTGGGAGATTTGACAAATATTGGGAATGGGAAATAGCCGCAGATAGCTAAAATGCTAGAATTTTTTCACTTGCGATCCACAACGAACCAGGTTTGCTTAAAATCAGTTCTATGGAGAAATTGATAGTGTAGCCAACGCTGAGAAGCTGGGAATCAGCAGAATTTGATTAATTACAAATAACCTAGTACTTCCTGGATGTAGAAACCTGATTAGTTGCAAAATATAGGAATGGTGATATTGAAGGAATCAATCAACAATCAACATTGAAAAATTAGTAGATTGTCAGAAGTAGATATATTTATGTTGTTCGACTGCAGAAAGTATTGCAGATTGAGAAATTGATTGAAATGCAGAAACTTGCATTTCAGTGAACATGCGGATAATGCAAACAGCAAGTTTGTTGGAAATGGGATATTTTTCAAATGTTGGGAATGAGTTATATCTGCTGATAGAGGAAATGCTTGAACTTGCTGAATTGCTAATAATTGACATTTTGAGCTATACAGACACCAGGATTGCTGAAACTGAAGGGAATGGAGAAATTGAAGTTGCGGTGAATGCGTAGAAGCTGCCAATGTGATGAGTCTAACAGATTTCTGAAAATTGAGTATTTGATAGATAAATGGAACTACATTTGCTGATAAAGTTAGAAATTAAGAAACTGTAGGTCCAGGTGAATGATAAGTAACTGGAAATGTGGAGACTGTTAGAATGAGAGATACTTATTTATATAGGCAGTGGAGATTAATAGAGAGAACGAGGTTGATGGAAAGTAAGAAACTTGTTCATTCAGAGAAGGAGCATAAGCTACAATAAGAGAATTTGGTGAAAATGGGAGATTTGACAAATGTTGGAAATGGGAAAGAGCTGCAGATAGCTAAAATGCTATAATTTTATCAATGGTGAGGTATTGATATTGTGCTATCCACAGCCAACCAGGTTTGCTTAAAATGAGGGCTACGGAGAAATTGATAGTGTTGCCAACGCAGAGAAGCTGCGAATCTTCAGAATTTGATTAATTACAAGAAACGGAGTACTTCCTGGATGTTGAAACCTGATTAGTTGCAAAATATAGGAATGGTGATATTGAAGAAATAGTTGTACAATCAACATTGAAAAATTAGTAGATTGTCAGAAGTAGATCTATTTATGTTGTTCGACTGCAGAAAGTATTGCAGATTGAGAAATTGATTGAAATGGAGAAACTTGCAGATTCTTTGAACGAGCGGATAATGCAAATAGCAAATTTGATGGAAATGGGAGATTTTACAAATTTTGGGAATGAGTAATATCTGCCGATAGAGAAAATGCTTGAATTTGCTGAATTGCTAATAATTGACATTTTGAGCGATACAGACAGCCAGGTTTGTTGAAACTTAAGGGAATGGAGAAATTGAAGTGGCAGTGAATGCGGAGAAGCTGCAAATGTGCTCAGTCTAACAGATTTCTGGAAATTGAATATTTGATAGATAAATAGAACTACATTTGCTGATTAAGATCGAAATTGACAAATTGTAGGTCCAGGTGAATGATAAGTAACTGGAAATGTGGAGTTTGTTAGAATTAGAGATACTTATTTATGCAGGCAGTGGATATTAATAGAGATAGCGACGTTGGTGGAAAGTAAGAAACTTGTACATTCAGAGAAGGAGCAGAAGCTACAAGCAGCGAATTTGGTGAAACTGGGAGATTTGACAAATATAGGGAATTGGAAATAGCTGCAGATAGCTAAAATGCTGAATTTTATCAATGACTAGGTATTGATATTGTGCTATCCACAGCGAACCAGGTTTGCTTAAAATGGGGGCTATCGTGAAATTGATAGTGTAGCCAAAGCAGAGAAGCTGCGAATCTGCAGAATTTGATTAATTACAAGAAACGGAGTACTTCCTGGATGTTGAAACCTGATTAGTTGCAAAATATAGGAATGGTGATAATGAAGGAATAGTTGTACGGTCAACATTGAAAAATTAGTAGATTGTCAGAAGTAGATCTATTTATGTTGTTCGACTACAGAAAGTATTGCAGATTGAGAAATTGATTGAAATGGAGAAACTTGCAGATTCTGTGAGCGAGCGGATAATGCAAATAGCAAATTTGATGGAAATGGGAGATTTTACAAATTTTGGGAATGAGTAATATCTGCCGATAGAGAAAATGCTTGAATTTGCTGAATTGCTAATAATTGACATTTTGAGCGATACAGACAGCCAGATTTGTTGAAACTTAAGGGAATGGAGAAATTGAAGTGGCAGTGAATGCGGAGAAGCTGCAAATGTGCTCAGTCTAACAGATTTCATAATTGAATATTTGATAAATAAATAGAACTACATTTGCTGATTAAGATCGAAATTGAGAAATTGTCGGTCCCGGTGAATGATAAGTAACTGCAAATGTGGAGAGTGTTAGAATTAGAGTTACTTATTTATATTGGCAGTGGATATTAATAGAGATAGCGAGGTTGGTGGAAAGTAAGAAACTTGTACATTCAGAGATGGAGCAGAAGCTACAAGCAGCGAATTTGGTGAAACTGAGAGATTTGACAAATATTGGGAATGGGAAATAGCCGCAGATAGCTAAAATGCTAGAATTTTTTCACTTGCGAGGTAATGATATTTTGCGATCCACAACGAACCAGGTTTGCTTAAAATCAGTTCTATGGAGAAATTGATAGTGTAGCCAACGCTGAGAAGCTGGGAATCAGCAGAATTCGATTAATTACAAATAACCTAGTACTTCCTGGATGTAGAAACCTGATTAGTTGCAAAATAAAGGATTAGTGTAATTGAAGGAATAGTTCTACGATCAACATTGAATATTGATAGCTAAAATGCTGAATTTTATTATTAACTAGGAATTGATATTGTGCTATCCACAGCGAACCAGGTTTGCTTAAAATGGGGTCTATCGTGAAATTGATAGTGTAGCCAAAGCAGAGAAGCTACGAATCTGCAGAATTTGATTAATTACAAGATACTGAGTACTTCCTGGATGTTGAAACCTGATTAGTTCCAAAGGAAAGGAATGGTGATATTGAAGGAATAGTTTGTACGATCAACATTGAAAAATTGGTAGATTGTCAGAAGTAGATCTATTTATGTTGTTCGACTGCAGAAAGTATTGCAGATTGAGAAATTGATTGAAATGGAGAAACTTGCAGATTCTGTGAACGAGCGGATAATGCAAATAGCAAATTTGATGGAAATGGGAGATTTTACAAATTTTGGGAATGAGTAATATCTGCCGATAGAGAAAATGCTTGAATTTGCTGAATTGCTAATAATTGACATTTTGAGCGATACAGACAGCCAGGTTTGTTGAAACTTAAGGGAATGGAGAAATTGAAGTGGCAGTGAATGCGGAGAAGCTGCAAATGTGCTCAGTCTAACAGATTTCTGGAAATTGAATATTTGATAGATAAATAGAACTACATTTGCTGATTAAGATCGAAATTGACAAATTGTAGGTCCAGGTGAATGATAAGTAACTGGAAATGTGGAGTTTGTTAGAATTAGAGATACTTATTTATGCAGGCAGTGGATATTAATAGAGATAGCGACGTTGGTGGAAAGTAAGAAACTTGTACATTCAGAGAAGGAGCAGAAGCTACAAGCAGCGAATTTGGTGAAACTGGGAGATTTGACAAATATAGGGAATTGGAAATAGCTGCAGATAGCTAAAATGCTGAATTTTATCAATGACTAGGTATTGATATTGTGCTATCCACAGCGAACCAGGTTTGCTTAAAATGGGGGCTATCGTGAAATTGATAGTGTAGCCAAAGCAGAGAAGCTGCGAATCTGCAGAATTTGATTAATTACAAGAAACGGAGTACTTCCTGGATGTTGAAACCTGATTAGTTGCAAAATATAGGAATGGTGATAATGAAGGAATAGTTGTACGGTCAACATTGAAAAATTAGTAGATTGTCAGAAGTAGATCTATTTATGTTGTTCGACTACAGAAAGTATTGCAGATTGAGAAATTGATTGAAATGGAGAAACTTGCAGATTCTGTGAGCGAGCGGATAATGCAAATAGCAAATTTGATGGAAATGGGAGATTTTACAAATTTTGGGAATGAGTAATATCTGCCGATAGAGAAAATGCTTGAATTTGCTGAATTGCTAATAATTGACATTTTGAGCGATACAGACAGCCAGGTTTGTTGAAACTTAAGGGAATGGAGAAATTGAAGTGGCAGTGAATGCGGAGAAGCTGCAAATGTGCTCAGTCTAACAGATTTCATAATTGAATATTTGATAAATAAATAGAACTACATTTGCTGATTAAGATCGAAATTGAGAAATTGTCGGTCCCGGTGAATGATAAGTAACTGCAAATGTGGAGAGTGTTAGAATTAGAGTTACTTATTTATATTGGCAGTGGATATTAATAGAGATAGCGACGTTGGTGGAAAGTAAGAAACTTGTACATTCAGAGAAGGAGCAGAAGCTACAAGCAGCGAATTTGGTGAAACTGGGAGATTTGACAAATATAGGGAATTGGAAATAGCTGCAGATAGCTAAAATGCTGAATTTTATCAATGACTAGGTATTGATATTGTGCTATCCACAGCGAACCAGGTTTGCTTAAAATGGGGGCTATCGTGAAATTGATAGTGTAGCCAAAGCAGAGAAGCTGCGAATCTGCAGAATTTGATTAATTACAAGAAACGGAGTACTTCCTGGATGTTGAAACCTGATTAGTTGCAAAATATAGGAATGGTGATAATGAAGGAATAGTTGTACGGTCAACATTGAAAAATTAGTAGATTGTCAGAAGTAGATCTATTTATGTTGTTCGACTACAGAAAGTATTGCAGATTGAGAAATTGATTGAAATGGAGAAACTTGCAGATTCTGTGAGCGAGCGGATAATGCAAATAGCAAATTTGATGGAAATGGGAGATTTTACAAATTTTGGGAATGAGTAATATCTGCCGATAGAGAAAATGCTTGAATTTGCTGAATTGCTAATAATTGACATTTTGAGCGATACAGACAGCCAGGTTTGTTGAAACTTAAGGGAATGGAGAAATTGAAGTGGCAGTGAATGCGGAGAAGCTGCAAATGTGCTCAGTCTAACAGATTTCATAATTGAATATTTGATAAATAAATAGAACTACATTTGCTGATTAAGATCGAAATTGAGAAATTGTCGGTCCCGGTGAATGATAAGTAACTGCAAATGTGGAGAGTGTTAGAATTAGAGTTACTTATTTATATTGGCAGTGGATATTAATAGAGATAGCGAGGTTGGTGGAAAGTAAGAAACTTGTACATTCAGAGATGGAGCAGAAGCTACAAGCAGCGAATTTGGTGAAACTGAGAGATTTGACAAATATTGGGAATGGGAAATAGCCGCAGATAGCTAAAATGCTAGAATTTTTTCACTTGCGAGGTAATGATATTTTGCGATCCACAACGAACCAGGTTTGCTTAAAATCAGTTCTATGGAGAAATTGATAGTGTAGCCAACGCTGAGAAGCTGGGAATCAGCAGAATTCGATTAATTACAAATAACATAGTACTTCCTGGATGTAGAAACCTGATTAGTTGCAAAATAAAGGATTAGTGTAATTGAAGGAATAGTTCTACGATCAACATTGAACATTGATAGCTAAAATGCTGAATTTTATTATTAACTAGGAATTGATATTGTGCTATCCACAGCGAACCAGGTTTGCTTAAAATGGGGTCTATCGTGAAATTGATAGTGTAGCCAAAGCAGAGAAGCTACGAATCTGCAGAATTTGATTAATTACAAGATACTGAGTACTTCCTGGATGTTGAAACCTGATTAGTTCCAAAGGAAAGGAATGGTGATATTGAAGGAATAGTTTGTACGATCAACATTGAAAAATTGGTAGATTGTCAGAAGTAGATCTATTTATGTTGTTCGACTGCAGAAAGTATTGCAGATTGAGAAATTAATTGAAATGGAGAAACTTGCAGATTCTGTGAACGAGCGGATAATGCAAATAGCAAATTTGATGGAAATGGGAGATTTTACAAATTTTGGGAATGAGTAATATCTGCCGATAGAGAAAATGCTTGAATTTGCTGAATTGCTAATAATTGACATCTTGAGCGATGCAGACAGCCAGGTTTGCTGAAACTGAAGGGAATGGAGAAATTGAAGTGGCAGTGAATGCGGAGAAGCTGCAAATGTGCTCAGTCTAACAGATTTCTGGAAATTGAGTATTTGATAGATAAATAGAACTACATTTGCAGATAAAGTTAGAATTGAGAAATTGTAGTCCAAGAGAATGATAAGTAACTGGAAATGTGGAGAGTGTTAGATTTAGAGATACTTATTTATATTGGCAGTGGATATTAATAGAGATAGCGAGGTTGGTGGAAAGTAAAAAAACTTGTACATTCAGAGATGGAGCAGAAGCTACAAGCAGCGAATTTGGTGAAACTGGGAGATTTGACAAATATTGGGAATGGGAAATAGCCGGAGATAGCTAAAATGCTAGAATTTTTTCACTTGCGATCCACAACGAACCAGGTTTGCTTAAAATCAGTTCTATGGAGAAATTGATAGTGTAGCCAACGCTGAGAAGCTGGGAATCAGCAGAATTTGATTAATTACAAATAACCTAGTACTTCCTGGATGTAGAAACCTGATTAGTTGCAAAATATAGGAATGGTGATATTGAAGGAATAGTTGTACAATCAACTTTGAAAAATGAGTAGATTGTCAGAAGTAGATCTATTTATGTTGTTCGACTGCAGAAAGTATTGCAGATTGAGAAATTGATTGAAATGGAGAAACTTGCAGATTCTGTGAACGAGCGGATAATGCAAATAGCAAATTTGATGGAAATGGGAGATTTTACAAATTTTGGGAATGAGTAATATCTGCCGATAGAGAAAATGCTTGAATTTGCTGAATTGCTAATAATTGACATTTTGAGCTATACAGACAGCCAGGTTTGCTGAAACTGAAGGGAATGGAGAAATTGAAGTGGCAGTGAATGCGGAGAAGCTGCAAATGTGCTCAGTCTAACAGATTTCTGGAAATTGAATATTTGATTGATAAATAGAACTACATTTGCTGATTAAGATTGAAATTGAGAAATTGTAGGTCCAGGTGAATGATAAGTAACTGGAAATGTGGAGTTTGTTAGAATTAGAGATACTTATTTATACAGGCAGTGGATATTAATAGAGATTGCGACGTTGGTGGAAAGTAAGAAACTTGTACATTCAGAGAAGGAGCAGAAGCTACAAGCAGCGAATTTGGTGAAACTGGGAGATTTGACAAATATTGCGAATGGGAAATAGCCGGAGATAGCTAAAATGCTAGAATTTTTTCACTTGCGATCCACAACGAACCAGGTTTGCTTAAAATCAGTTCTATGGAGAAATTGATAGTGTAGCCAACGCTGAGAAGCTGGGAATCAGCAGAATTTGATTAATTACAAATAACCTAGTACTTCCTGGATGTAGAAACCTGATTAGTTGCAAAATATAGGAATGGTGATATTGAAGGAATAGTTGTACAATCAACATTGAAAAATTAGTAGATTGTCAGAAGTAGATATATTTATGTTGTTCGACTGCAGAAAGTATTGCAGATTGAGAAATTGATTGAAATGCAGAAACTTGCAGTTCAGTGAACATGCGGATAATGCAAACAGCAAGTTTGTTGGAAATGGGATATTTTTCAAATGTTGGGAATGAGTTATATCTGCTGATAGAGGAAATGCTTGAACTTGCTGAATTGCTAATAATTGACATTTTGAGCTATACAGACACCAGGATTGCTGAAACTGAAGGGAATGGAGAAATTGAAGTTGCGGTGAATGCGTAGAAGCTGCCAATGTGATGAGTCTAACAGATTTCTGAAAATTGAGTATTTGATAGATAAATGGAACTACATTTGCTGATAAAGTTAGAAATTAAGAAACTGTAGGTCCAGGTGAATGATAAGTAACTGGAAATGTGGAGACTGTTAGAATGAGAGATACTTATTTATATAGGCAGTGGAGATTAATAGAGAGAACGAGGTTGATGGAAAGTAAGAAACTTGTTCATTCAGAGAAGGAGCATAAGCTACAATAAGAGAATTTGGTGAAAATGGGAGATTTGACAAATGTTGGAAATGGGAAAGAGCTGCAGATAGCTAAAATGCTATAATTTTATCAATGGTGAGGTATTGATATTGTGCTATCCACAGCCAACCAGGTTTGCTTAAAATGAGGGCTACGGAGAAATTGATAGTGTTGCCAACGCAGAGAAGCTGCGAATCTTCAGAATTTGATTAATTACAAGAAACGGAGTACTTCCTGGATGTTGAAACCTGATTAGTTGCAAAATATAGGAATGGTGATATTGAAGAAATAGTTGTACAATCAACATTGAAAAATTAGTAGATTGTCAGAAGTAGATCTATTTATGTTGTTCGACTGCAGAAAGTATTGCAGATTGAGAAATTGATTGAAATGGAGAAACTTGCAGATTCTTTGAACGAGCGGATAATGCAAATAGCAAATTTGATGGAAATGGGAGATTTTACAAATTTTGGGAATGAGTAATATCTGCCGATAGAGAAAATGCTTGAATTTGCTGAATTGCTAATAATTGACATCTTGAGCGATACAGACAGCCAGGTTTGTTGAAACTTAAGGGAATGGAGAAATTGAAGTGGCAGTGAATGCGGAGAAGCTGCAAATGTGATCAGTCTAACAGATTTCTGGAAATTGAATATTTGATAGATAAATAGAACTACATTTGCTGATTAAGATCGAAATTGACAAATTGTAGGTCCAGGTGAATGATAAGTAACTGGAAATGTGGAGTTTGTTAGAATTAGAGATACTTATTTATGCAGGCAGTGGATATTAATAGAGATAGCGACGTTGGTGGAAAGTAAGAAACTTGTACATTCAGAGAAGGAGCAGAAGCTACAAGCAGCGAATTTGGTGAAACTGGGAGATTTGACAAATATAGGGAATTGGAAATAGCTGCAGATAGCTAAAATGCTGAATTTTATCAATGACTAGGTATTGATATTGTGCTATCCACAGCGAACCAGGTTTGCTTAAAATGGGGGCTATCGTGAAATTGATAGTGTAGCCAAAGCAGAGAAGCTGCGAATCTGCAGAATTTGATTAATTACAAGAAACGGAGTACTTCCTGGATGTTGAAACCTGATTAGTTGCAAAATATAGGAATGGTGATAATGAAGGAATAGTTGTACGGTCAACATTGAAAAATTAGTAGATTGTCAGAAGTAGATCTATTTATGTTGTTCGACTACAGAAAGTATTGCAGATTGAGAAATTGATTGAAATGGAGAAACTTGCAGATTCTGTGAGCGAGCGGATAATGCAAATAGCAAATTTGATGGAAATGGGAGATTTTACAAATTTTGGGAATGAGTAATATCTGCCGATAGAGAAAATGCTTGAATTTGCTGAATTGCTAATAATTGACATTTTGAGCGATACAGACAGCCAGGTTTGTTGAAACTTAAGGGAATGGAGAAATTGAAGTGGCAGTGAATGCGGAGAAGCTGCAAATGTGCTCAGTCTAACAGATTTCATAATTGAATATTTGATAAATAAATAGAACTACATTTGCTGATTAAGATCGAAATTGAGAAATTGTCGGTCCCGGTGAATGATAAGTAACTGCAAATGTGGAGAGTGTTAGAATTAGAGTTACTTATTTATATTGGCAGTGGATATTAATAGAGATAGCGAGGTTGGTGGAAAGTAAGAAACTTGTACATTCAGAGATGGAGCAGAAGCTACAAGCAGCGAATTTGGTGAAACTGAGAGATTTGACAAATATTGGGAATGGGAAATAGCCGCAGATAGCTAAAATGCTAGAATTTTTTCACTTGCGAGGTAATGATATTTTGCGATCCACAACGAACCAGGTTTGCTTAAAATCAGTTCTATGGAGAAATTGATAGTGTAGCCAATGCTGAGAAGCTGGGAATCAGCAGAATTCGATTAATTACAAATAACCTAGTACTTCCTGGATGTAGAAACCTGATTAGTTGCAAAATAAAGGATTAGTGTAATTGAAGGAATAGTTCTACGATCAACATTGAATATTGATAGCTAAAATGCTGAATTTTATTATTAACTAGGAATTGATATTGTGCTATCCACAGCGAACCAGGTTTGCTTAAAATGGGGTCTATCGTGAAATTGATAGTGTAGCCAAAGCAGAGAAGCTACGAATCTGCAGAATTTGATTAATTACAAGATACTGAGTACTTCCTGGATGTTGAAACCTGATTAGTTCCAAAGGAAAGGAATGGTGATATTGAAGGAATAGTTTGTACGATCAACATTGAAAAATTGGTAGATTGTCAGAAGTAGATCTATTTATGTTGTTCGACTGCAGAAAGTATTGCAGATTGAGAAATTGATTGAAATGGAGAAACTTGCAGATTCTGTGAACGAGCGGATAATGCAAATAGCAAATTTGATGGAAATGGGAGATTTTACAAATTTTGGGAATGAGTAATATCTGCCGATAGAGAAAATGCTTGAATTTGCTGAATTGCTAATAATTGACATTTTGAGCTATACAGACAGCCAGGTTTGCTGAAACTGAAGGGAATGGAGAAATTGAAGTGGCAGTGAATGCGGAGAAGCTGCAAATGTGCTCAGTCTAACAGATTTCTGGAAATTGAATATTTGATTGATAAATAGAACTACATTTGCTGATTAAGATTGAAATTGAGAAATTGTAGGTCCAGCTGAATGATAAGTAACTGGAAATGTGGAGTTTGTTAGAATTAGAGATACTTATTTATACAGGCAGTGGATATTAATAGAGATTGCGACGTTGGTGGAAAGTAAGAAACTTGTACATTCAGAGAAGGAGCAGAAGCTACAAGCAGCGAATTTGGTGAAACTGGGAGATTTGACAAATATTGGGAATGGGAAATAGCCGCAGATAGCTAAAATGCTAGAATTTTTTCACTTGCGATCCACAACGAACCAGGTTTGCTTAAAATCAGTTCTATGGAGAAATTGATAGTGTAGCCAACGCTGAGAAGCTGGGAATCAGCAGAATTTGATTAATTACAAATAACCTAGTACTTCCTGGATGTAGAAACCTGATTAGTTGCAAAATATAGGAATGGTGATATTGAAGGAATAGTTGTACAATCAACATTGAAAAATTAGTAGATTGTCAGAAGTAGATATATTTATGTTGTTCGACTGCAGAAAGTATTGCAGATTGAGAAATTGATTGAAATGCAGAAACTTGCATTTCAGTGAACATGCGGATAATGCAAACAGCAAGTTTGTTGGAAATGGGATATTTTTCAAATGTTGGGAATGAGTTATATCTGCTGATAGAGGAAATGCTTGAACTTGCTGAATTGCTAATCATTGACATTTTGAGCTATACAGACACCAGGATTGCTGAAACTGAAGGGAATGGAGAAATTGAAGTTGCGGTGAATGCGTAGAAGCTGCCAATGTGATGAGTCTAACAGATTTCTGAAAATTGAGTATTTGATAGATAAATGGAACTACATTTGCTGATAAAGTTAGAAATTGACAAATTGTAGGTCCAGGTGAATGATAAGTATCTGGAAATGTGGAGTTTGTTAGAATTAGAGATACTTATTTATGCAGGCAGTGGATATTAATAGAGATAGCGACGTTGGTGGAAAGTAAGAAACTTGTACATTCAGAGAAGGAGCAGAAGCTACAAGCAGCGAATTTGGTGAAACTGGGAGATTTGACAAATATAGGGAATTGGAAATAGCTGCAGATAGCTAAAATGCTGAATTTTATCAATGACTAGGTATTGATATTGTGCTATCCACAGCGAACCAGGTTTGCTTAAAATGGGGGCTATCGTGAAATTGATAGTGTAGCCAAAGCAGAGAAGCTGCGAATCTGCAGAATTTGATTAATTACAAGAAACGGAGTACTTCCTGGATGTTGAAACCTGATTAGTTGCAAAATATAGGAAGGGTGATAATGAAGGAATAGTTGTACGGTCAACATTGAAAAATTAGTAGATTGTCAGAAGTAGATCTATTTATGTTGTTCGACTACAGAAAGTATTGCAGATTGAGAAATTGATTGAAATGGAGAAACTTGCAGATTCTGTGAGCGAGCGGATAATGCAAATAGCAAATTTGATGGAAATGGGAGATTTTACAAATTTTGGGAATGAGTAATATCTGCCGATAGAGAAAATGCTTGAATTTGCTGAATTGCTAATAATTGACATTTTGAGCGATACAGACAGCCAGGTTTGTTGAAACTTAAGGGAATGGAGAAATTGAAGTGGCAGTGAATGCGGAGAAGCTGCAAATGTGCTCAGTCTAACAGATTTCATAATTGAATATTTGATAAATAAATAGAACTACATTTGCTGATTAAGATCGAAATTGAGAAATTGTCGGTCCCGGTGAATGATAAGTAACTGCAAATGTGGAGAGTGTTAGAATTAGAGTTACTTATTTATATTGGCAGTGGATATTAATAGAGATAGCGAGGTTGGTGGAAAGTAAGAAACTTGTACATTCAGAGATGGAGCAGAAGCTACAAGCAGCGAATTTGGTGAAACTGAGAGATTTGACAAATATTGGGAATGGGAAATAGCCGCAGATAGCTAAAATGCTAGAATTTTTTCACTTGCGAGGTAATGATATTTTGCGATCCACAACGAACCAGGTTTGCTTAAAATCAGTTCTATGGAGAAATTGATAGTGTAGCCAACGCTGAGAAACTGGGAATCAGCAGAATTCGATTAATTACAAATAACATAGTACTTCCTGGATGTAGAAACCTGATTAGTTGCAAAATAAAGGATTAGTGTAATTGAAGGAATAGTTCTACGATCAACATTGAACATTGATAGCTAAAATGCTGAATTTTATTATTAACTAGGAATTGATATTGTACTATCCACAGCGAACCAGGTTTGCTTAAAATGGGGTCTATCGTGAAATTGATAGTGTAGCCAAAGCAGAGAAGCTACGAATCTGCAGAATTTGATTAATTACAAGATACTGAGTACTTCCTGGATGTTGAAACCTGATTAGTTCCAAAGGAAAGGAATGGTGATATTGAAGGAATAGTTTGTACGATCAACATTGAAAAATTGGTAGATTGTCAGAAGTAGATCTATTTATGCTGTTCGACTGCAGAAAGTATTGCAGATTGAGAAATTGATTGAAATGGAGAAACTTGCAGATTCTGTGAACGAACGGATAATGCAAATAGCAAATTTGATGGAAATGGGAGATTTTACAAATTTTGGGAATGAGTAATATCTGCCGATAGAGAAAATGCTTGAATTTGCTGAATTGCTAATAATTGACATTTTGAGCGATACAGACAGCCAAGTTTGCTGAAACTTAAGGGAGTGGAGAAATTGAAGTGGCAGTGAATGCAGAGAAGCTGCAAATGTGCTCAGTCTAACAGATTTCTGGAAATTGAGTATTTGATAGATAAATAGAACTACATTTGCAGATAAAGTTAGAATTGAGAAATTGTAGTCCAAGAGAATGATAAGTAACTGGAAATGTGGAGAGTGTTAGATTTAGAGATACTTATTTATATTGGCAGTGGATATTAATAGAGATAGCGAGGTTGGTGGAAAGTAAAAAACTTGTACATTCAGAGATGGAGCAGAAGCTACAAGCAGCGAATTTGGTGAAACTGGGAGATTTGACAAATATTGGGAATGGGAAATAGCCGGAGATAGCTAAAATGCTAGAATTTTTTCACTTGCGATCCACAACGAACCAGGTTTGCTTAAAATCAGTTCTATGGAGAAATTGATAGTGTAGCCAACGCTGAGAAGCTGGGAATCAGCAGAATTTGATTAATTACAAATAACCTAGTACTTCCTGGATGTAGAAACCTGATTCGTTGCAAAATATAGGAATGGTGATATTGAAGGAATAGTTGTACAATCAACATTGAAAAATGAGTAGATTGTCAGAAGTAGATCTATTTATGTTGTTCGACTGCAGAAAGTATTGCAGATTGAGAAATTGATTGAAATGGAGAAACTTGCAGATTCTGTGAACGAGCGGATAATGCAAATAGCAAATTTGATGGAAATGGGAGATTTTACAAATTTTGGGAATGAGTAATATCTGCCGATAGAGAAAATGCTTGAATTTGCTGAATTGCTAATAATTGACATTTTGAGCTATACAGACAGCCAGGTTTGCTGAAACTGAAGGGAATGGAGAAATTGAAGTGGCAGTGAATGCGGAGAAGCTGCAAATGTGCTCAGTCTAACAGATTTCTGGAAATTGAATATTTGATTGATAAATAGAACTACATTTGCTGATTAAGATTGAAATTGAGAAATTGTAGGTCCAGGTGAATGATAAGTAACTGGAAATGTGGAGTTTGTTAGAATTAGAGATACTTATTTATACAGGCAGTGGATATTAATAGAGATTGCGACGTTGGTGGAAAGTAAGAAACTTGTACATTCAGAGAAGGAGCAGAAGCTACAAGCAGCGAATTTGGTGAAACTGGCAGATTTGACAAATATTGGGAATGGGAAATAGCCGCAGATAGCTAAAATGCTAGAATTTTTTCACTTGCGATCCACAACGAACCAGGTTTGCTTAAAATCAGTTCTATGGAGAAATTGATAGTGTAGCCAACGCTGAGAAGCTGGGAATCAGCAGAATTTGATTAATTACAAATAACCTAGTACTTCCTGGATGTAGAAACCTGATTAGTTGCAAAATATAGGAATGGTGATATTGAAGGAATAGTTGTACAATCAACATTGAAAAATTAGTAGATTGTCAGAAGTAGATATATTTATGTTGTTCGACTGCAGAAAGTATTGCAGATTGAGAAATTGATTGAAATGCAGAAACTTGCAGTTCAGTGAACATGCGGATAATGCAAACAGCAAGTTTGTTGGAAATGGGATATTTTTCAAATGTTGGGAATGAGTTATATCTGCTGATAGAGGAAATGCTTGAACTTGCTGAATTGCTAATAATTGACATTTTGAGCTATACAGACACCAGGATTGCTGAAACTGAAGGGAATGGAGAAATTGAAGTTGCGGTGAATGCGTAGAAGCTGCCAATGTGATGAGTCTAACAGATTTCTGAAAATTGAGTATTTGATAGATAAATGGAACTACATTTGCTGATAAAGTTAGAAATTGACAAATTGTAGGTCCAGGTGAATGATAAGTAACTGGAAATGTGGAGTTTGTTAGAATTAGAGATACTTATTTATGCAGGCAGTGGATATTAATAGAGATAGCGACGTTGGTGGAAAGTAAAAAACTTGTTCATTCAGAGAAGGAGCATAAGCTACAAACAGAGAATTTGTTGACAATGGGAGATTTGACAAATGTGGGAAATGGGAAAGAGCTGCAGATAGCTAAAATGCTATAATTTCATCAATGGCGAGGTATTGATATTGTGCTATCCACAGCGAACCAGGTTTGCTTAAAATGAGGGCTACAGAGAAATTGATAGTGTAGCCAACGCAGAGAAGCTGGGAATCTGCAGAATTTGATTAATTACAAGAAACGGAGTACTTCCTGGATGGAGAAATCTGATTAGTTGCAAAATATAGGAATGGTAATATTGAGGGAATAGTTGTACAATCAACATTGAAAAATTAGTAGATTGTCAGAAGTAGATCTATTTATGTTGTTCGACTGCAGAAAGTATTGCAGATTGAGAAATTGATTGAAATGGTGAAACTTGCAGATTCTGTGAACGAGCGGATAATGCAAATAGCAAATTTGATGGAAATGGGAGATTTTACAAATTTTGGGAATGTGGTATATCTGCCGATAGAGAAAATGCTTCAATTTGCTGAATGCTAATAATTGACATTTTGAGAGGTACAGACTGCCAGGATTGCTGAAACTGAAGGGAATGGAGAAATTGAAGTGGCAGTGAATGCGGAGAAGCTGCAAATGTGCTCAGTCTAACAGATTTCTGGAAATTGAGTATTTGATAGATAAATAGAACTACATTTGCAGATAAAGTTAGAATTGAGAAATTGTAGTCCAGGTGAATGATAAGTAACTGGAAATGTGGAGAGTGTTAGATTTAGAGATACTTATTTATATTGGCAGTGGATATTAATAGAGATAGCGAGGTTGGTGGAAAGTAAGAAACTTGTACATTCAGAGATGGAGCAGAAGCTACAAGCAGCGAATTTGGTGAAACTGGGAGATTTGACAAATATTGGGAATGGGAAATAGCCGCAGATACCTAAAATGCTAGAATTTTTTCACTTGCGATCCACAACGAACCAGGTTTGCTTAAAATCAGTTCTATGGAGAAATTGATAGTGTAGCCAACGCTGAGAAGCTGGGAATCAGCAGAATTTGAGTAATTACAAATAACATAGTACTTCCTGGATGTAGAAACCTGATTAGTTGCAAAATACAGGAATAGTGAAATTGAAGGAATAGTTCTACGATCAACATTGAATAATTAGTAGATTGTCAGAAGTAGATCAATTTACGTTGTTCGACTGCAGAAAGTATTGCAGATTGAGAAATTGATTGAAATGGAGAAACTTGCAGTTCAGTGAACGAGCGGATAATGCAAACAGCAAGTTTGTTGGAAATGGGAGATTTTACAAATGTTGGGAATGAGTTATATCTGCTGATAGAGAAAATGCTTGAACTTGCTGAATTGCTAATAATTGACATTTTGAGAGATACAGACAGCCAGGATTGCTGAAACTGAAGGGAATGGAGAAATTGAAGTTGCGGTGAATGCGTAGAAGCTGCCAATGTGCTGAGTCTAACAGATTTCTGAATATTGAGTATTTGATAGATAAATAGAACTACATTTGCTGATAAAGTTAGAAATTAAGAAACTGTAGGTCCAGGTGAATGATAAGTAACTGGAAATGTGGAGTGTTAGAATGAGAGATTCTTATTTATATAGGCAGTGGAGGTTAATAGAGAGAACGAGGTTGGTGGAAAGTAAGAAACTTGTTCATTCAGAGAAGGAGCATAAGCTACAAACAGAGAATTTGTTGACAATGGGAGATTTGACAAATGTGGGAAATGGGAAAGAGCTGCAGATAGCTAAAATGCTATAATTTCATCAATGGCGAGGTATTGATATTGTGCTATCCACAGCCAACCAGGTTTGCTTAAAATGAGGGCTACGGAGAAATTGATAGTGTAGCCAACGCAGAGAAGCTGGGAATCTGCAGAATTTGATTAATTACAAGAAACGGAGTACTTCCTGGATGGAGAAATCTGATTAGTTGCAAAATATAGGAATGGTAATATTGAAGGAATAGTTGTACAATCAACATTGAAAAATTAGTAGATTGTCAGAAGTAGATCTATTTACGTTGTTCGACTGCAGAAAGTATTGCAGATTGAGAAATTGATTGAAATGGTGAAACTTGCAGATTCTGTGAACGAGCGGATAATGCAAATAGCAAATTTGATGGAAATGGGAGATTTTACAAATTTTGGGAATGTGGTATATCTGCCGATAGAGAAAATGCTTCAATTTGCTGAATGCTAATAATTGACATTTTGAGAGGTACAGACTGCCAGGATTGCTGAAACTGAAGGGAATGGAGAAATTGAAGTGGCAGTGAATGCGGAGAAGCTGCAAATGTGCTCAGTCTAACAGATTTCTGGAAATTGAGTATTTGATAGATAAATAGAACTACATTTGCAGATAAAGTTAGAATTGAGAAATTGTAGTCCAGGTGAATGATAAGTAACTGGAAATGTGGAGAGTGTTAGATTTAGAGATACTTATTTATATTGGCAGTGGATATTAATAGAGATAGCGAGGTTGGTGGAAAGTAAGAAACTTGTACATTCAGAGATGGAGCAGAAGCTACAAGCAGCGAATTTGGTGAAACTGGGAGATTTGACAAATATTGGGAATGGGAAATAGCCGCAGATAGCTAAAATGCTAGAATTTTTTCACTTGCGATCCACAACGAACCAGGTTTGCTTAAAATCAGTTCTATGGAGAAATTGATAGTGTAGCCAACGCTGAGAAGCTGGGAATCAGCAGAATTTGATTAATTACAAATAACCTAGTACTTCCTGGATGTAGAAACCTGATTAGTTGCAAAATATAGGAATGGTGATATTGAAGGAATAGTTGTACAATCAACATTGAAAAATGAGTAGATTGTCAGAAGTAGATCTATTTATGTTGTTCGACTGCAGAAAGTATTGCAGATTGAGAAATTGATTGAAATGGAGAAACTTGCAGATTCTGTGAACGAGCGGATAATGCAAAGAGCAAATTTGATGGAAATGGGAGATTTTACAAATTTTGGGAATGAGTAATATCTGCCGATAGAGAAAATGCTTGAATTTGCTGAATTGCTAATAATTGACATTTTGAGCTATACAGACTGCCAGGTTTGCTGAAACTGAAGGGAATGGAGAAATTGAAGTGGCAGTGAATGCGGAGAAGCTGCAAATGTGCTCAGTCTAACAGATTTCTGGAAATTGAATATTTGACAGATAAATAGAACTACATTTGCTGATTAAGATCGAAATTGAGAAATTGTAGGTCCAGGTGAATGATAAGTAACTGGAAATGTGGAGTTTGTTAGAATTAGAGATACTTATTTATGCAGGCAGTGGATATTAATAGAGATAGCGAAATTGGTGGAAAGTAAGAAACTTGTACATTCAGAGATGGAGCAGAAGCTACAAGCAGCGAATTTGGTGAAACTGGGAGATTTGACAAATATTGGGAATGGGAAATAGCCGCAGATAGCTAAAATGCTAGAATTTTTTCACTTGCGATCCACAACGAACCAGGTTTGCTTAAAATCAGTTCTATGGAGAAATTGATAGTGTAGCCAACGCTGAGAAGCTGGGAATCAGCAGAATTTGAGTAATTACAAATAACATAGTACTTCCTGGATGTAGAAACCTGATTAGTTGCAAAATACAGGAATAGTGAAATTGAAGGAATAGTTCTACGATCAACATTGAATAATTAGTAGATTGTCAGAAGTAGATCAATTTACGTTGTTCGACTGCAGAAAGTATTGCAGATTGAGAAATTGATTGAAATGGAGAAACTTGCAGTTCAGTGAACGAGCGGATAATGCAAACAGCAAGTTTGTTGGAAATGGGAGATTTTACAAATGTTGGGAATGAGTTATATCTGCTGATAGAGAAAATGCTTGAACTTGCTGAATTGCTAATAATTGACATTTTGAGAGATACAGACAGCCAGGATTGCTGAAACTGAAGGGAATGGAGAAATTGAAGTTGCGGTGAATGCGTAGAAGCTGCCAATGTGCTGAGTCTAACAGATTTCTGAATATTGAGTATTTGATAGATAAATAGAACTACATTTGCTGATAAAGTTAGAAATTAAGAAACTGTAGGTCCAGGTGAATGATAAGTAACTGGAAATGTGGAGTGTTAGAATGAGAGATTCCTATTTATATAGGCAGTGGAGATTAATAGAGAGAACGAGGTTGGTGGAAAGTAAGAAACTTGTTCATTCAGAGAAGGAGCATAAGCTACAAACAGAGAATTTGTTGACAATGGGAGATTTGACAAATGTGGGAAATGGGAAAGAGCTGCAGATAGCTAAAATGCTATAATTTCATCAATGGCGAGGTATTGATATTGTGCTATCCACAGCCAACCAGGTTTGCTTAAAATGAGGGCTACGGAGAAATTGATAGTGTAGCCAACGCAGAGAAGCTGGGAATCTGCAGAATTTGATTAATTACAAGAAACGGAGTACTTCCTGGATGGAGAAATCTGATTAGTTGCAAAATATAGGAATGGTAATATTGAAGGAATAGTTGTACAATCAACATTGAAAAATTAGTAGATTGTCAGAAGTAGATCTATTTCCGTTGTTCGACTGCAGAAAGTATTGCAGCTTGAGAAATTGATTGAAATGGAGAAACTTGCAGTTCAGTGAACGAGCGGATAATGCAAACAGCAAGTTTGTTGGAAATGGGAGATTTTACAAATGTTGGGAATGAGTTATATCTGCTGATAGAGAAAATGCTTGAACTTGCTGAATTGCTAATAATTGACATTTTGAGAGATACAGACAGCCAGGATTGCTGAAACTGAAGGGAATGGAGAAATTGAAGTTGCGGTGAATGCGTAGAAGCTGCCAATGTGCTGAGTCTAACAGATTTCTGAAAATTGAGTATTTGATAGATAAATGGAACTACATTTGCTGATAAAGTTAGAAATTAAGAAACTGTAGGTCCAGGTGAATGATAAGTAACTGGAAATGTGGAGAGTGTTAGAATGAGAGATTCTTATTTATATAGGCAGTGGAGTTTAATAGAGAGTACGAGGTTGGTGGAAAGTAAGAAACTTGTTCATTCAGAGAAGGAGCATAAGCTACAAACAGAGAATTTGGTGAAACTGGGAGATTTGACAAATGTTGGAAATGGGAAAGAGCTGCAGATAGCTAAAATGCTATAATTTCATCAATGGCGAGGTATTGATATTGTGCTATCCACAGCCAACCAGGTTTGCTTAAAATGAGGGCTATGGAGAAATTGATAGTGTAGCCAACGCAGAGAAGCTGGGAATCTGCAGAATTTGATTAATTACAAGAAACCGAGTTCTTCCTGGATGTAGAAACCTGATTAGTTGCAAAATATAGGAATGGTGATATTGAAGGAATAGTTGTACAATCAACATTGAAAAATAAGTAGATTGTCAGAAGTAGATCTATTTATGTTGTTCGACTGCAGAAAGTATTGCAGATTGAGAAATTGATTGAAATGGAGAAACTTGCAGATTCTGTGAACGAGCGGATAATGCAAATAGCAAATTTGATGGAAATGGGAGATTTTACAAATTTTGGGAATGAGTAATATCTGCCGATAGAGAAAATGTTTGAATTTGCTGAATTGCTAATAATTGACATTTTGAGCGATACAGACAGCCAGGTTTGCTGAAACTGAAGGGAATGGAGAAATTGAAGTGGCAGTGAATGCGGAGAAGCTGCAAATGTGCTCAGTCTAACAGATTTCTGGAAATTGAATATTTGACAGATAAATAGAACTACATTTGCTGATTAAGATCGAAATTGAGAAATTGTAGGTCCAGGTGAATGATAAGTAACTGGAAATGTGGAGTTTGTTAGAATTAGAGATACTTATTTATGCAGGCAGTGGATATTAATAGAGATAGCGAAATTGGTGGAAAGTAAGAAACTTGTACATTCAGAGAAGGAGCAGAAGCTACAAGCAGCGAATTTGGTGAAACTGGGAGATTTGACAAATATAGGGAATTGGAAATAGCTGCAGATAGCTAAAATGCTATAATTTTATCAATGACTAGGTATTGATATTGTGCTATCCACAGCGAAGCAGGTTTGCTTTAAATGGGGGCCATCGTGAAATTGATAGTGTAGCCAAAGGAGAGAAGCTGCGAATCTGCAGAATTTGATTAATTACAAGAAACTGAGTACTTCCTGGATGTTGAAATCTGGTTAGTTCCAAAGGAAAGGAATGGTGATATTGAAGGAATAGTTTGTACGATCAACATTGAAAAATTAGTAGCTTGTCAGAAGGAGATCTATTTATGTTGTTCGACTGCAGAAAGTATTGCAGATTGAGAAATTGATTGAAATGGAGAAACTTGCAGATTCTGTGAACGAGCGGATAATGCAAATAGCAAATTTGATGGAAATGGGAAATTTTACAAATTTTGGGAATGAGTAATATCTGCCGATAGAGAAAATGTTTGAATTTGCTGAATTGCTAATAATTGACATTTTGAGCGATACAGACAGCCAGGTTTGCTGAAACTTAAGGGAATGGAGAAATTGAAGTGGTAGTGAATGCGGAGAAGCTGCAAATGTGCTCAGTCTAACAGATTTCTGGAAATTGAATATTTGATAGATAAATAGAACTACATTTGCTGATTAAGATCGAAATTGAGAAATTGCAGGTCCAGGTGAATGATAAGTAACTGGAAATGTGGAGAGTTTTAGAATTAGAGTTACTTATTTATATTGGCAGTGGATATTAATAGAGATAGCGAGGTTGGTGGAAGTAAGAAACTTGTTCATTCAGAGAAGGAGCATAAGCTACAAACAGAGAATTTGGTGAAAATGGGAGATTTGACAAATGTTGGAAATGGGAAAGAGCTGCAGATAGCTATAATGCTATAATTTCTTCAATGGCGAGGTATTGATATTGTGCTATCCACAGCCAACCAGGTTTGCTTAAAATGAGGGCTAGGGAGAAATTGATAGTGTAGCCAACGCTGAGAAGCTGGGAATCAGCAGAATTTGATTAATTACAAATAACATAGTACTTCCTGGATGTAGAAACCTGATTAGTTGCAAAATACAGGAATAGTGAAATTGAAGGAATAGTTGTACGATCAACATTGAAAAATTAGTAGATTGTCAGAAGTAGATCTATTTCCGTTGTTCGACTGCAGAAAGTATTGCAGCTTGAGAAATTGATTGAAATGGAGAAACTTGCAGTTCAGTGAACGAGCGGATAATGCAAACAGCAAGTTTGTTGGAAATGGGAGATTTTACAAATGTTGGGAATGAGTTATATCTGCTGATAGAGAAAATGCTTGAACTTGCTGAATTGCTAATAATTGACATTTTGAGAGATACAGACAGCCAGGATTGCTGAAACTGAAGGGAATGGAGAAATTGAAGTTGCGGTGAATGCGTAGAAGCTGCCAATGTGCTGAGTCTAACAGATTTCAGAAAATTGAGTATTTGATAGATAAATGGAACTACATTTGCTGATAAAGTTAGAAATTAAGAAACTGTAGGTCCAGGTGAATGATAAGTAACTGGAAATGTGGAGAGTGTTAGAATGAGAGATTCTTATTTATATAGGCAGTGGAGTTTAATAGAACGTACGAGTTTGTTGGAAAGTAAGAAACTTGTTCATTCAGAGAAGGAGCATAAGCTACAAACAGAGAATTTGGTGAAACTGGGAGATTTGACAAATGTTGGAAATGGGAAAGAGCTGCAGATATCTAAAATGCTATAATTTCATCAATGGCGAGGTATTGATATTGTGCTATCCACAGCGAACCAGGTTTGCTTAAAATGAGGGCTACGGAGAAATTGATAGTGTAGCCAACGCAGAGAAGCTGGGAATCTGCAGAATTTGATTAATTACAAGAACCTGAGTACTTCCTGGATGTTGAAATCTGGTTAGTTCCAAAGGAAAGGAATGGGGATATTGAAGGAATAGTTTGTACGATCAGCATTGAAAAATTAGTAGCTTGTCAGAAGTAGATCTATTTATGTTGTTCGACTGCAGAAAGTATTGCAGATTGAGAAATTGATTGAAATGGAGAAACTTGCAGATTCTGTGAACGAGCGGATAATGCAAATAGCAAATTTGATGGAAATGGGAGATTTTACAAATTTTGGGAATGAGTAATATCTGCCGATAGAGAAAATGTTTGAATTTGCTGAATTGCTAATAATTGACATTTTGAGCGATACAGACAGCCAGGTTTGCTGAAACTGAAGGGAATGGAGAAATTGAAGTGGCAGTGAATGCGGAGAAGCTGCAAATGTGCTCAGTCTAACAGAATTCTGGAAATTGAATATTTGATAGATAAATAGAACTACATTTGCTGATTAAGATCGAAATTGAGAAAATGCAGGTCCAGGTGAATGATAAGTAACTGGAAATGTGGAGAGTTTTAGATTTAGAGTTACTTATTTATATTGGCAGTGGATATTAATAGAGATAGCGAGGTTGGTGGAAGTAAGAAACTTGTTCATTCAGAGAAGGAGCATAAGCTATAAACAGAGAATTTGGTGAAAATGGGAGATTTGACAAATGTTGGAAATGGGAAAGAGCTGCAGATAGCTATAATGCTATAATTTCTTCAATGGCGAGGTATTGATATTGTGCTATCCACAGCCAACCAGGTTTGCTTAAAATGAGGGCTAGGGAGAAATTGATAGTGTAGCCAACGCTGAGAAGCTGGGAATCAGCAGAATTTGATTAATTACAAATAACATAGTACTTCCTGGATGTAGAAACCTGATTAGTTGCAAAATACAGAAATAGTGAAATTGAAGGAATAGTTGTACGATCAACATTGAAAAATTAGTAGATTGTCAGAAGTAGATCTATTTCCGTTGTTCGACTGCAGAAAGTATTGCAGCTTGAGAAATTGATTGAAATGGAGAAACTTGCAGTTCAGTGAACGAGCGGATAATGCAAACTGCAAGTTTGTTGGAAATGGGAGATTTTACAAATGTTGGGAATGAGTTATATCTGCTGATAGAGAAAATGCTTGAACTTGCTGAATTGCTAATAATTGACATTTTGAGAGATACAGACAGCCAGGATTGCTGAAACTGAAGGGAATGGAGAAATTGAAGTTGCGGTGAATGCGTAGAAGCTGCCAATGTGCTGAGTCTAACAGATTTCAGAAAATTGAGTATTTGATAGATAAATGGAACTACATTTGCTGATAAAGTTAGAAATTAAGAAACTGTAGGTCCAGGTGAATGATAAGTAACTGGAAATGTGGAGAGTGTTAGAATGAGAGATTCTTATTTATATAGGCAGTGGAGTTTAATAGAACGTACGAGTTTGTTGGAAAGTAAGAAACTTGTTCATTCAGAGAAGGAGCATAAGCTACAAACAGAGAATTTGGTGAAACTGGGAGATTTGACAAATGTTGGAAATGGGAAAGAGCTGCAGATAGCTAAAATGCTATAATTTTATCAATGGTGAGGTATTGATATTGTGCTATCCACAGCCAACCAGGTTTGCTTAAAATGAGGGCTACGGAGAAATTGATAGTGTTGCCAACGCAGAGAAGCTGCGAATCTGCAGAATTTGATTAATTACAAGAAACGGAGTACTTCCTGGATGTTGAAAGCTGATTAATTGCAAAATATAGGAATGGTGATATTGAAGGAATAGTTGTACAATCAACATTGAAAAATGAGTAGATTGTCAGAAGTAGATCTATTTATGTTGTTCGACTGCAGAAAGTATTGCAGATTGAGAAATTGATTGAAATGGAGAAACTTGCAGATTCTGTGAACGAGCGGATAATGCAAATAGCAAATTTGATGGAAATGGGAGCTTTGACAAATATAGGGAATTGGAAATAGCTGCAGATAGCAAAAATGCTGAATTTTATCAATGACTAGGTATTGACATTGTGCTATCCACAGCGAAGCAGGTTTGCTTAAAATGCGGGCTATCGTGAAATTGATAGTGTAGCCAAAGCAGAGAAGCTGCGAATCTGCAGAATTTGATTAATTACAAGAAACTGAGTACTTCCTGGATGTTGAAACCTGATTAGTTCCAAAGGAAAGGAATGGTGATATTGAAGGAATAGTTTGTACGATCAACATTGAAAAATTAGTAGATTGTCAGAAGTAGATCTATTTACGTTGTTCGACTGCAGAAAGTATTGCAGATTGAGAAATTGATTGAAATGGAGAAACTTGCAGTTCAGTGAACGAGCGGATAATGCAAACAGCAAGTTTGTTGGAAATGGGAGATTTTACAAATGTTGGGAATGAGTTATATCTGCTGATAGAGAAAATGCTTGAACTTGCTGAATTGCTAATAATTGACATTTTGAGAGATACAGACAGCCAGGATTGCTGAAACTGAAGGGAATGGAGAAATTGAAGTTGCGGTGAATGCGTAGAAGCTGCCAATGTGCTGAGTCTAACAGATTTCTGAAAATTGAGTATTTGATAGATAAATGGAACTACATTTGCTGATAAAGTTAGAAATTAAGAAACTGTAGGTCCAGGTGAATGATAAGTAACTGGAAATGTGGAGAGTGTTAGAATGCGAGAGTCTAACAGAATTCTGAAAATTGAGTATTTGATAGATAAATGGAACTACATTTGCTGATAAAGTTAGAAATTAAGAAACTGTAGGTCCAGGTGAATGATAAGTAACTGGAAATGTGGAGAGTGTTAGAATGAGAGATTCTTATTTATATAGGCAGTGGAGTTTAATAGAGAGTACGAGGTTGGTGGAAAGTAAGAAACTTGTTCATCAGAGAAGGAGCATGAGCTACAAACAGAGAATTTGGTGAAACTGGGAGATTTGACAAATGTTCGAAATGGGAAAGAGCTGCAGATAGCTAAAATGCTATAATTTCATCAATGGCGAGGTATTGATATTGTGCTATCCACAGCCAACCAGGTTTGCTTAAAATGAGGGCTACGGAGAAATTGATAGTGTAGCCAACGCAGAGAAGCTGGGAATCTGCAGAATTTGATTAATTACAAGAAACCGAGTTCTTCCTGGATGTAGAAACCTGATTAGTTGCAAAATATAGGAATGGTGATATTGAAGGAATAGTTGTACAATCAACATTGAAAAATGAGTAGATTGTCAGAAGTAGATCTATTTATGTTGTTCGACTGCAGAAAGTATTGCAGATTGAGAAATTGATTGAAATGGAGAAACTTGCAGATTCTGTGAACGAGCGGATAATGCAAATAGCAAATTTGATGGAAATGGGAGATTTTACAAATTTTGGGAATGAGTAATATCTGCCGATAGAGAAAATGCTTGAATTTGCTGAATTGCTAATAATTGACATTTTGAGCGATACAGACAGCCAGGTTTGCTGAAACTGAAGGGAATGGAGAAATTGAAGTGGCAGTGAATGCGGAGAAGCTGCAAATGTGCTCAGTCTAACAGATTTCTGGAAATTGAATATTTGATACATAAATAGAACTACATTTGCTGATTAAGATCGAAATTGAGAAATTGTCGGTCCCGGGGAATGATAAGTAATTGCAAATGTGGAGAGTGTTAGAATTAGAGTAATTATTTGTATTGGCAGTGGAAATTAATAGAGATAGCGAGGTTGGTGGAAAGTAAGAAACTTGTACATTCAGAGATGGAGCAGAAGCTACAAGCAGCGAATTTGGTGAAACTGGGAGATTTGACAAATATTGGGAATGGGAAATAGCCGCAGGTAGCTAAAATGCTAGAATTTTTCACTTGCGAGTTAATGATATTGTGCTCTCCACAACGAACCAGGTTTGCTTAAAATCAGTTCTATGGAGAAATTGATAGTGTAGCCAACGCTGAGAAGCTGGGAATCAGCAGAATTTTATTAATTACAAATAACATAGTACTTCCTAGATGTAGAAACCTGATTAGTTGCAAAATACAGGAATAGTGAAATTGAAGGAATAGTTGTACCATCAACATTGAAAAATGAGTAGATTGTCAGAAGTAGATCTATTTATGTTGTTCGACTGCAGAAAGTATTGCAGATTGAGAAATTGATTGAAATGGAGAAACTTGCAGATTCTGTGAACGAGCGGATAATGCAAATAGCAAATTTGATGGAAATGGGAGATTTTACAAATTTTGGGAATGAGTAATATCTGCCGCTAGAGAAAATGCTTGAATTTGCTGAATTGCTAATAATTGACATTTTGAGCGATACAGACAGCCAGGTTTGTTGAAACTTAAGGGAATGGAGAAATTGAAGTGGCAGTGAATGCGGAGAAGCTGCAAATGTGCTCAGTCTAACAGATTTCTGGAAATTGAATATTTGACAGATAAATAGAACTACATTTGCTGATTAAGATCGAAATTGACAAATTGTAGGTCCAGGTGAATGATAAGTAACATGAAATGTGGAGTTTGTTAGAATTAGAGATACTTATTTATGCAGGCAGTGGATATTAATAGAGATAGCGAAATTGGTGGAAAGTAAGAAACTTGTACATTCAGAGAAGGAGCAGAAGCTACAAGCAGCGAATTTGGTGAAACTGGGAGATTTGACAAATATAGGGAATTGGAAATAGCTGCAGATAGCTAAAATGCTATAATTTTATCAATGACTAGGTATTGATATTGTGCTATCCACAGCGAAGCAGGTTTGCTTTAAATGGGGGCTATGGTGAAATTGATAGTGTAGCCAAAGCAGAGAAGCTGCGAATCTGCAGAATTTGATTAATTACAAGAAACTGAGTACTTCCTGGATGTTGAAACCTGGTTAGTTCCAAAGGAAAGGAATGGTGATATTGAAGGAATAGTTTGTACGATCAACATTGAAAAATTAGTAGCTTGTCAGAAGTAGATCTATTTATGTTGTTCGACTGCAGAAAGTATTGCAGATTGAGAAATTGATTGATATGTAGAAACTTGCAGATTCTGTGAACGAGCGGATAATGCAAATAGCAAATTTGATGGAAATGGGAAATTTTACAAATTTTGGGAATGAGTAATATCTGCCGATAGAGAAAATGTTTGAATTTGCTGAATTGCTAATAATTGACATTTTGAGCGATACAGACAGCCAGGTTTGCTGAAACTTAAGGGAATGGAGAAATTGAAGTGGTAGTGAATGCGGAGAAGCTGCAAATGTGCTCAGTCTAACAGATTTCTGGAAATTGAATATTTGATAGATAAATAGAACTACATTTGCTGATTAAGATCGAAATTGAGAAATTGCAGGTCCAGGTGAATGATAAGTAACTGGAAATGTGGAGAGTTTTAGAATGAGAGATTCTTATTTATATAGGCAGTGGAGTTTAATAGAGAGTACGAGGTTGGTGGAAAGTAAGAAACTTGTTCATTCAGAGAAGGAGCATAAGCTACAAACAGAGAATTTGGTGAAACTGGGAGATTTGACAAATGTTGGAAATGGAAAAGAGCTGCAGATAGCTAAAATGCTATAATTTCATCAATGGCGAGGTATTGATATTGTGCTATCCACAGCGAACCAGGTTTGCTTAAAATGAGGGCTACGGAGAAATTGATAGTGTAGCCAACGCAGAGAAGCTGGGAATCTGCAGAATTTGATTAATTACAAGAAACCGAGTTCTTCCTGGATGTAGAAACCTGATTAGTTGCAAAATATAGGAATGGTGATATTGAAGGAATTGTTGTACAATCAACATTGAAAAATGAGTAGATTGTCAGAAGTAGATCTATTTATGTTGTTCGACTGCAGGAAGTATTGCAGATTGAGAAATTGATTGAAATGGAGAAACTTGCAGATTCTGTGAACGAGCGGATAATGCAAATAGCAAATTTGATGGAAATGCGAGATTTTACAAATTTTGGGAATGAGTAATATCTGCCGATAGAGAAAATGCTTGAATTTGCTGAATTGCTAATAATTGACATTTTGAGCGATACAGACAGCCAGGTTTGCTGAAACTGAAGGGAATGGAGAAATTGAAGTGGCAGTGAATGCGGAGAAGCTGCAAATGTGCTCAGTCTAACAGATTTCTGGAAATTGAATATTTGATAGATAAATAGAACTACATTTGCTGATTAAGATCGAAATTGAGAAATTGTCGGTCCCGGTGAATGATAAGTAATTGCAAATGTGGAGAGTGTTAGAATTAGAGTTACTTATTTGTATTGGCAGTGGAAATTAATAGAGATAGCGAGGTTGGTGGAAAGTAAGAAACTTGTACATTCAGAGATGGAGCAGAAGCTACAAGCAGCGAATTTGGTGAAACTGGGAGATTTGACAAATATTGGGAATGGGAAATAGCCGCAGGTAGCTAAAATGCTAGAATTTTTCACTTGCGAGGTAATGATATTGTGCTCTCCACAACGAACCAGGTTTGCTTAAAATCAGTTCTATGGAGAAATTGATAGTGTAGCCAACGCTGAAAAGCTGGGAATCAGCAGAATTTTATTAATTAGAAATAACATAGTACTTCCTAGATGTAGAAACCTGATTAGTTGCAAAATACAGGAATAGTGAAATTGAAGGAATAGTTGTACAATCAACATTGAATAATTAGTAGATTGTCAGAAGTAGATCTATTTACGTTGTTCGACTGCAGAAAGTATTGCAGATTGAGAAATTGATTGAAATGGAGAAACTTGCAGTTCAGTGAACGAGCGGATAATGCAAACAGCAAGTTTGTTGGAAATGGGAGATTTTACAAATGTTGGGAATGAGTTATATCTGCTGATAGAGAAAATGCTTGAACTTGCTGAATTGCTAATAATTGACATTTTGAGAGATACAGACAGCCAGGATTGCTGAAACTGAAGGGAATGGAGAAATTGAAGTTGCGGTGAATGCATAGAAGCTGCCAATGTGCTCAGTTTAACAGATTTCTGAAAATTGAGTAATTGATAGATAAATAGAACTACATTTGCTGATAAAGTTAGAAATTAAGAAACTGTAGGTCCAGGTGAATGATAAGTAACTGGAAATGTGGAGACTGTTAGAATGAGAGATACTTATTTATATAGGCAGTGGAGATTAATAGAGAGAACGAGTTTCATGGAAAGTAAGAAACTTGTTCATTCAGAGAAGGAGCATAAGCTACAATAAGAGAATTTGGTGAAAATGGGAGATTTGACAAATGTTGGAAATGGGAAAGAGCTGCAGATAGCTAAAATGCTATAATTTTATCAATGGTGAGGTATTGATATTGTGCTATCCACAGCCAACCAGGTTTGCTTAAAATGAGGGCTACGGAGAAATTGATAGTGTTGCCAACGCAGAGAAGCTGCGAATCTGCAGAATTTGATTAATTACAAGAAATGGAGTACTTCCTGGATGTTGAAACCTGATTAATTGCAAAATATAGGAATGGTGATATTGAAGGAATAGTTGTACAATCAACATTGAAAAATGAGTAGATTGTCAGAAGTAGATCTATTTATGTTGTTCGACTGCAGAAAGTATTGCAGATTGAGAAATTGATTGAAATGGAGAAACTTGCAGATTCTGTGAACGAGCGGATAATGCAAATAGCAAATTTGATGGAAATGGGAGCTTTGACAAATATAGGGAATTGGAAATAGCTGCAGATAGCTAAAATGCTGAATTTTATCAATGACTAGGTATTGATATTGTGCTATCCACAGCGAAGCAGGTTTGCTTAAAATGCGGGCTATCGTGAAATTGATAGTGTAGCCAAAGCAGAGAAGCAGCGAATCTGCAGAATTTGATTAATTACAAGAAACTGAGTACTTCCTGGATGTTGAAACCTGATTAGTTCCAAAGGAAAGGAATGGTGATATTGAAGGAATAGTTTGTACGATCAACATTGAAAAATTAGTAGCTTGTCAGAAGTAGATCTATTTATGTTGTTCGACTGCAGAAAGTATTGCAGATTGAGAAATTGATTGAAATGGAGAAACTTGCAGATTCTGTGAACGTGCGTATAATGCAAATAGCAAATTTGATGGAAATGGGAGATTTTACAAATTTTGGGAATGAGTAATATCTGCCGATAGTGAAAATGCTTGAATTTGCTGAATTGCTAATAATTGACATTTTGAGCGATACAGACAGCCAGGTTTGCTGAAACTGAAGGGAATGGAGAAATTGAAGTGGCAGTGAATGCGGAGAAGCTGCAAATGTGCTCAGTCTAACAGATTTCTGGAAATTGAATATTTGATAGATAAATAGAACTACATTTGCTGATTAAGATCGAAATTGAGAAATTGCACGTCCAGGTGAATGATAAGTAAGTGGAAATGTGGAGAGTTTTAGAATTAGAGTTACTTATTTATATTGGCAGTGGATATTAATAGAGATAGCGAGGTTGGTGGATAGTAAGAAACTTGTACATTCAGAGATGGAGCAGAAGCTACAAGCAGCGAATTTAGTGAAACTGGGAGATTTGACAAATATTGGGAATGGGAAATAGCCGCAGATAGTTAAAATGCTATAATTTTTTCACTTGCGAGGTAATGATATTTTGCGATCCACAGCGAACCAGATTTGCTTAAAATCAGTTCTATGGAGAAATTGATAGTGTAGCCAAAGCTGAGAAACTGGGAATCAGCAGAATTTGATTATTTACAAATAACGTAGTACTTCCTGGATGTAGAAACCTGATTAGTTGCAAAATACAGGAATAGTGAAATTGAAGGAATAGTTCTACGATCAACATTGAAAAATTAGTAGATTGTCAGAAGTAGATGTATTTACGTTGTTCGACTGCAGAAAGTATTGCAGATTGAGAAATTGATTGAAACGGAGAAACTTGCAGTTCAGTGAACATGCGGATAATGCAAACAGCAAGTTTGTTGGAATTGGGAGATTTTTCAAATGTTGGGAATGAGTTATATCTGCTGATAGAGGAAATGCTTGAACTTGCTGAATTGCTAATAATTGACATTTTGAGAGATACAGACACCAGGATTGCTGAAACTGAAGTGAATGGAGAAATTGAAGTTGCGGTGAATGCGTAGAAGCTGCCAATGTGCTGAGTCTAACAGATTTCTGAATATTGAGTATTTGATAGATAAATAGAACTACATTTGCTGATAAAGTTAGAAATTAAGAAACTGTAGGTCCAGGTGAATGATAAGTAACTGGAAATGTGGAGAGTGTTAGAATGAGAGTTTCTTATTTATATAGGCAGTAGAGATTAATAGAGAGAACGAGGTTGGTGGAAAGTAAGAAACTTGTTCATTCAGAGAAGGAGCATAAGCTACAAACAGAGAATTTGGTGAAACTGGGAGATTTGACAAATGTTGGAAATGGGAAAGAGCTGCAGATAGCTAAAATGCTAGAATTTCATCAATGGCGAGGTATTGATATTGTGCTATCCACAGCGAACCAGGTTTGCTTAAAATGAGGGCAACGGAGAAATTGATAGTGTAGCCAACGCAGAGAAGCTGGGAATCTGCAGAATTTGATTAATTACAAGAAACGGAGTACTTCCTGGATGGAGAAATCTGATTAGTTGCAAAATATAGGAATGGTAATATTGAAGGAATAGTTGTACAATCAACATTGAAAAATTAGTAGATTGTCAGAAGTAGATCTATTTATGTTGTTCGACTGCAGAAAGTATTGCAGATTGAGAAATTGATTGAAATGGTGAAACTTGCAGATTCAATGAAGGAGCGGATAATGCAAATAGCAAATTTGTTGGAAATGGGAGATTTTACAAATTTTGGGAATGTGGTATATCTGCCGATAGAGAAAATGCTTCAATTTGCTGAATGCTAATAATTGACATTTTGAGAGGTACAGACTGCCAGGATTGCTGAAACTGAAGGGAATGGAGAAATTGAAGTGGCAGTGAATGCGGAGAAGCTGCAAATGTGCTCAGTCTAACAGATTTCTGGAAATTGAGTATTTGATAGATAAATAGAACTACATTTGCAGATAAAGTTAGAATTGAGAAATTGTAGTCCAGGTGAATGATAAGTAACTGGAAATGTGGAGAGTGTTAGATTTAGAGATACTTATTTATATTGGCAGTGGATATTAATAGAGATAGCGAGGTTGGTGGAAAGTAAGAAACTTGTACATTCAGAGATGGAGCAGAAGCTACAAGCAGCGAATTTGGTGAAACTGGGAAATTTGACAAATATTGGGAATGGGAAATAGCCGCAGATAGCTAAAATGCTAGAATTTTTTCACTTGCGATCCACAACGAACCAGGTTTGCTTAAAATCAGTTCTATGGAGAAATTGATAGTGTAGCCAACGCTGAGAAGCTGGGAATCAGCAGAATTTGATTAATTACAAATAACCTAGTACTTCCTGGATGTAGAAACCTGATTAGTTGCAAAATACAGGAATAGTGAAATTGAAGGAATAGTTGTACGATCAACATTGAAAAATGAGTAGATTGTCAGAAGTAGATCTATTTACGTTGTTCGACTGCAGAAAGTATTGCAGATTGAGAAATTGATTGAAATGGAGAAACTTGCAGTTCAGTGAACGAGCGGATAATGCAAACAGCAAGTTTGTTGGAAATGGGAGATTTTACAAATGTTGGGAATGAGTTATATCTGCTGATAGAGAAAATGCTTGAACTTGCTGAAATGCTAATAATTGACATTTTGAGAGATACAGACAGCCAGGATTGCTGAAACTGAAGGGAATGGAGAAATTGAAGTTGCGGTGAATGCGTAGAAGCTGCCAATGTGCTGAGTCTAACAGATTTCTGAAAATTGAGTATTTGATAGATAAATGGAACAACATTTGCTGATAAAGTTAGAAATTAAGAAACTGTAGGTCCAGGTGAATGATAAGTAACTGGAAATGTGGAGACTGTTAGAATGAGAGATACTTATTTATATAGGCAGTGGAGATTAATAGAGAGAACGAGGTTGGTGGAAAGTAAGAAACTTGTTCATTCAGAGAAGGAGCATAAGCTACAATAAGAGAATTTGGTGAAAATGGGAGATTTGACAAATGTTGGAAATGGGAAAGAGCTGCAGATAGCTAAAATGCTATAATTTTATCAATGGCGAGGTATTGATATTGTGCTATCCACAGCCAACCAGGTTTGCTTAAAATGAGGGCTACGGAGAAATTGATAGTGTAGCCAACGCAGAGAAGCTGGGAATCTGCAGAATTTGATTAATTAAAGAAACTGAGTACTTCCTGGATGTAGAAACCTGATTAGTTCCAAAGGAAAGGTATGGTGATATTGAAGGAATAATTTGTACGATCAACATTGAAAAATTAGTAGCTTCTCAGAAGTAGATCTATTTATGTTGTTGGACTGCAGAAAGTATTGCAGATTGAGAAATTGATTGAAATGGAGAAACTTGCAGATTCTGTGAACGAGCGGATAATGCAAATAGCAAATTTGATGGAAATGGGAGATTTTACAAATTTTGGGAATGAGTAATATCTGCCGATAGAGAAAATGTTTGAATTTGCTGAATTGCTAATAATTGACATTTTGAGCGATACAGACAGCCAGGTTTGCTGAAACTTAAGGGAATGGAGAAATTGAAGTGGCAGTGAATGCGGAGAAGCTGCAAATGTGCTCAGTCTAACAGATTTCTGGAAATTGAATATTTGATAGATAAATACAACTATATTTGCTGATTAAGATCGAAATTGAGAAATTGTCGGTCCCGGTGAATGATAAGTAACTGCAAATGTGGAGAGTGTTAGAATTAGAGTTACTTATTTATATTGGAAGTGGATATTAATAGAGATAGCGAGGTTGGTGGAAAGTAAGAAACTTGTACATTCAGAGATGGAGCCGAAGCTACAAGCAGCGAATTTGGTGAAACTGGGAGATTTGACAAATATTGGGAATGGGAAATTGCCGCAAATAGCTAAAATGCTGGAATTTTTTCACTTGCGATCCACAACGAACCAGGTTTGCTTAAAATCAGTTCTATGGAAAAATTGATAGTGTAGCCAACGCTGAGCAGCTGGGAATCAGCAGAATTTGATTAATTACAAATAACATAGTACTTCCTGGATGTAGAAACCTGATTAGTTGCAAAATACAGGAATAGTGAAATTGAAGGAATAGTTGTACGATAAACATTGGAAAATGAGTAGATTGTCAGAAGTAGATCTATTTACGTTGTTCGACTGCAGAAAGTATTGCAGATTGAGAAATTGATTGAAATGGAGAAACTTGCAGTTCAGTGAACGAGCGGATAATGCAAACAGCAAGTTTGTTGGAAATGGGAGATTTTACAAATGTTGGGAATGAGTTATATCTGCTGATAGAGAAAATGCTTGAACTTGCTGAAATGCTAATAATTGACATTTTGAGAGATACAGACAGCCAGGATTGCTGAAACTGAAGGGAATGGAGAAATTGAAGTTGCGGTGAATGCGTAGAAGCTGCCAATGTGCTGAGTCTAACAGATTTCTGAAAATTGAGTATTTGATAGATAAATGGAACTACATTTGCTGATAAAGTTAGAAATTAAGAAACTGTAGGTCCAGGTGAATGATAAGTAACTGGAAATGTGGAGACTGTTAGAATGAGAGATACTTATTAATATAGGCAGTGGAGATTCATAGAGAGAACGAGGTTGGTGGAAAGTAAGAAACTTGTTCATTCAGAGAAGGAGCATAAGCTACAATAAGAGAATTTGGTGAAAATGGGAGATTTGACAAATGTTGGAAATGGGAAAGAGCTGCAGATAGCTAAAATGCTATAATTTTATCAATGGCGAGGTATTGATATTGTGCTATCCACAGCCAACCAGGTTTGCTTAAAATGAGGGCTACGGAGAAATTGATAGTGTAGCCAACGCAGAGAAGCTGGGAATCTGCAGAATTTGATTAATTAAAGAAACTGAGTACTTCCTGGATGTAGAAACCTGATTAGTTCCAAAGGAAAGGTATGGTGATATTGAAGGAATAATTTGTTTGATCAACATTGAAAAATTAGTAGCTTCTCAGAAGTAGATCTATTTATGTTGCTGGACTGCAGAAAGTATTGCAGATTGAGAAATTGATTGAAATGGAGAAACTTGCAGATTCTGTGAACGAGCGGATAATGCAAATAGCAAATTTGATGGAAATGGGAGATTTTACAAATTTTGGGAATGAGTAATATCTGCCGATAGAGAAAATGTTTGAATTTGCTGAATTGCTAATAATTGACATTTTGAGCGATACAGACAGCCAGGTTTGCTGAAACTTAAGGGAATGGAGAAATTGAAGTGGCAGTGAATGCGGAGAAGCTGCAAATGTGCTCAGTCTAACAGATTTCTGGAAATTGAATATTTGATAGATAAATAGAACTATATTTGCTGATTAAGATCGAAATTGAGAAATTGTCGGTCCCGGTGAATGATAAGTAACTGCAAATGTGGAGAGTGTTAGAATTAGAGTTACTTATTTATATTGGAAGTGGATATTAATAGAGATAGCGAGGTTGGTGGAAAGTAAGAAACTTGTACATTCAGAGATGGAGCCGAAGCTACAAGCAGCGAATTTGGTGAAACTGGGAGATTTGACAAATATTGGGAATGGGAAATAGCCGCAAATAGCTAAAATGCTAGAATTTTTTCACTTGCGATCCACAACGAACCAGGTTTGCTTAAAATCAGTTCTATGGAAAAATTGATAGTGTAGCCAACGCTGAGCAGCTGGGAATCAGCAGAATTTGATTAATTACAAATAACATAGTACTTCCTGGATGTAGAAACCTGATTAGTTGCAAAATATAGGAATGGTGATATTGAAGGAATATTTGTACAATCAACATTGAAAAATGAGTAGATTGTCAGAAGTAGATCTATTTATGTTGTTCGACTGCAGAAAGTATTGCAGATTGAGAAATTGATTGAAATGGAGAAACTTGCAGATTCTGTGAACGAGCGGATAATGCAAATAGCAAATTTGATGGAAATGGGAGATTTTACAAATTTTGGGAATGAGTAATATCTGCCGATAGAGAAAATGTTTGAAATTGCTGAATTGCTAATAATTGACATTTTGAGCGATACAGAGAGCCAGGTTTGCTGAAAATTAAGGGAATGGAGAAATTGAAGTGGTAGTGAATGCGGAGAAGCTGCAAATGTGCTCAGTCTAACAGATTTCTGGAAATTGAATATTTGATAGATAAATAGAACTACATTTGCTGATTAAGATCGAATTTGAGAAATTGCAGTTCCAGGTGAATGATAAGTAACTGGAAATGTGGAGAGTTTTAGAATTAGAGTTACTTATTTATATTGGCAGTGGATATTAATAGAGATAGCGAGGTTGGTGGATAGTAAGAAACTTGTTCATTCAGAGATGGAGCAGAAGCTACAAGCAGCGAATTTGGTGAAACTGGGAGATTTGACAAATATTGGGAATGGGAAATTGCCGCAGATAGTTAAAATGCTATAATTTTTTCACTTGCGAGGTAATGATATTTTGCGATACACAACGAACCAGATTTGCTTAAAATCAGTTCTATGGAGAAATTGATAGTGTAGCCAACGCTGAGAAGCTGGGAATCAGCAGAATTTGATTATTTACAAATAACGTAGTACTTCCTGGATGTAGAAACCTGATTAGTTGCAAAATGCAGGAATAGTGAAATTGAAGGAATAGTTCTACGATCAACATTGAAAAATTAGTAGATTGTCAGAAGTAGATCTATTTACGTTGTTCGACTGCAGAAAGTATTGCAGATTGAGAAATTGATTGAAATGGAGAAACTTGCAGTTCAGTGAACATGCGGATAATGCAAACAGCAAGTTTGTTGGAAATGGGAGATTTTTCAAATGTTGGGAATGAGTTATATCTGCTGATAGAGGAAATGCTTGAACTTGCTGAATTGCTAATAATTGACATTTTGAGAGATACAGACACCAGGATTGCTGAAACTGAAGGGAATGGAGAAATTGAAGTTGCGGTGAATGCGTAGAAGCTGCCAATGTGCTGAGTCTAACAGATTTCTGAAAATTGAGTATTTGATAGATAAATGGAACTACATTTGCTGATAAAGTTAGAAATTAAGAAACTGTAGGTCCAGGTGAATGATAAGTAACTGGAAATGTGGAGACTGTTAGAATGAGAGATACTTATTTATATAGGCAGTGGAGATTAATAGAGAGAATGAGGTTGATGGAAAGTAAGAAACTTGTTCATTCAGAGAAGGAGCATAAGCTACAAACAGAGAATTTGGTGAAAATGGGAGATTTGACAAATGTTGGAAATGGGAAAGAGCTGCAGATAGCTAAAATGCTATAACTTTATCAATGGCGAGGTATTGATATTGTGCTATCCACAGCCAACCAGGTTTGCTTAAAATGAGGGCTACGGAGAAATTGATAGTGTAGCCAACGCAGAGAAGCTGGGAATCTGCAGAATTTGATTAATTACAAGAAACTGAGTACTTCCTGGATGTAGAAACCTGATTAGTTCCAAAGGAAAGGTATGGTGATATTGAAGGAATAATTTGTACGATCAACATTGAAAAATTAGTAGCGTGTCAGAAGTAGATCTATTTACGTTGTTCGACTTGCAGAAAGTATTGCAGATTGAGAAATTGATTGAAATGGTGAAACTTGCAGATTCAGTGAAGGAGCGGATAACGCAAATAGCAAATTTGATGGAAATGGGAGATTTTACAAATTTTGGGAATGTGGTATATCTGCCGATAGAGAAAATGCTTCATTTTGCTGAATGCTAATAATTGACATTTTGAGAGGTACAGACTGCCAGGATTGCTGAAACTGAAGGGAATGGAGAAATTGAAGTGGCAGTGAATGCGGGGAAGCTGCAAATGTGCTCAGTCTAACAGATTTCTGGAAATTGAGTATTTGACAGATAAATAGAACTACATTTGCAGATAAAGTTAGAATTGAGAAATTGTAGTCCAGGTGAATGATAAGTAACTGGAAATGTGGAGAGTGTTAGATTTAGAGATACTTATTTATATTGGCAGTGGATATTAATAGAGATAGCGAGGTTGGTCGAAAGTAAGAAACTTGTACATTCAGAGATGGAGCAGAAGCTACAAGCAGCGAATTTGGTGAAACTGGGAGATTTGACAAATATTGGGAATGGGAAATAGCCGCAGATAGCTAAAATGCTTGAATTTTTTCACTTGCGATCCACAACGAACCAGGTTTGCTTAAAATCAGTTCTATGGAGAAATTGATATTGTAGCCAACGCTGAGAAGCTGGGAATCAGCAGAATTTGATTAATTACAAATAACCTAGTCCTTCCTGGATGTAGAAACCTGATTAGTTGCAAAATATAGGAATGGTGCTATTGAAGGAATAGTTGTACAATCAACATTGAAAAATGAGTAGATTGTCAGAAGTAAATCTATTTATGTTGTTGGACTGCAGAAAGTATTGCAGATTGAGAAATTGATTGAAATGGAGAAACTTGCAGATTCTGTGAACGAGCGGATAATGCAAATAGTAAATTTGATGGAAATGGGAGATTTTACAAATTTTGGGAATGAGTAATATCTGCCGATAGAGATAATGCTTGAATTTGCTGAATTGCTAATAATTGACATTTTGAGCTATACAGACAGCCAGGTTTGCTGAAACTGAAGGGAATGGAGAAATTGAAGTGGCAGTGAATGCGGAGAATTTGCAAATGTGCTCAGTCTAACAGATTTCTGGAAATTGAATATTTGATAGATAAATAGAAATACATTTGCTGATTAAGATCGAAATTGAGAAATTGTCGGTCCCGGTGAATGATAAGTAACTGGAAATGTGGAGAGTGTTAGAATTAGAGTTATTTATTTATATTGGAAGTGGATATTAATAGAGATAGCGAGGTGGGTGGAAAGTAAGAAACTTGTACATTCAGAGAAGGAGCAGAAGCTACAAGCAGCGAATTTGGTGAAACTGGGAGACTTGACAAATATAGGGAATTGGAAATAGCTGCAGATAGCTAAAATGCTGAATTTTATCAATGACTAGGTATTGATATTGTGCTATCCACAGCGAACCAGGTTTGCTTAAAATGGGGGCTATCGTGAAATTGATAGTGTAGCCAAAGCAGAGAAGCTGCGAATCTGCAGAATTTGATTAATTACAAGAAACTGAGTACTTCCTGGATGTTGAAACCTGATTAGTTCCAAAGGAAAGGAATGGTGATATTGAAGGAATAGTTTGTACGATTAACATTGAAAAATTAGTAGCTTGTCAGATGTAGATCTATTTATGTTGTTCGACTGCAGAAAGTATTGCAGATTGAGAAAGTGATTGAAATGGGGAAACTTGCAGATTCTGTGAACGAGCGGATAATGCAAATAGCAAATTTGATGGAAATGGGAGATTTTAAAAATTTTGGGAATGAGTAATATCTGCCGATAGAGAAAATGGTTGAATTTGCTGAATTGCTAATAATTGACATTTTGAGCGATACAGACAGCCAGGTTTGCTGAAACTGAAGGGAATGGAGAAATTGAAGTGGCAGTGAATGCGGAGAAGCTGCAAATGTGCTCAGTCTAACAGACTTCTGGAAATTGAATATTTGATAGATAAATAGAACTACATTTGCTGATTAAGATCGAAATTGAGAAATTGTCGGTCCCGGTGAATGATAAGTAACTGCAAATGTGGAGAGTGTTAGAATTAGAGTTACTTATTTATATTGGCTGTGGATATTAATAGAGATAGCGAGGTTGGTGGAAAGTAAGAAACTTGCACATTCAGAGATGGAGCAGAAGCTACAAGCAGCGAATTTGGTGAAACTGGGAGATTTGACAAATATTGGGAATGGGAAATAGCCGCAGATAGCTAAAATGCTAGAAATTTTTCACTTGCGATCCACAACGAACCAGGTTTGCTTAAAATCAGTTCTATGGAGAAATTGATAGTGTAGCCAACGCTGAGAAGCTGGGAATCAGCAGAATTTGATTAATTACAATTAACCTAGTACAACCTGGATGTAGAAACCTGATTAGTTGCAAAATATAGGAATGGTGATATTGAAGGAATAGTTGTACAATCAACATTGAAAAATGAGTAGATTGTCAGAAGTAGATCTATTTATGTTGTTGGACTGCAGAAAGTATTGCAGATTGAGAAATTGATTGAAATGGAGAATCTTGCAGATTCTGTGAACGAGCGGATAATGCAAATAGCAAATTTGATGGAAATGGGAGATTTTACAAATTTTGGGAATGAGTAATATCTGCCGATAGAGAAAATGCTTGAATTTGCTGAATTGCTAATAATTGACATTTTGAGCGATACAGACAGCCAGGTTTGCTGAAACAGAAGGAAATGGAGAAATTGAAGTGGCAGTGAATGCGGAGAAGCTGCAAATGTGCTCAGTCTAACAGATTTCTGGAAATTGAATATTTGATAGATAAATAGAACTACATTTGCTGATTAAGATTTAAATTGAGAAATTGTAGGTCCAGGTGAATGATAAGTAACTGGAAATGTGGAGTTTGTTAGAATTAGAGATACTTATTTATACAGGCAGTGGATATTAATAGAGATAGCGAGGTTGGTGGAAAGTAAGAAATTTGTACATTCAGAGAAGGAGCAGAAGCTACAAGCAGCGAATTTGGTGAAACTGGGAGACTTTACAAATATAGGGAATTGGAAATAGCTGCAGATAGCTAAAATGCTGAATTTTATCAATGACTAGGTATTGATATTGTGCTATCCACAGCGAACCAGGTTTGCTTAAAATGGGGGCTATCGTGAAATTGATAGTGTAACCAAAGCAGAGAAGCTGCGAATCTGCAGAATTTGATTAATTACAAGAAACTGAGTACTTCCTGGATGTTGAAACCTGATAAGTTCCAAAGAAAGGAATGGTGATATTGAAGGAATAGTTTGTACGATCAACATTGAAAAATTAGTAGCTTGTCAGAAGTAGATCTATTTATGTTGTTCGACTGCAGAAAGTATTGCAGATTGAGAAATTGATTGAAATGGAGAAACTTGCAGATTCTGTGAACGAGCAGATAATGCAAACAGCAAATTTGATGGAAATGGGAGATTTTACAAATTTTGGGAATGAGTAATATCTGCCGATAGAGAAAATGGTTGAATTTGCTGAATTGCTAATAATTGACATTTTGAGCGATACAGACAGCCAGGTTTGCTGAAACTGAAGGGAATGGAGAAATTGAAGTGGCAGTGAATGCGGAGAAGCTGCAAATGTGCTCAGTCTAACAGATTTCTGGAAATTGAATATTTGATAGATAAATAGAACTACATTTGCTGATTAAGATCGAAATTGAGAAATTGTCGGTCCCGGTGAATGATAAGTAACTGCAAATGTGGAGAGTGTTAGAATTAGAGTTACTTATTTATACAGGCAGTGGATATTAATAGAGATAGCGAGGTTGGTGGAAAGTAAGAAACTTGTACATTCAGAGATGGAGCAGAAGCTACTAGCAGCGAATTTGGTGAAACTGGGAGATTTGACAAATATTGGGAATGGGAAATAGCCGCAGATATCTAAAATGCAAGAATTTTTTCACTTGCGATCCACAACGAACCAGGTTTGCTTAAAATCAGTTCTATGGAGAAATTGATAGTGTAGCCAACGCTGAGAAGCTGGGAATCAGCAGAATTTGATTAATTACAAATAACATAGTACTTCCTGGATGTAGAAACCTGATTAGTTGCAAAATACAGGAATAGTGAAATTGAAGGAATTCTACGATCAACATTGAATAATTAGTAGATTGTCAGAAGTAGATCTATTTAAGTTGTTCGACTGCAGAAAGTATTGCAGATTGAGAAATTCATTGAAATGGAGAAACTTGCAGTTCAGTGAACGAGCGGATAATGCAAACAGCAAGTTTGTTGGAAATGGGAGATTTTACATTTGTTGGGAATGTGTTATATCTGCTGATAGAGAAAATGCTTGAACTTGCTGAATTGCTAATAATTGACATCTGGAGAGATACAGACAGCCAGGATTGCTGAAACTGAAGGGAATGGAAAAATTGAAGTTGCGGTGAATGCGTAGAAGCTGCCAATGTGCTCAGTCTAACAGATTTCTGAAAATTGAGTATTTAATAGATAAATAGAACTACATTTGCTGATAAAGTTAGATATTAAGAAACTGTAGGTCCAGGTGAATGATAAGTAATTGGAAATGTGGAGAGTGTTAGAATGAGGGATTCTTATTTATTTTGGCAGTGGAGATTAATAGAGAGAACGAGGTTGGTGGAAAGTAAGAAACTTGTTCATTCAGAGAAGGAGCATAAGCTACAAACAGAGAATTTGGTGAAACTGGGAGATTTGACAAATGTTGGAAATGGGAAATAGCTGCAGATAGCTAAAATGCTATAATTTCATCAATGGCGAGGTATTGATATTGTGCTATCCACAGCGAACAAGGTTTGCTTAAAATGAGGGCTACGGAGAAATTGATAGTGTAGCCAACGCAGAGAAGCTGGGAATCTGCAGAATTTGATTAATTACAAGAACCTGAGTACTTCCTGGATGTAGAAACCTGATTAGTTGGAAAATATAGGAATGGTGATATTGAAGGATTAGTTGTACAATCAACATTGAAAAATGAGTAGATTGTCAGAATTGTTAGAATTGGAGTTACTTATTTATACAGGCAGTGGATATTAATAGAGATAGCGAGGTTGGTGGAAAGTAAGAAACTTGTACATTCAGAGATGGAGCAGAAGCTACAAGCAGCGAATTTGGTGAAACTGGGAGACTTGACAAATATAGGGAATTGGAAATAGCTGCAGATAGCTAAAATGCTGAATTTTATCAATGACTAGGTATTGATATTGTGCTTTCCACAGCGAACCAGGTTTGCTTAAAATGGGGGCTATCGTGAAATTGATAGTGTAGCCAAAGCAGAGAAGCTGCGAATCTGCAGAATTTGATTAATTACAAGAAACTGAGTACTTCCTGGATGTTGAAACCTGATTAGTTCCAAAGGAAAGGAATGGTGATATTGAAGGAATAGTTTGTACGATCAACATTGAAAAATTAGTAGCTTGTCAGAAGTAGATCTATTTATGTTGTTCGACTGCAGAAAGTATTGCAGATTGAGAAATTGATTGACATGGAGAAACTTGCAGATTCTGTGAACGAGCGGATAATGCAAATAGCAAATTTGATGGAAATGGGAGATTTTAAAAATTTTGGGAATGAGTAATATCTGCCGATAGAGAAAATGGTTGAATTTGCTGAATTGCTAATCATTGACATTTTGAGAGATACAGACATCAGATTTCCTGAAAATGAAGGGAATGGAGAAATAGAAGTTGCAATGAATGCGAAGAAGCTGACAATGTTCTCAGTCCAACAGATTTCTGGAAATTGAGTATTTGATAGATAAATAGAACTGCATTTGCTAGATGCAAAAATAGATCAACTTCTGACAATCTTCTAATTTTTCAATGTTGATTGTACAACTATTCCTTCAATAGCACCAATCCTATATTTTGCAATTAATCAGGTTTCTACATTCAGGAAGTACTCAGTTTCTTCTAGTTAATCAAATTGCGCAGATTCCCACTTCTTTGCGTTGGCTACACCATCAATTTCTCCAAAACCCTCATTTTAAGCAAACCTGGTTCGCTGTGGATGCAAAATATCAATACCTAGCCCTTGATAAAATTCTACCATTTTAACTATCTGTAGCTATTTCCCATTCCCAATATTTGTCAAATCTCCCATTTTCACCAAACTCGCTGCTGGTAGCTTCTGCTCCTTCTCTGAATGTACAAGTTTCATACTTCCCACCAACCTGGCTATCGCTACTAATATCCACTGCCTATCTAAATAAGTATCTCTAATTCTAACACTCTCCACTTTTCCAGTTTCTAATCATTCACCTGAACCTACAATTTCTCTATTTCTAACTTTATCAGCAAATGTCGTTCTATTTATCTATTAAATACTCAATTTCCAGAAATCTGTCAGACTGAGCACATTTGCAGCTTCTGCTCATTCACTGCAACATCCAGTTCTCCATTCCCTTCAGTTTCAGCAAAGCTGGCTGTCTGTCCCAATGTCTGTCATATCTCCCAATTTCACCACATTCGCTGCTTGTAGCTTCTGCTCCTTTTCTGAATGTAGAAGTTTCATACATTCCACCAACCTCGCTATCTCTATTAATATCCACTGCCTATATAAATAATTATCTCTAATTCTAACACTCTACACATTTCCAGTTACTTATCATTCACCTGGACATAAAATTTCTCAATTACTAACTTTACCAGCAAATGTAGTTCTATTTATCTATCAAATACTCAATTTCCAGAAATCTGTTTGACTGAGCACATTTGCATCTTCTCCGCATTCACTACATCTTCAATTTCTCCATTCCCTTCAGTTTCAGCAAACCTGGCTGTCTGTTTGCATTATCCGCTCATTCACTGAACTGCAAGTATCTCCATTTCAATCAATTTCTCAACCTGCAATACTGTCTGCTGTCAAACAACGTAAATCGATCTCCTTCTGACAATCTACTAATCTTTCAATGTAGATCGTACAACTATTCCTTCAATATCACCATTCCAGTAGTTTGCAACTAATCAGGTTTCTACATCCAGGAAGTACTCAGTTTCTTGTAATTAATCAAATTCTGCAGATTCCCAGTTTCTCTGCGATGGCTACACTATCAATTTCTCCATAGCCCTCATTTTAAGCAAACCTGGTTCGCTGCGGATCGCAAAATATCAATACCTAGTCATTGATAAAATTCAGCATTTTATCTTTTTGCAGCTTCTCCGCATTCACTGTAACTTCAATTTCTCCATTTCCTTCAGTTTCAGCAAACCTGGCTGTCTGTATCTCTCAAAATGTCAATTATTAGCAATTCAGCAAATTCATGCATTTTCTCTGTCGGCACATATAACTCATTCCGAAAATTTGTAATATCTCCCATATCCAACAAATTCGCTCTTTGCATTATCCGCTCATTAACTGAATCTGCAAGTTTCTCCATTTCAATCAATTTCTCAAGTGCAACACTTTCTGCAGTCCAACAACATAAGTAGATGTATTTCTGACAAGCTACTCATTTTTCAATGTTGATCATACAACAATGCCTTCTATATCACCATTCCTATATTTTGCAACTAACCAGGTTTCTACATCCAGGAAGTACTCAGTTTCTTGTAATTAATCAAATTCTGCAGATTCCAAGCTTCGCTGCGTTGGCTACACTATCAATTTCTCCATAGCCCTCATTTGAGGAATAGCTGGTTCGCTGTCGATAGGAAAATATCATTACCTCGCCATTGATAAAATTCTAGCATTTTAGCTATCTGCAGTTATTTCCCATTCCCAATAATTGTCAAATCTCCCATTTTCACCAAATTCGTTGATTGTAGCTTCTCCTCCTTCTCTGAATGTACTATTTTCTTACTTTCAACCACCTGGCTATCTCTATTAATATCCACTGCCTATATAAATAATTATCTCTAATTCTAACACTATCCACTTTTCCAGTTACTTATCATTCACCTGGACCTACAATTTCTCACTTTCTAAATTTATCAGCAAATGCAATTCTATTCATCTATCAAATACTCAATTTCGCGAAATCGGTTAGACAGAGCACATTTGCAGCTGCTCCGCATTCACTGCAACTTCAATTTCTCCATTCCCTTCAGTTTCAGCAAACCTGGCTGTCTGTATCTCTCAAAATGTCAATGATTAGCAATTCAGCAAATTCAAGTATTTTCTCTGTCGGCAGATATAACTCAATCCCAAAATTTGTAAAATCTCCCATATCCAACAATTTCGCTCATTGCATTATCCGCTCGTTAACTGAATCTGCAAGTTTCTCCATTTCAATCAATTTCTCAATCTGCAATACTTTCTGCAGTCCAACAATAGAGGTATTTCTGGCAAGCTACTCATTTTTCAATGTTGATCGTACAACTAGGCCTGCTATATCACCATTCCTATATTTTGCAACTAATCAGGTTTCTACATCCAGGAAGTACTCAGTTTCTTGTAATTAATCAAATCCTGCAGATTCCCATGTTATCTGCGTTAGCTACACTATCAATGTCTCCATAGCTCTCATGTTAAGCATACCTGGTTCGTTCAGGATAGCAAAATATCATTCCCTAGCCATTGATAAAATTCTAGCATTTTAGCTATCTGCAGCTATTTCCCATTCCCAATATTTGTCACTTCTCCCATTTTAATCAAATTCGCTGCTTGGAGATTCTGCTCCTGCTCTGAATGTACAAGAATCTTACTTTCCACCTACGTCACTATCTCTATCAATATCCACTGCCTACATAAAAAGGTATCTCTAATTCTAACACACTCCACATTTCCAGTTACATATCATTCACCTGTACTACAATTTATCAATTACTAACTTTATCAGCAAATGTAGTTCTATTTATATATCAAATACTCAATTTCCAGAAATCTGTTAGACTGAGCACATTTGCATCTTCTCCGCATTCACTGCAACTTCAATTTCTCCATTCCCTTCAGTTTCAGCAAACCTGGCTGTCTGTATCTCTCAAAATGTCAGTTATTAGCAATTCTGCAAATTCAAGCATTTTCTCTGTCGGCAGATATAACTCATTCCCAAAATTTGTAAAATCTCCCATACCCAACAAATTCGCTCCTTGCATTATCCGCTCGTTAACTGAAGCTGCAAGTTTCTCCATTTTAATCATTTTCTCAATCTGCAATACTTTTTGCAGTTCGAACAACGTAAATAGATCTATTTCTGACAAGCTACTCATTTTTCAATATTGATCGTACAACTATGCCTTCTATATCACCATTCCTATATTTTGCAACTAATCAGGTTTCTACATCCAGCAGATACTCATTTTCTTGTTATTATCAAATTCTGCAGATTCCGAGCTTCTCTGCGTTGGCTTCACTATCAATTTCTCCATAGCACTCATTTTAAGCAAACATGGTTCGTTGTGGATCGCAAAATATCATTACCTCGCCAGTGGTAGAATTCTAGCATTTTAGCTACCTGCAGCTATTTCCCATTTCCAATATTTGTCAAATCTCCCATTTTCAACAAATATGCTGCTTGTCGCTTCTGCTCCTTCTCTGAATGTACAAGTTTCATACTTTCCACCAACCTGTCTATGTCTATTAATATCCACTGACTATATAAATAAGTATCTCTTATTCTAACACGGTCCACATTTCCAGTTACTTATCATTCACCTGGACCTAAAATTTCTCAATTTCTAACTTTATCAGCAAATGTAGTTCCATTTATCTATCAAATACTCAATATCCAGAAATCTGTTAGACTGAGCACATTTGCAGCGTCTCCGCATTCACTGCAACTTCAATTACTCCATTCTCTTCAGTTTCAGCAAACCTGGCTGTCTGTATCTCTCAAAATGTCAATTATTAATAATTCAGCAAATTCAGGCATTCTCTCTGTCGGCAGATATAACTCATTCCCAAAATTTGTAAAATCTCCCATATCCAACAAATTCGCTCTTTGCATTAACCGCTCGTTAACTGAATCTGCAAGTCTCTCCATTTCAATCAATTTCTCAATCTGCAATACGTTCTGCAATCCAACAACATAAATAGATGTATTTCTGGCAAGCTACTCATTTTTCAATGTTGATCGTACAACTATGCCTTCTATATCACCATTCCTATATTTTGCAACTAATCAGGTTTCTACATTCAGGAAGTACTCAGTTTCTTGTAATTAATCAAATTCTGCAGATTCCCAGCTTCTTTGCGTTGGCTACACTATCAATTTGTCCATAGCCCTCATTTTAAGCAAACCTGGTTCGCTCTGGATAGCAAAATATCATTACCTCGCCATTGATAAAATTCTAGCATTTTAGCTATCTGCAGCTATTTCCCATTCCCAATATTTGACAAATCTCCAATTTTCACCAAATTCGCTGCTTGTAGCTGCTGCTCCTTCTCTGAATGTACAAGTTTCTTACTTTCCACCAACCTCGCTATCTCTGTTAATATCCACTGCCTATATAAATAAGTATATCTAATTCCAACACGCTCCAACATTTCCAGTTACTTTTCATTCACCTGGACCTACAATTTCTCAATTTCAAACTTTATCAGCAAATGTAGTTTTATTATTCTATCAAATACTCAATTTCCAGAAATCTGTTAGACTGAGCACATTTGCAGCTTCTCCGCATTCACTGCAACTTCAATTTCTCCATTCCCTTCCGTTTCAGCCATCCGGGCTGGCTGTATCTCTCAAAATGTCAGTTATTAGCAATTCAGCAAGTTCAAGCATTTTCTCAATCTGCAGGTATAACTGATTCCCATAATATGTAAAATCTCCCATTTGTAACAAAATTGCTGTTTGCATTATCCGCTCGTTCACTGAACTGCAAGTTTCTCCATTTCAGTCAATGACTTAATCTGCAATACTTTCTGCAGTCGAACAACGTAAATAGATCTACTCCTGGCAATTTACTAATTATTCAATGTTGATCGCAGAACTATTCCTTCATTATCACCATTCCTGTATTTTGCAACTAATCAGGTTCCGACACCCAGGAAGTACTCAGTTTCTTGTCATTAATCAAATTCTGCAGATTCCCATCTTCACTGCATTGGCTACAACATCAATTTCACCAGAGCCCTCATTTTAAGCAAACCTGGTTCACTGTGGATAGCATAATATCAATACCTAGTCATAGATAAAATGCAGCTTTTTATCTATTTGCAGCTTCTCCGCATTCACTGCAACTTTACTTTCTCCATTCCCTTCAGTTTCAGCAAAGCTGGCTGTCTGTCCCAATGTTTGTCATATCTCCCATTTCCACCACATTCGCTGCTTGTAGCTTCTGCTCCTTCTCTGAATGTACAAGTTTCGTACTTTCCACCATCCTGGCTATCTCTATTAATATCCACTGCCTATATAAATAAGTATCTCTAATTCTAACACTCTCCACATTTCCAGTTACTTATCATTCACCTGGACTACAATTTCTCAATTACTAACTGTGCCAGCAAATATAGTTCTATTTATCTATCAAATACTCAATTTCCAGAAAACTGTTAGACTGAGCACATTTGCATCTTCTCCGCTTTCACTGCAACTTCAATTTCTCCATTACCTTCAGTTTCAGCAAACCTGGCTGTCTGTATCTCTCAAAATGTCAATTATTAGCAATTCAGCAAGTTCAAGCATTTTCTCTGTCGGCAGATATAACTCATTCCCAAAATTTGTAAAATCTCCCATTTCCTACAAACTTGATGTTTGCATTATCCGCTCGTTCACTGAACTGCAAGTTTCTCCATTTCAATCAATTTCTCAATCTGCAATACTGTCTGCAGTCGAACAACGTAAATCGATCTACATCTGAAATCTACTAACTTTTCAATGTTGATCGTACCTTCAATATCACCATTTCTGTATTTTACAACTAATCAGGTTTCTACATCCAGGAAGTACTCAGTTTCTTGTAATTAATCAACTTCCGCAGATTCCAAGCTTCTCTGCGTTGGATACACTATCAATTTCTCCATAGCCCTGATTTTAAACAAACCTGGTTCGCTGTGGATAGAAAAATATCACTACCTCGCCATTGATAAAATTCTAGCATTTTAGCTATCTGCAGCTATTTCCCATTCCCAATAATTGTCAAATCTCCCATTGTCACCAAATTCGTTGCTTGTGGCTTCTGCTCCTTCTCTGAATGTACAAGTTTCTTACTTTCCACCAACCTGGCTTTCTCTATTAATATCCACTGCCTATATAAATAAGTATCTCTAATTCTAACAATCTCCACATATCCAGTTACTTATCATTCACCTGGACCTACAATTTCTCAATTTCTAACTTTATCAGCAGATGTAGTTCTATTCATCTATCAAATACTCAATTTCCAGAAATCTGTTAGACAGAGCACATTTGCAGCTTCTCCGCATTCACTGCAACTTCAATTTCTCCAATCCCTTCCGTTTCAGCAAACCTGGCTGTTTGTATCTCTCAAAATGTCAATTATTAGCAATTCAGCAAATTCAAGCATTTTCTCTGTCGGCAGATATAACTCATTCCCAAAATTTGTAAAATCTCCCATATCCAACAAATTCGCTCTTTGCATTATCCGCTCGTTAACTGAATCTGCAAGTTTCTCCATTTCAATCAATTTCTCAATCTGCAATACGTTCTGTAGTCCAACAACATAAATAGATGTATTTCTGGCAAGCTACTCATTTTTCAATGTTGATCGTACAACTATGCCTTCTATATCACCATTCCTATATTTTGCAACTAATCAGGTTTCTACATTCAGGAAGTACTCAGTTTCTTGTAATTAATCAAATTCTGCAGATTCCCAGCTTCTTTGCGTTGGCTACACTATCAATTTGTCCATAGCCCTCATTTTAAGCAAACCTGGTTCGCTCTGGATAGCAAAATATCATTACCTCGCCATTGATAAAATTCTAGCATTTTAGCTATCTGCAGCTATTTCCCATTCCCAATATTTGACAAATCTCCAATTTTCACCAAATTCGCTGCTTGTAGCTGCTGCTCCTTCTCTGAATGTACAAGTTTCTTACTTTCCACCAACCTCGCTATCTCTGTTAATATCCACTGCCTATATAAATAAGTATATCTAATTCCAACACGCTCCAACATTTCCAGTTACTTTTCATTCACCTGGACCTCCAATTTCTCAATTTCAAACTTTATCAGCAAATGTAGTTTTATTATTCTATCAAATACTCAATTTCCAGAAATCTGTTAGACTGAGCACATTTGCAGCTTTTCCGCATTCACTGCAACTTCAATTTCTCCATTCCCTTCCGTTTCAGCCATCCGGGGTGGCTGTATCTCTCAAAATGTCAGTTATTAGCAATTCAGCAAGTTCAAGCATTTTCTCAATCTGCAGGTATAACTGATTCCCATAATATGTAAAATCTCCCATTTGTAACAAAATTGCTGTTTGCATTATCCGCTCGTTCACTGAACTGCAAGTTTCTCCATTTCAGTCAATGACTTAATCTGCAATACTTTCTGCAGTCGAACAACGTAAATAGATCTACTCCTGGCAATTTACTAATTATTCAATGTTGATCGCAGAACTATTCCTTCATTATCACCATTCCTGTATTTTGCAACTAATCAGGTTCCGACACCCAGGAAGTACTCAGTTTCTTGTCATTAATCAAATTCTGCAGATTCCCATCTTCACTGCATTGGCTACAACATCAATTTCACCAGAGCCCTCATTTTAAGCAAACCTGGTTCACTGTGGATAGCATAATATCAATACCTAGTCATAGATAAAATGCAGCTTTTTATCTATTTGCAGCTTCTCCGCATTCACTGCAACTTTACTTTCTCCATTCCCTTCAGTTTCAGCAAAGCTGGCTGTCTGTCCCAATGTTTGTCATATCTCCCATTTCCACCACATTCGCTGCTTGTAGCTTCTGCTCCTTCTCTGAATGTACAAGTTTCGTACTTTCCACCATCCTGGCTATCTCTATTAATATCCACTGCCTATATAAATAAGTATCTCTAATTCTAACACTCTCCACATTTCCAGTTACTTATCATTCACCTGGACTACAATTTCTCAATTACTAACTGTGCCAGCAAATATAGTTCTATTTATCTATCAAATACTCAATTTCCAGAAAACTGTTAGACTGAGCACATTTGCATCTTCTCCGCTTTCACTGCAACTTCAATTTCTCCATTACCTTCAGTTTCAGCAAACCTGGCTGTCTGTATCTCTCAAAATGTCAATTATTAGCAATTCAGCAAGTTCAAGCATTTTCTCTGTCGGCAGATATAACTCATTCCCAAAATTTGTAAAATCTCCCATTTCCTACAAACTTGATGTTTGCATTATCCGCTCGTTCACTGAACTGCAAGTTTCTCCATTTCAATCAATTTCTCAATCTGCAATACTGTCTGCAGTCGAACAACGTAAATCGATCTACATCTGAAATCTACTAACTTTTCAATGTTGATCGTACCTTCAATATCACCATTTCTGTATTTTACAACTAATCAGGTTTCTACATCCAGGAAGTACTCAGTTTCTTGTAATTAATCAACTTCCGCAGATTCCAAGCTTCTCTGCGTTGGATACACTATCAATTTCTCCATAGCCCTGATTTTAAACAAACCTGGTTCGCTGTGGATAGAAAAATATCACTACCTCGCCATTGATAAAATTCTAGCATTTTAGCTATCTGCAGCTATTTCCCATTCCCAATAATTGTCAAATCTCCCATTGTCACCAAATTCGTTGCTTGTGGCTTCTGCTCCTTCTCTGAATGTACAAGTTTCTTACTTTCCACCAACCTGGCTTTCTCTATTAATATCCACTGCCTATATAAATAAGTATCTCTAATTCTAACAATCTCCACATATCCAGTTACTTATCATTCACCTGGACCTACAATTTCTCAATTTCTAACTTTATCAGCAGATGTAGTTCTATTCATCTATCAAATACTCAATTTCCAGAAATCTGTTAGACAGAGCACATTTGCAGCTTCTCCGCATTCACTGCAACTTCAATTTCTCCAATCCCTTCCGTTTCAGCAAACCTGGCTGTTTGTATCTCTCAAAATGTCAATTATTAGCAATTCAGCAAATTCAAGCATTTTCTCTGTCGGCAGATATAACTCATTCCCAAAATTTGTAAAATCTCCCATATCCAACAAATTCGCTCTTTGCATTAACCGCTCGTTAACTGAATCTGCAAGTTTCTCCATTTCAATCAATTTCTCAATCTGCAATACGTTCTGTAGTCCAACAACATAAATAGATGTATTTCTGGCAAGCTACTCATTTTTCAATGTTGATCGTACAACTATGCCTTCTATATCACCATTCCTATATTTTGCAACTAATCAGGTTTCTACATCCAGGAAGTCCTCAGTTTCTTGTAAATAATAAAATTCTGCAGATTCCCAGCTTCTCTGCGTTGGCTACACTATCAGTTTCTCCATAGCTCTCATTATAAGCAAACCTGGTTCGCTGTGGATAGCAAAATATCAAAACCTAGCCATTGATAAAATTCTAGCATTTTAGCTATCTGCAGCTATTTCCCATTCGCAATATTTGCCACATCTTCCATTTTCACCAAATTCACTGCTTGTAGCTTCTGCTCCTTCTCTGAATGTACAAGTTTCTTACTTTCTACCAACGTCGCTATCTCTATTAATATCCACTGCCTATATAAATAAGTATCTCTAATTCTAACACTCTCCACATTTCCAGTTACATATCATTCACCTGAACCTACAATTTCACAATTTCTAACTTTATCAGCAAGTGTTGTTCTATTTATCTATCAAATACTCAATTTCCAGAAATCTGTTAGACTGAGCACATTTGCAGCTTCTCCGCATTCACTGCAACTTCGACTTCTCCATTCCCTTCAGTTTCAGCAATCCTGGCTTCTGCATCTATCAAAATGTCAATTATTAGCAATTCAACAAAGTCAAGCATTTCCTCTATCAGCAGATGTAACTCATTCCCAAAAATTCTAAAATCTCCCATTTCCAACAAATGTGCTATTTGCATTATCCGCTCGTTCACTGAATCTGCAAGTTTCTCCATTTCAATCAATTTCTAAATCTGCAATACTTTCTGCAGTCGAACAAGGTAAATAGATCTACTTCTGACAATCTACTAATTTTTCAATGTTGATCGTACAACTATTCCTACAAATCACCATTCCTATATTTTGCAACTAATCAGGTTTCTACATCCAGGAAGTACTCAGTTTCTGGTAATTAATCAAATTCTGCAGATTCCAGCTTCTCTGCGTTGGCTACACTAACAATTTCTCCATAGCCCTCATTTTAAGCAAACCTGGTTAGCTGTGGTTAGCAGAAAATCATTACATCGCCATTGATAAAATTGTAGCATTTTAGCTATCTGCAGCTATTTCCCATTCCCAATATTTGTCAAATCTCCCATTTTCACCAAATTCGCTACTTGTAGCTTCTGCTCCTTCTCTGAATGTACAAGTTGCTTATTTCCACCAACGTCTCTATTTGTATTATTATCCACTGCCTATATAAATAAGTATCTCTATTTCTAACACTATCCACATTTCCAGTTACTTATCATTCACCTGAACCTACAATTTCACAATTTCTAACTTTATCAGCAAAAGAAGTTCTATTTATCTATCAAATACTCAATTTCGAGAAATATGTTAGACTGAGTACATTTGCAGCTTCTACGCATTCACTGCAACTTCAATTTCTCCATTCCCTTCAGTTTCAGCAATCCTGGCTGTCTGTATCTCTCAAAATGTCAATTATTAGCAATTCAGCAAATTCAAGCATTTTCTCTATCGGCAGATATAACTCATTCCCAAAATTTGTAAAATCTCCCATATCCAACAAATTCGCTCTTTGCATTATCCGCTCGTTCACTGAATCTACAAGTTTCTCCATTTCAATCAATTTCTCAATCTGCAATACTTTCTGCATTCCAACAACATAAATAGTTCTACTTCTGACAAGCTACTCATTTTTCAATGTTGATCGTACAACTATGCCTTCTATATCACCATTGCTATATTTTGCAACTAATCAGGTTTCTACATCCAGGAAGTACTCAGTTTCTTCTAATTAATGAAATTCTGCAGATTCCCAGCTTCTCTGCGTTGGCTACACTATCAATTTCTCCAAAGCCCTGATTTTAAGCAAAGCTGGTTCGCTGTGGATAGCAAAATATCATTACCTCGGCATTGATAATATTCTAGCATTTTAGCTATCTGCAGCTATTTCCCATTCCCAATATTTGTCAAATCTCCTCTTTTCACCAAATTCGCTGCTTGTAGCTTTTGCTCCTTCTCTGAATGTAATTTCTTACTTCTTACTTTCCACCAACCTCGCTATCTCAATTAATATCCACTGCCTATCTAAACAAGTATCTCTAATTCTAACACTATCCACATTTCCAGTTACTTATCATTCACCTGAACCTACAATTTCTCAATTTCTACCTTTATCAGCAAATGTAGTTCTATTTATTATCAAATACTCAATTTCCAGAAATCTGTTAGACTGAGCACATTTACAGCTTCTCCGCATTCACTGCAACTTCAATTTCACCATTCCCTTCAGTTTCAGCAAACCTGGCTGTCTGTATCTCTCAAAATGTCAATCATTAGCAATTCAGCAAGTTGAATCATTTTCTCTATCAGCAGATATAACGCATTCCCAGAATTTGTAAAATCTCCCATTTCCAACAAACATGCTGTTTGCATTATCCGCTCGTTCACTGAATCTGCAAGTCTCTCCATTTCAATCAAGTTCTCAATTTGCAATACTTTCTACAGTACAACAACATAAATAGATCTACTTCTGACAAGTTACTCATTTTTCAATGTTGATCGTACAACTATGCCTTCTATATCACCATTCCTATATTTTGCAATTAATCAGGTTTTTACATCCAGGAAATACTCAGTTTCCTGTAATGAATCAAACTCTGCAGATTCCCAGCTTCTTTGCGTTGGCTACACTATCAATTTCTCCATAGCCCTGATTATAAGAAAACCTGGTTCGCTGTGGATAGCGAAATATCATTAGCTAGTCATTGATAAAATTCAGCATTTTATCTATTTGCAGCTTCTCCGAATTCACTGCAACTTCAATTTCTCCATTCCCTTCAGTTTCAGCAATCCTGGCTGTTTGTATCTCTCAATATGTAAATTATTAGCATTCAGCAAATTCAAGCAGTTTCTCTGACGGCAGATATAAATCATTCCCAAAATTTGTAAAATCCCCCATATCCTTCATATTCGCACTTTGCTTTATCCGCTCGTTAACTGAATCTGCAAGTTTCTCCATTTCAATCAATTTCTCAATCTGCAATACTTTCTGCAGTCCAACAACATAAATAGATCTATTTCTGACAAGCTAATCATTTTACAATGTTGATCGTACAACTATGCCTTCTATATCACCATTCCTATATTTCGCAATTAATCAGGTTTCTCTATCCCGGAAGTACTCAGTTTCTTGTAATTAATCAAATTCTGGAGATTCCCAGCTTCTTTACGTTGGCTACACTATCAATTTCTCCATAGACCTCATTTTAAGCAAACCTGGTTCGCTGTGGATAGCAAAATATCATTACCTAGCCATTGATAAAATTCTAGCCCTTTAGCAATCTGCAGCTATTTCCCATTCCCAATATTTGTGAAATCTCCCATTATCACCAAATTCGCTGCTTGTAGCTCCTGCTCCTTCTATGAATGTACAAGTTTCTTACTTTCCACCAACCTGGCTATCTCTATTAATATCCACTGCCTATATAAATAACTACTCTAATTCTAACACTCTCCACATTTCCAGTTACTTATCATTCACCTGGACTACAATTTCTCAATTACTAACTTTATCAGCAAATGCAGTTCTATTTATCTATCAAATACTCAATTTCCAGAAATCTGTTAGACTGAGCACTTTGCAAGTTCTCCGCATTCACTGCAACTGCAATTTCTCCATTCCCTTCATTTTCAGCAAACCTGGCTGTCTGTATCTCTCAAAATGTCAATTATTAGCAATTCAGCAATTTCAAGCATTTTCTCTGTCGGCAGATATAACTCATTCCCAAAATTTGTAAAATCTCCCATTTCCAACAAATTTGCGAATTGCATTATCCGCTCGTTCACTGAATCTGCAAGTTTTCCATTTCAATCAATTTCTCAATCTGCAATACTTTCTGTAGTGGAAAAACATAAATAGATCTACTTCTGACAATCTACTAATTCATCAATGTTGATCGTACAACTATTCCTTCAATATCACCATTCCTATATTTTGCAACTAATCAGGTTTCTACATCCAGGAAGTACTCAGTTTCTTCTAATTAATCAAATTCTGCAGATTCCCAGCTTCTCTGCGTTGGCTACACTATCAATTTCTGCATAGCCCTCATTTTAAGCAAACCTGGTTCGCTGTGGATAGCACAATATCAATAGCTAGTCATTGATAAAATTCAGCATTTTATCTATTTGCAGCTTCTCCGAATTCACTGCCACTTCAATTTCTCCATTCCCTTCAGTTTTAGCAATCCTGGCTGTCTCTATCTCTCAAAATGTAAATTATTAGCAATTCAGCAAATTCAAGCAGTTTCTCTAACGGCAGATATAACTCATTCCCAAAATTTGTAAAATCTCCTATATCCATCATATTCGCACTTTGCTTTATCCGCTCGTTAACTGAATCTGCAAGTTTCCCCGTTTCAATCAATTTCTCAATCTGCAATACTTTCTGCAGTCCAACAACATAAATAGATCTACTTCGGACAAGCTACTCATTTTTCAATGTTGATCGTACAACTATGCCTTCTATATCACCATTAGTATATTTTGCAACTAATCAGTTTTCTACATCCAGGAAGTACTCAGTTTCTTGGTATTAATCAAATTCTGCAGATTCCCAGCTTCTCTGCGTTGGCTACACTATCAATTTCTCCATAGCCCTCAATTTAAGCAAACCTGGTTCGCTATGGATAGCAAGATATCAATACCTAGCCATTGATAAAATTCTGGCATTTTACCTATATGCAGCTATTTCATATTCCCAATATTTGTCAAATCTCCCATTTTCAAAAATTCGCTGCTTGTAGCTTCTGCTCCTTCTCTGAATGTACAAGTTTCTTACTTTCCACCAACCTCGCTATCTCTATTAATATCCACTGCCTATCTAAATAAGTATCTCTAATTCTAACACTCTCCACATTTCCAGTTACTTATCATTCACCTGAACCTACAATTTAGCAATTTCCAAATTTATCAGCAAAACAAGTTCTATTTATCTATCAAACATTCAATTTCCAGAAATCTGTTAGACTGAGAACATGTGCAGATTCTCCGAATTCACTGCAACTTCAATTTCTCCATTCCCCTCAGTTTCAGCAAACCTGGCTGTGTGTATCTGTCAAAATGTCAATTATTAGCAATTCAGCAAATACAAACATTTTCTCTGTCGGCAGATATAACTCATTCCCAAAATTTGTAAAATCTCCCATATCCAACAAATTCGCTCTTTGCATTATCCGCTCGTTCACTGAATCTGCAAGTTTCTCCATTTCAATCAATTTCTCAAGCTGCAATACTTTCTGCAGTCCAACAACATACATAGATCTACTTCTGACAAACTACTCATGTTTCAATGTTGATCGTACAACTATGCCTTCTATATCACCATTGCTATATTTTGCAAATAATCAGGTTTCTACATCCAGGAAGTACTCAGTTTCTTGTAATTAATCAAATTCTGCAGATTCCCAGCTTCGTTGCGTTGGCTACACTATCAATTTCTCCACATCGCTCATTTTAAGCAAACCTGGTTCGCTGTGGATAGTAAAATATCATTACCTCGCCATTGATAAAATTCTACCATTTTAGCTATCTGCAGCTATTTCCCATTCCCAATATTTGTCAAATCTCCCATTTTCACCAAATTCGCTGCTTGTAGCTTCTGCTCCATCTCTGAATGTACAAGTTTCTTACTTTCCACCAACGTCGCTATCTCTATTAATATCCACTGCCTATATAAATAAGTATCTCTAATTCTAACACTCTCCAAATTTCCAGTTACTTATCATTCACCTGGACCTACAATTTCTAAATTTCTAACTTTATCAGCAAATGTAGTTCTATTTATCTATCAAATACTCAATTTCCTGAAATCTGTTAGACTGAGTACATTTGCAGCTTCCCCGCATTCACTGCAGCTTCAATTTCTCCATTCCCTTCAGTTTCAACAAACCTGGCTGTCTGTATCTCTCAAAACGTCAATTATTAGCAATTCAGCAAATTCAAGCACTTTCTCTATCAGCAGATATAACTCATTCCCAAAATTTGTAAAATCTCCCATTTCCAACAAACTTGCTGTTTGCATTATCCGCTCATTCCCTGAATCTACAAGTTTCTCCATTTCAATCAATTTCTCAAGCTGCAATACATTCTGCAGTCCAACAACATACATAGATCTACTTCTGACAAACTACTCATGTTTCAATGTTGATCGTACAACTATGCCTTCAATATCACCATTCCTATATTTTGCAACTAATCAGGTTTCTACATCCAGGAAGTACTCAGTTTCTTGTAATTAATCAAATTCTGCAGATTCCCACCTTCTTTGCGTTGGTTGCACTTTCAATTTCTGCATAGCCCTCATTTTAAGCAAACCTGGTTCGCTGTGGATAGCAAAATATCAATACTTAGCCATTGATTAAATTCTAGCATCTGACCTATCTGCAGCTGTTTCCCATTCACAACATTTGTCAAATCTCCCGTTTTCACCAAATTCGCTCCTTGTAGCTTCTGCTCCTTCTCTGAATGTAGAAGTTTCTTACTTTCCACCAAACTCGCTATTTCTATTAATATCCACTGCCTATATAAATAAGTATCTCTAATTCTAACTCTCTCCACATTTCCAGTTTCTTATCATTCACCTGGACATACAATTTCTCAATTTTTAACTTTATCAGCGAATGTAGTTCTATTTATCTATCAAATACTCAATTTCCAGAAATCTGTTAGACTGAGCACATTTACATCTTCTCCGCATTCACTGCAATTTCAATTTCTCCATTCCCTTCAGTTTCAGCAAACCTGGCTGTCTGTATCTCTCAAAATGTCAATTATTAGCAATTCAGCAAATACAAGCATTTTCTCTGTCGGCAGATATAACTCATTCCCAAAATTAGTAAAATCTCCCATATCCATCAAATTCGCTCTTTGCATTATCCGCTTGATCACTGAATCTGCAAGTATCTCCATTTCAATCAATTTCTCCAGCTGCAATACTTTCTGCAGTCCAACAACATAAATAGATCTATTTCTGACAAGCTACTCATTTTTCAATGTTGATCGTACAACTATTCCTTCAATATCACCATTCCTATATATTGCAACTAATCAGGTTTCTACATCCAGGAAGTACTCAGTTTCCTGTAATTAATAAAATTCTGCAGATTCCCAGCATCTCTGCGTTGGCTACACTATCAATTTCACCATAGCCCTCATTTTAAGCAAACCTGGTTCACATGTGGATAGCACAATATCAATAGCTAGTCATTGATAAAATTCAGCATTTTATCTATTTCCAGCTTCTCCGCATTCTCTGCAACTTCAATTTCTCCATTCCCTTCAGTTTCAGCAAACCTGGCTGTCTTTATCTCTCAAAATGTCAATTATTAGCAAATCAGTAAATTCAAGCATTTTCTCTGTTGGCAGATATAACGCATTCTCAAAATTTGTAAAATCTCCCTTATGCAACAAATTGGCTCTTTGCCTTTTCCGCTCGTTAACTGAATCTGCAAGTTTCTCCATTTCAATCAATTTCTCAAGCTGCAATAATTTATGCAGTCTAACAACATAAATAGATGTATTTCTGACAAGCTACTCATTTTTCAATGTTGAGCGTAGAACTATTCCTTCAATATCACCATTTCTCTATTTTGCAAGTAATCAGGTTTCTACATCCAGGAAGTACTCAGTTTCTTGTAATTAATCAAGTTCTGCAGATTCCCACCTTCTCTGCGTTGGCTACACTATCAATTACTCCATAGCCCTCATTTTAAGCAAACCTGGTTCGTTGTGGATAGCAAAATATAATTCCCTCGCCATTGATAAAATTCTAGCATTTTTGCTATCTGCAGCTATTTCCCATTTCCAATATTTGTCAAATCTCCCATTTTCACCAAATTTGCTGCTTGTAGCTTCTGCTCCTTCTCTGAATGTACAAGTTTCTTACTTTCCACCAACCTCGCTATCTCTATTAATATCCAGTGCCTATATAAATAAGTATCTCTAATTCTAACACTCTCCACATTTCCAGTTACTTATCATTCACCTGGAACTACAATTTCTCAATTTCTAACTCTATCAGCAAATGTAGTTCTATTTAACTATCAATTACTTAATTTCCAGAAATCTGTTAGACTGAGCACATTTGCAGCTTCTCCGCATTCACTGCAACTTCAAATTCTCCATTCCCCTCAGTTTCAGCAAACCTGGCTGTCTGTATCGCTCAAAATGTCAATTATTAGCAATTCAGCAAATTCAAACATTTTCTCTATCAGCAGATATAACTCATTCCCAAAATTTGTAAAATCTCCCATATCCAACAAATTCGCTCTTGGCATTATCCGCTCGTTCACTGAATCTGCAAGTCTCTCCATTTCAATCAATTTCTCAAACTGCAATACTTTCTGCAGTCCAACAACATAAATAGATCTACTTCTGACAAGCTACTCATTTTTCAATGTTGATCGTACAACTATGACTTCTATATCACCATTGCTATATATTGCAATTAATCAGGTTTCTACATCCAGGAAGTACTCAGTTTCTTGTAATTAATCAAATTCTACAGATTCCCAGCTTCTTTGCGTTGGCTACACTATCAATTTCTCCATAGCCCTCATTTTAAGCAAACCTGGTTCACTGTGGATAGCAAAATATCATTACCTCGCCATTGATAAAATTCTAGCATTTTAGCTATCTGCAGCTATTTCCCATTCCCAATATTTGTTGAATCTCCCATGTTCATCAAAATCGCTGCTTGTAGCTTCTGCTCCTTCTCTGAATGTACAATTTTCTTACTTTCCACCATAGTCGCTATCTCTATTAATATCCACTGCCTATATAAATAACTACTCTAATTCTAACACTCTCCACATTTCCAGTTACTTATCATTCACTTGGACCTACAATTTCTCAATTTCTAACTTTATCAGCAAATGTAGTTCTATTTATCTATCAAATACTCAATTTCCAGAAATCTGTTAGACTGAGCACATTTGCAGCTTCTCCGCATTCAGTGCAACTTCAATTTCTCCATTCCCTTCAGTTTCAGCAACCCTGGCTGTCTGCATCTCTCACAATGTCAATTATTAGCAAATCAGCAAATTCAAGCATTTTCTCTATCGGCAGATATAACTCATTCCCAAAATTTGTAAAATCTCCCATATCCAACAAATTCGCTCTTTGCATTATCCGCTCGATCACTGAATCTGTAAGTTTCTCCATTTCAATCAATTTCTCAATCTGTAATACTTTCTGCAGTCCAACAACACAAATACATCTACTTCTGACAAGCTACTCATTTTTCAATGCCGATTGTACAACTATGCCTTCTATATCACAATTCCTATATTTTGCAAAATCAGGTTTCAACATCGACAATGTACTCAGTTTCTTGTAATTAATCAAATTCTGCAGATTCCCAGCCTCTTTACGTTGGCTATACTATCAATTTCTCCATAGCCCTCATTTTAAGCAAACCAGGTTCGCTGTAGATAGCAAAATATCAATACCTAGCCATTGATAAAATTCTAGCATTTTAGCTATCTGTAGCTATTTCCCATTCCCAATACTTGTCAAATCTCCCATTTACACCAAATTCGCTGCTTGTAGCTTCTGCTCCTTCTCTGAATGTGCAAGTTTGTTACTTGCCACCAACCTGGCTATCTCTATTAATATCCACTGCCTATATAAATAAGTATCTCTAATTCTAACACTCTCCACATTTCCAGTTACTTATCATTTAACTGGACTACAATTTCTCAATTACAAACTTTATCAGCAAATGTAGTTCTATTTATCTATCAAATACTCAATTTCCAGAAATCTGTTAGACTGAGAACATTTGCAGCTTCTCCGCATTCACTGCAACTTCAATTTCTCCATTCCCTTCAGTTTCAGCAAACCTGGCTGTCTTTATCTCTCAAAATGTCAATTATTAGCATTTCAGCAAATTCAAGCATTTTCTCTATCAGCAGATATAACTCATTCCCAAAATTTGTAAAATCTCCCATAATCAACAAATTCGATCTTTGCATTATCTGCTCGTTCACTGAATCTGCAAATTTCTCCATTTCAATCAATTTCTCAATCTGCAATACTTTCTGCAGTCGAACAACGTAAATGGATCTACTTCTGACAATCTATTAATTTTTCAATGTTGATCGTACAACTATGCCTTCTATATCACCATTCCTATATTTTGCAACTAATCAGTTTTCTACATCCAGGAAGTATTCAGTTTCTTGTAATTAATCAAATTCTGCAGATTCCCAGCTTCGCTGCGTTGGCTACACTGTCAATTTCTCCATAGCCCTCATTTTAAGCAAACCTGGTTCGTTGTGGATAGCAAAATGTCATTACCTCGCCATTGATAAAATTCTAGCATTTTAGCTATCTGCAGCTATTTCCCATTCCCAATATTTGTCAAATCTCCCATTTTCACCAAATTCGCTGCTTGTAGCTTCTGCACCTTCTCTGAATGTACAAGTTTCTTACTTTCCACCAACCTGGCTATCTCTTCTAATATCCACTGCCTAAATAAATAAGTATCTCTAATTCTAACACTCTCCACATTTCCAGTTACTTATCATTCACCTCGACTGCAATTTCTCAATTTCTAACTTTATCAGCAAATGCAGTTCTATTTATCTATCAAATACTCAATTTCCAGAAATCTGTTAGACTGAGCACATTTGCATCTTCTCCGCATTCACTGCAACTTCAATTTGTCCAATCCCTTCAGTTTCAGCAAACCTGGCTGTCTGTATCTCTCAAAATGTCAGTTATTATCAATTCAGCAAGTTCAAGCATTTTCTCTACCGGCAGATATAACTCATTCCCAATATTTGTAAAAGCTCCCATTGCCAACAAGCTTGCTGTTTGCATTATCCGCTCGTTCACTGAACTGCAAGTTTCTCCATTTCAATCTATGTCTCAATCTGCAATAATTTCTGCAGTCGAACAACGTAAATCGATCTACTTCTGACAATCTACTAATTTTTCAATGTTGATCGTAGAACTATGCCTTCTATATCACCATTCCTATATTTTGCAACTAATCAGGATTCTACAACCAGGAATAACTCAGTTTCTTCTAATTCATCAAATTCTGCAGATTCCCAGCTTCTCTGCGTTGGCTACACTATCAATTTCTCCATAGCCCTCATTTTAAGCAAAACAGGTTCGCTGTGGATAGCAAAATATCATTACCTCGCCATTGATAAAATTCTAGCATTTTAGCTATCTGCAGCTATTTCCCATTCCCAATATTTGTCAAATCTCCCATTTTCACCAAATTCGCTGCTTGTAGCTTCTGCTCCTTCTCTGAATGTACAAGTTTCTTACTTTCCACCAACCTGGCTATCTCTATTAATATCCACTGCCTATATAAATAAGTATCTCTAATTCTAACACTCTCCACATTTCCAGCTACTTATCATTCACCTGGACTACAATTTCTCAATTACTAACTTAATCAGCGAATGTAGTTCTATTTATCTATCAAATACTCAATTTCCAGAAATCTGTTAGACTGAGCACATTTTCAGCTTCTCCGCATTCACTGCAACTTCATTTTCTGCAGTCCCTTCAGTTTCAGCAAACCTGGCTTTCTGTATCTCTCAAAATGTCAATCATTAGCAATTCAGCAAGTTGAATCATTTTCTCTATCAGCAGATATAACGCATTCCCAGAATTTGTAAAATCTCCCATTTCCAACAAACATGCTGTTTGCATTATCCGCTCGTTCACTGAATCTGCAAGTCTCTCCATTTCAATCAAGTTCTCAATTTGCAATACTTTCTACAGTACAACAACATAAATAGATCTACTTCTGACAAGTTACTCATTTTTCAATGTTGATCGTACAGCTATGCCTTCTATATCACCATTCCTATATTTTGCAATTAATCAGGTTTCTACATCCAGGAAATACTCAGTTTCCTGTAATGAATCAAACTCTGCAGATTCCCAGCTTCTTTGCGTTGGCTACACTATCAATTTCTCCATAGCCCTGATTATAAGAAAACCTGGTTCGCTGTGGATAGCGAAATATCATTAGCTAGTCATTGATAAAATTCAGCATTTTATCTATTTGCAGCTTCTCCGAATTCACTGCAACTTCAATTTCTCCATTCCCTTCAGTTTCAGCAATCCTGGCTGTTTGTATCTCTCAATATGTAAATTATTAGCATTCAGCAAATTCAAGCAGTTTCTCTGACGGCAGATATAAATCATTCCCAAAATTTGTAAAATCCCCCATATCCTTCATATTCGCACTTTGCTTTATCCGCTCGTTAACTGAATCTGCAAGTTTCTCCATTTCAATCAATTTCTCAATCTGCAATACTTTCTGCAGTCCAACAACATAAATAGATCTATTTCTGACAAGCTAATCATTTTACAATGTTGATCGTACAACTATGCCTTCTATATCACCATTCCTATATTTCGCAATTAATCAGGTTTCTCTATCCCGGAAGTACTCAGTTTCTTGTAATTAATCAAATTCTGGAGATTCCCAGCTTCTTTACGTTGGCTACACTATCAATTTCTCCATAGACCTCATTTTAAGCAAACCTGGTTCGCTGTGGATAGCAAAATATCATTACCTAGCCATTGATAAAATTCTAGCCCTTTAGCAATCTGCAGCTATTTCCCATTCCCAATATTTGTGAAATCTCCCATTATCACCAAATTCGCTGCTTGTAGCTCCTGCTCCTTCTATGAATGTACAAGTTTCTTACTTTCCACCAACCTGGCTATCTCTATTAATATCCACTGCCTATATAAATAACTACTCTAATTCTAACACTCTCCACATTTCCAGTTACTTATCATTCACCTGGACTACAATTTCTCAATTACTAACTTTATCAGCAAATGCAGTTCTATTTATCTATCAAATACTCAATTTCCAGAAATCTGTTAGACTGAGCACTTTGCAAGTTCTCCGCATTCACTGCAACTGCAATTTCTCCATTCCCTTCATTTTCAGCAAACCTGGCTGTCTGTATCTCTCAAAATGTCAATTATTAGCAATTCAGCAATTTCAAGCATTTTCTCTGTCGGCAGATATAACTCATTCCCAAAATTTGTAAAATCTCCCATTTCCAACAAATTTGCGAATTGCATTATCCGCTCGTTCACTGAATCTGCAAGTTTTCCATTTCAATCAATTTCTCAATCTGCAATACTTTCTGTAGTGGAAAAACATAAATAGATCTACTTCTGACAATCTACTAATTCATCAATGTTGATCGTACAACTATTCCTTCAATATCACCATTGCTATATTTTGCAACTAATCAGGTTTCTACATCCAGGAAGTACTCAGTTTCTTCTAATTAATCAAATTCTGCAGATTCCCAGCTTCTCTGCATTGGCTACACTATCAATTTCTGCATAGCCCTCATTTTAAGCAAACCTGGTTCGCTGTGGATAGCACAATATCAATAGCTAGTCATTGATAAAATTCAGCATTTTATCTATTTGCAGCTTCTCCGAATTCACTGCCACTTCAATTTCTCCATTCCCTTCAGTTTTAGCAATCCTGGCTGTCTCTATCTCTCAAAATGTAAATTATTAGCAATTCAGCAAATTCAAGCAGTTTCTCTAACGGCAGATATAACTCATTCCCAAAATTTGTAAAATCTCCTATATCCATCATATTCGCACTTTGCTTTATCCGCTCGTTAACTGAATCTGCAAGTTTCCCCGTTTCAATCAATTTCTCAATCTGCAATACTTTCTGCAGTCCAACAACATAAATAGATCTACTTCGGACAAGCTACTCATTTTTCAATGTTGATCGTACAACTATGCCTTCTATATCACCATTAGTATATTTTGCAACTAATCAGTTTTCTACATCCAGGAAGTACTCAGTTTCTTGGTATTAATCAAATTCTGCAGATTCCCAGCTTCTCTGCGTTGGCTACACTATCAATTTCTCCATAGCCCTCAATTTAAGCAAACCTGGTTCGCTATGGATAGCAAGATATCAATACCTAGCCATTGATAAAATTCTGGCATTTTACCTATATGCAGCTATTTCATATTCCCAATATTTGTCAAATCTCCCATTTTCAAAAATTCGCTGCTTGTAGCTTCTGCTCCTTCTCTGAATGTACAAGTTTCTTACTTTCCACCAACCTCGCTATCTCTATTAATATCCACTGCCTATCTAAATAAGTATCTCTAATTCTAACACTCTCCACATTTCCAGTTACTTATCATTCACCTGAACCTACAATTTAGCAATTTCCAAATTTATCAGCAAAACAAGTTCTATTTATCTATCAAACATTCAATTTCGAGAAATCTGTTAGACTGAGAACATGTGCAGATTCTCCGAATTCACTGCAACTTCAATTTCTCCATTCCCCTCAGTTTCAGCAAACCTGGCTGTGTGTATCTGTCAAAATGTCAATTATTAGCAATTCAGCAAATACAAACATTTTCTCTGTCGGCAGATATAACTCATTCCCAAAATTTGTAAAATCTCCCATATCCAACAAATTCGCTCTTTGCATTATCCGCTCGTTCACTGAATCTGCAAGTTTCTCCATTTCAATCAATTTCTCAAGCTGCAATACTTTCTGCAGTCCAACAACATACGTAGATCTACTTCTGACAAACTGCTCATGTTTCAATGTTGATCGTACAACTATGCCTTCTATATCACCATTGCTATATTTTGCAAATAATCAGGTTTCTACATCCAGGAAGTACTCAGTTTCTTGTAATTAATCAAATTCTGCAGATTCCCAGCTTCGTTGCGTTGGCTACACTATCAATTTCTCCACATCGCTCATTTTAAGCAAACCTGGTTCGCTGTGGATAGTAAAATATCATTACCTCGCCATTGATAAAATTCTACCATTTTAGCTATCTGCAGCTATTTCCCATTCCCAATATTTGTCAAATCTCCCATTTTCACCAAATTCGCTGCTTGTAGCTTCTGCTCCTTCTCTGAATGTACAAGTTTCTTACTTTCCACCAACGTCGCTATCTCTATTAATATCCACTGCCTATATAAATAAGTATCTCTAATTCTAACACTCTCCAAATTTCCAGTTACTTATCATTCACCTGGACCTACAATTTCTAAATTTCTAACTTTATCAGCAAATGTAGTTCTATTTATCTATCAAATACTCAATTTCCTGAAATCTGTTAGACTGAGTACATTTGCAGCTTCCCCGCATTCACTGCAACTTCAATTTCTCCATTCCCTTCAGTTTCAACAAACCTGGCTGTCTGTATCTCTCAAAACGTCAATTATTAGCAATTCAGCAAATTCAAGCACTTTCTCTATCAGCAGATATAACTCATTCCCAAAATTTGTAAAATATCCCATTTCCAACAAACTTGCTGTTTGCATTATCCGCTCATTCCCTGAATCTACAAGTTTCTCCATTTCAATCAATTTCTCAAGCTGCAATACATTCTGCAGTCCAACAACATACATAGATCTACTTCTGACAAACTACTCATGTTTCAATGTTGATCGTACAACTATGCCTTCAATATCACCATTCCTATATTTTGCAACTAATCAGGTTTCTACATCTAGGAAGTACTCAGTTTCTTGTAATTAATCAAATTCTGCAGATTCCCACCTTCTTTGCGTTGGTTGCACTTTCAATTTCTGCATAGCCCTCATTTTAAGCAAACCTGGTTCGCTGTGGATAGCAAAATATCAATACTTAGCCATTGATTAAATTCTAGCATCTGACCTATCTGCAGCTGTTTCCCATTCACAACATTTGTCAAATCTCCCGTTTTCACCAAATTCGCTCCTTGTAGCTTCTGCTCCTTCTCTGAATGTAGAAGTTTCTTACTTTCCACCAAACTCGCTATTTCTATTAATATCCACTGCCTATATAAATAAGTATCTCTAATTCTAACTCTCTCCACAGTTCCAGTTTCTTATCATTCACCTGGACATACAATTTCTCAATTTTTAACTTTATCAGCGAATGCAGTTCTATTTATCTATCAAATACTCAATTTCCAGAAATCTGTTAGACTGAGCACATTTACATCTTCTCCGCATTCACTGCAATTTCAATTTCTCCATTCCCTTCAGTTTCAGCAAACCTGGCTGTCTGTATCTCTCAAAATGTCAATTATTAGCAATTCAGCAAATACAAGCATTTTCTCTGTCGGCAGATATAACTCATTCCCAAAATTAGTAAAATCTCCCATATCCATCAAATTCGCTCTTTGCATTATCCGCTTGATCACTGAATCTGCAAGTTTCTCCATTTCAATCAATTTCTCAAGCTGCAATACTTTCTGCAGTCCAACAACATAAATAGATCTATTTCTGACAAGGTACTCATTTTTCAATGTTGATCGTACAACTATGCCTTCAATATCAGCGTTCCTATATTTTGCAACTAATCAGGTTTCTACATCCAGGAAGTACTCACTTTCTTGTAATTAATCAAATCCTGCAGGTTCCCAGCATCTTTGCTTTGGCTACACTATCAATTTCTGCATAGCCCTCATTGTAAGCAAACCTGGTTCGCTGTGGATAGCAAAATATCAATACCTAGCCATCGGTAAAATTTTAGCATCTTAACTATCTGCAGCTATTTCCCATTCCCAATATTTGTCAAATCTCCCATTTTCACCAAATTCGCTGCTTGTAGCTTCTGCTCCTTCCCTGAACGTACAAGTTTCTTACTTTCCACCAACCTCGCTATCTCTATTAATTTCCACTGCCTATCTAAATAAGTATCTCCAATTCTAACACTCTCCACATTTCCAGTTACTTATCATTCACCTGCACCTACAATTTCTCAGTTTCTAACTTTATCAGCAAATGTAGTTCTATTTATCTATCAAATACTCAATTTCCGGAAATCTATTAGACTGAGGACATTTAAAGCTTCTCCGCATTCACTGCAACTTCAATTTCTCCATTCCCTTCAGTTTCAGCAAACCTGGCTGTCTGTATCTCTCAAAATGTCAATGATTAGCAATTCAGCAAGTTCAAGCATTTTCTCTATCAGCAGATGTAACTCATTCCCAAAATTTGTAAAATCTCACATTTCCAACAAACTTGCTGTTTGCATTATCCGCTCTTTCACTGAATCTGAAAGTTTCTCCATTTCAATCAATTTCTCAATCTGCAATACTTTCTACAGTACAACAACATAAATAGATCTACTTCTGGCAAGCTACTCATTTTTCAATGTTGATCGTACAACTATGCCTTCAATATCACAATTCCTGCACTTTGCAACTAATCAGGTTTCCACATCCAGGAAATACTCAGTTTCTTGTAATTAATCAAATTCTGCAGATTCCCAGCTTCTCTGCGTTGGCTACACCATCAATTTCTCCATAGCCCTCATTTTAAGCAAACCTGGTACGCTGTGGAAAGCAAAATATCATTACCTCGCCATTGATAAAATTCTAGCATTTTAGCTATCTGCAGCTATTTCCCATTCCCAATATTTGTCAAATCTCCCATTTTCACCAAATTCGCTGCTTGTAGCTTTTGCTCCTTCTCTGAATGTACAAGTATCTTACATTTCACCAACATCGCTATATCTATTAATATCCACTGCCTATCTAAATAAGTATCACTAATTCTAACACTCTCCACAATTGCAGTAACTTATCATTTTCATGAACCTACAATTTCTCAATTTCTAACGTTATCAGCAAAAGAATTCTATTTATCTATCAAATAATCAATTTCGAGAAATCTGTTAGACTGAGTACATTTGCAGCTTCTCCGCATTGAATGCAACTTCAATTTCTCCAATTCCCTTCAGTTTCAGCAAACCTGGCTGTCTGTATCTCTCAAAATGTCAATTATTAGCAATTCAGCAAGTTCAAGCATTTTCTCTATCAGCAGATATAACTCATTCCCAAAATTTGTTAAATCTCCCATTTCCAACAAATTTGCTGTTTGCATTATCCACTCGTTCCCTGAATCTACAAGTTTCTACATTTCAATCAATTTCTCAAGCTGCAATACTTTCTGCAGTCCAACAACATAAATAGATCTACTTCTGACAAGCTACTCATTTTTCAATGTTGATCGTACAACTATGCCTTCAACATCACCATTCCTATATTTTGCAACTAATCAGGTATCTACATCCAGGAAGTACTCAGTTTCTTGTAATTAATAAAAATCTGCAGATTCCCAGCTTCTCTGCGTTGGCTACACTATCAATTTCTCCATAGCCCTCATTTTAAGCAAACCTGGTTCGCTGTGGAAAGCAAGATATCAATACCTAGCCATTGATAAAATTCTAGCATTTTAGCTATCTGCAGCTATTTCATATTCCCAATATTTATCAAATCTCCCATTTTCACCAAATTCGCTGCTTGTAGCTTTTGCTCCTTCTCTGAATGTACAAGTTTCTTACTTTCCACCAACGTCGCTATCTCTATTAATATCTAATGCCTATCAAAATAGTATCTCTAATTGTAACACTCTCCACATTTCCAGTTACTTATCATTCACCTGAACCTACAATTTCTCAATTTCTAACTTTATCAGCAAAAGAAGTTCTATTTATCTATCAAATAATCAATTTCGAGAAATCTGTTATACTGAGTACATTTGCAGCTTCTACGCCTTCACTGCAACTTCAATTTCTCCATTCCCTTCAGTTTCAGGAATCCTGGCTGTCTTTATCTCTCAAAATGTCAATTATTAGCAATTCAGCAAATTGAAGCACTTTCTCTATCGGCAGATATAACTCATTGTCTAAATTTGTAAAATCTCCCATATGCAACAAATTCGCTCCTTGCATTACCCGCTCGTTAACTGAATCTGCAAGTATCTCCATTTCAATCAATTTCTCCAGCTGCAATACTTTCTGCAGTCCAACAACATAAATAGATCTATTTCTGACAAGCTACTCATTTTTCAATGTTGATTGTAAAACTATGCCTTCAATATCACCATTCCTATATTTTGCAAGTAATCAGGTTTATTCATTCAGGAAGTACTCAGTTTCTTGTAATTAATCAAATTCTGCAGATTTCCAGCTTCTCTGCGTTGGCTACACTATCAATTTCTCCATAGCCCTCATTTGAAGCAAACCTGGTTCGCTGTGGATAGCAAAATATCATTACGTTGCCATTGATAAAATTCTAGCATTTTACCTATCTGCAGCTATTTCAAATTCCCAATATTTGTCAAATCTCCCATTTTCACCAAATTCGCTGCTTGTTGCTTCTGGTCCTTCTCTGAATGTACAAGTTTCTTACTTTCCACCAACCTGGCTATCTCTATTAATATCCACTGCCTATACAAATAATTATCTCTAATTCTAACACTCTCCACATTTCCAGTTACTTATCATTCACCTGGACTACAATTTCTCAATTAATAACTTTATCAGCAAATGTAGTTCAATTTATCTATCAAATACTCAATTTCCTGAAATCTGTTAGACTGAGCACATTTGCAACTTCTCCGCATTCACTGCAACTTCAATTTCTCCATTCCCTTCAGTTTCAGGAAACCTGGCTGTATGTATCTCTCACAATGTCAATTATTAGCAATTCGGCAAATTCAAGCATTTTCTCTGTCGGCATATATAACTCATTCCCAAAATTTGTAAAATCTCCCATATCCAGCAAATTCGGTCTTTGCATTATCCGCTCGTTAACTGAATCTGCAAGTTTCTCCATTTCAATCAATTTCTCAAGCTGCAATAATTTATGCAGTCTAACAACATAAATAGATGTATTTCTGACAAGCTACTCATTTTTCAATGTTGAGCGTAGAACTATTCCTTCAATATCACCATTTCTCTATTTTGCAAGTAATCAGGTTTCTACATCCAGGAAGTACTCAGTTTCTTGTAATTAATCAAGTTCTGCAGATTCCCACCTTCTCTGCGTTGGCTACACTATCAATTACTCCATAGCCCTCATTTTAAGCAAACCTGGTTCGTTGTGGATAGCAAAATATAATTCCCTCGCCATTGATAAAATTCTAGCATTTTTGCTATCTGCAGCTATTTCCCATTTCCAATATTTGTCAAATCTCCCATTTTCACCAAATTTGCTGCTTGTAGCTTCTGCTCCTTCTCTGAATGTACAAGTTTCTTACTTTCCACCAACCTCGCTATCTCTATTAATATCCAGTGCCTATATAAATAAGTATCTCTAATTCTAACACTCTCCACATTTCCAGTTACTTATCATTCACCTGGAACTACAATTTCTCAATTTCTAACTCTATCAGCAAATGTAGTTCTATTTAACTATCAATTACTTAATCTCCAGAAATCTGTTAGACTGAGCACATTTGCAGCTTCTCCGCATTCACTGCAACTTCAAATTCTCCATTCCCCTCAGTTTCAGCAAACCTGGCTGTCTGTATCGCTCAAAATGTCAATTATTAGCAATTCAGCAAATTCAAACATTTTCTCTATCAGCAGATATAACTCATTCCCAAAATTTGTAAAATCTCCCATATCCAACAAATTCGCTCTTGGCATTATCCGCTCGTTCACTGAATCTGCAAGTCTCTCCATTTCAATCAATTTCTCAATCTGCAATACTTTCTGCAGTCCAACAACATAAATAGATCTACTTCTGACAAGCTACTCATTTTTCAATGTTGATCGTACAACTATGACTTCTATATCACCATTGCTATATATTGCAATTAATCAGGTTTCTACATCCAGGAAGTACTCAGTTTCTTGTAATTAATCAAATTCTACAGATTCCCAGCTTCTTTGCGTTGGCTACACTATCAATTTCTCCATAGCCCTCATTTTAAGCAAACCTGGTTCACTGTGGATAGCAAAATATCATTACCTCGCCATTGATAAAATTCTAGCATTTTAGCTATCTGCAGCTATTTCCCATTCCCAATATTTGTTGAATCTCCCATGTTCATCAAAATCGCTGCTTGTAGCTTCTGCTCCTTCTCTGAATGTACAATTTTCTTACTTTCCACCATAGTCGCTATCTCTATTAATATCCACTGCCTATATAAATAACTACTCTAATTCTAACACTCTCCACATTTCCAGTTACTTATCATTCACTTGGACCTACAATTTCTCAATTTCTAACTTTATCAGCAAATGTAGTTCTATTTATCTATCAAATACTCAATTTCCAGAAATCTGTTAGACTGAGCACATTTGCAGCTTCTCCGCATTCAGTGCAACTTCAATTTCTCCATTCCCTTCGGTTTCAGCAACCCTGGCTGTCTGCATCTCTCACAATGTCAATTATTAGCAAATCAGCAAATTCAAGCATTTTCTCTATCGGCAGATATAACTCATTCCCAAAATTTGTAAAATCTCCCATATCCAACAAATTCGCTCTTTGCATTATCCGCTCGATCACTGAATGTGTAAGTTTCTCCATTTCAATCAATTTCTCAATCTGTAATACTTTCTGCAGTCCAACAACACAAATAGATCTACTTCTGACAAGCTACTCATTTTTCAATGCCGATTGTACAACTATGCCTTCTATATCACAATTCCTATATTTTGCAAAATCAGGTTTCAACATCGACAAAGTACTCAGTTTCTTGTAATTAATCAAATTCTGCAGATTCCCAGCCTCTTTACGTTGGCTATACTATCAATTTCTCCATAGCCCTCATTTTAAGCAAACCAGGTTCGCTGTAGAAAGCAAAATATCAATACCTAGCCATTGATAAAATTCTAGCATTTTAGCTATCTGTAGCTATTTCCCATTCCCAATACTTGTCAAATCTCCCATTTACACCAAATTCGCTGCTTGTAGCTTCTGCTCCTTCTCTGAATGTGCAAGTTTGTTACTTGCCACCAACCTGGCTATCTCTATTAATATCCACTGCCTATATAAATAAGTATCTCTAATTCTAACAATCTCCACATTTCCAGTTACTTATCATTTAACTGGACTACAATTTCTCAATTACAAACTTTATCAGCAAATGTAGTTCTATTTATCTATCAAATACTCAATTTCCAGAAATCTGTTAGACTGAGAACATTTGCAGCTTCTCCGCATTCACTGCAACTTCAATTTCTCCATTCCCTTCAGTTTCAGCAAACCTGGCTGTCTTTATCTCTCAAAATGTCAATTATTAGCATTTCAGCAAATTCAAGCATTTTCTCTATCAGCAGATATAACTCATTCCCAAAATTTGTAAAATCTCCCATAATCAACAAATTCGATCTTTGCATTATCTGCTCGTTCACTGAATCTGCAAATTTCTCCATTTCAATCAATTTCTCAATCTGCAATACTTTCTGCAGTCGAACAACGTAAATGGATCTACTTCTGACAATCTATTAATTTTTCAATGTTGATTGTACAACTATGCCTTCTATATCACCATTCCTATATTTTGCAACTAATCAGGTTTCTACATCCAGGAAGTACTCAGTTTCTTGTAATTAATCAAATTCTGCAGATTCCCAGCTTCGCTGCGTTGGCTACACTGTCAATTTCTCCATAGCCCTCATTTTAAGCAAACCTGGTTCGTTGTGGATAGCAAAATGTCATTACCTCGCCATTGATAAAATTCTAGCATTTTAGCTATCTGCAGCTATTTCCCATTCCCAATATTTGTCAAATCTCCCATTTTCACCAAATTCGCTGCTTGTAGCTTCTGCACCTTCTCTGAATGTACAAGTTTCTTACTTTCCACCAACCTGGCTATCTCTTCTAATATCCACTGCCTAAATAAATAAGTATCTCTAATTCTAACACTCTCCACATTTCCAGTTACTTATCATTCACCTCGACTACAAGTTCTCAATTTCTAACTTTATCAGCAAATGCAGTTCTATTTATCTATCAAATACTCAATTTCCAGAAATCTGTTAGACTGAGCACATTTGCATCTTCTCCGCATTCACTGCAACTTCAATTTGTCCAATCCCTTCAGTTTCAGCAAACCTGGCTGTCTGTATCTCTCAAAATGTCAGTTATTAGCAATTCAGCAAGTTCAAGCATTTTCTCTACCGGCAGATATAACTCATTCCCAATATTTGTAAAAGCTCCCATTGCCAACAAGCTTGCTGTTTGCATTATCCGCTCGTTCACTGAACTGCAAGTTTCTCCATTTCAATCTATTTCTCAATCTGCAATAATTTCTGCAGTCGAACAACGTAAATCGATCTACTTCTGACAATCTACTAATTTTTCAATGTTGATCGTAGAACTATGCCTTCTATATCACCATTCCTATATTTTGCAACTAATCAGGATTCTACAACCAGGAATAACTCAGTTTCTTCTAATTCATCAAATTCTGCAGATTCCCAGCTTCTCTGCGTTGGCTACACTATCAATTTCTCCATAGCCCTCATTTTAAGCAAAACAGGTTCGCTGTGGATAGCAAAATATCATTACCTCGCCATTGATAAAATTCTAGCATTTTAGCTATCTGCAGCTATTTCCCATTCCCAATATTTGTCAAATCTCCCATTTTCACCAAATTCGCTGCTTGTAGCTTCTGCTCCTTCTCTGAATGTACAAGTTTCTTACTTTCCACCAACCTGGCTATCTCTATTAATATCCACTGCCTATATAAATAAGTATCTCTAATTCTAACACTCTCCACATTTCCAGCTACTTATCATTCACCTGGACTACAATTTCTCAATTACTAACTTAATCAGCGAATGTAGTTCTATTTATCTATCAAATACCCAATTTCCAGAAATCTATTAGACTGAGCACATTTGCAGCTTCTCCGCATTCACTGCAACTTCATTTTCTGCAGTCCCTTCAGTTTCAGCAAACCTGGCTTTCTGTATCTCTCAAAATGTCAATTATTAGCAATTAAGCAAATTCAAGCATTTTCTCTATCGGCAGATATAAATCATTCCCAAAATTTGTAAAATCTCCCATATCCAACAAATTCGCTCTTTGCATTATCCGCTCGTTCACTGAATCTGCAAGTTTCTCCATTTCAATCAATTTCTCAATCTGCAATACTTTCTGCAGTGCAACAACATAAATAGATCTATTTCTGACAAGCTGCTCATTCTTCAACGTTGATCGTACAACTATGCCTTCTATATCACCATTCCTATATTTTGCAACTAATCAGGTTTCTACATCCAGGAAGTACTCACTTTCTTGTAATTAATCAAATTATGCAGCTTCCCAGCTTCTTTGCGTTGGCTGCACTATCAATTTCTCTTGTGCCCTCATTTTAAGCAAACCTGGTTCGCTGTGGATAGCAAAATTTCAATACCTAGCCATTGATAAAATTCTAGCATCTTACCTATCTGCTGCTGCTTCCCATTCCCAATATTTGTCAAATCTCCCATTTTCACCAAATTCGCTGCTTGTAGCTTCTGCTCCTTCTCTGGATGTACAAGTTTCTTACTTTCCACCAAACTCGCTATCTCTATTAATATCCATTGCCTATCTAAATACGTATCTCTAATTTTAACACTCTCCACATTTCCAGTTACTTATCATTCACCTGAACCTACAATTTCTCAATTTCTAACTTTATCAGCAAATGTAGTTCAATTTATCTATCAACTACTCAATTTCCAGAAATCTGTTAGACTGAGCACATTTACAGCTTCTTCGCATTCACTGCAACTTCAATTTCTCCATTCCCTTAAGTTTCAGCAAACCTGGCTGTCTGTATCTCTCAAAATGTCAATTATTAGCAATTAAGCAAATTCAAGCATTTTCTCTATCAGCAGATATAACTCATTCCCATAATTTGTAAAATCTCACATTTCCAACAAACATGCTGTTTGCATTATCCTCTCGATCACTGAATCTGCATGTCTCTCCATTTCAATCAATTCCTCAATCTGCAATACTTTCTACAGTACAACAACATAAATAGATCTACTTCTGACAAGCTACTCATTTTTCAATGTTGATCGTACAACTATGCCTTCTATATCTCCATTCCTATATTTTGAAATTAATCAGGTTTCTACATCCAGGAAGTACTCAGTTTCTTGTAATTAATCAAATTCTGCTGATTCTCAGCTTCTTTGCGTTGGCTAAACTATCAATTTCTCCATAGCCCTCATTTTAAGCAAACCTGGTTCGCTGTGGATAGCAAAATATCATTACCTCGCCATTGATGAAATTCGAGCATTTTAGCTATCTGCAGCTATTTCCCATTCCCAATATTTGTCAAATCTTCCATTTTCACCAAAATCGCTGCTTGTAGCTTCTGCTCCTTCTCTGAATGTACAAGTTTCTTACTTTGCACCAACGTCGCTATCTCTATTAATATCTACTGCCAATATAAATAAGTATCTCCAATTCTAACACTCTCCACATTTCCAGTTACTTATCATTCACCTGGACCTACAATTTTTCAATTTCTAACTTTATCAGCAAACGTAGTTCTATTTATCTATCAAATACTCAATTTCCAGAAATCTATTAGACTGAGCACATTTGCAGCTTCCCCGCATTCAGTGCAACGTCCATTTCTCCATTCCCTTCAGTTTCAGAAATCCTGGCTGTCTGTATCTCTCAAAATGTCAATTATTAGCAATTCAGCAAGATCAAGCATTTTCTCTATCAGCAGATATAACTTCTCCCAAAATTTGTAAAATTTCCAATTTCCAACAAATTTGCTATTTGCATTATCCGCTCATTCACTGAATCTGCAAATTTCTCCATTTCAATCAATTTCTCAATCTGCAATACTTTCTGCAGTCGAACAACGTAAATGGATCTACTTCTGACAATCTATTAATTTTTCAATGTTAATCGTACAACTATGCCTTCTATATCACCATTCCTATATTTTGCAACTAATCAGGTTTCTACATCCAGGAAGTACTCAGTTTCTTGTAATTAATCAAATTCTGCAGATTCCCAGCTTCGCTGCGTTGGCTACACTGTCAATTTCTCCATAGCCCTCATTTTAAGCAAACCTGGTTCGTTGTGGATAGCAAAATGTCATTACCTCGCCATTGATAAAATTCTAGCATTTTAGCTATCTGCAGCTATTTCCCATTCCCAATATTTGTCAAATCTCCCATTTTCACCAAATTCGCTGCTTGTAGCTTCTGCACCTTCTCTGAATGTACAAGTTTCTTAGTTTCCACCAACCTGGCTATCTCTTCTAATATCCACTGCCTAAATAAATAAGTATCTCTAATTCTAACACTCTCCACATTTCCAGTTACTTATCATTCACCTCGACTACAAGTTCTCAATTTCTAACTTTATCAGCAAATGCAGTTCTATTTATCTATCAAATACTCAATTTCCAGAAATCTGTTAGACTGAGCACATTTGCATCTTCTCCGCATTCACTGCAACTTCAATTTGTCCAATCCCTTCAGTTTCAGCAAACCTGGCTGTCTGTATCTCTCAAAATGTCAGTTATTAGCAAGTTCAAGCATTTTCTCTACCGGCAGATATAACTCATTCCCAATATTTGTAAAAGCTCCCATTGCCAACAAGCTTGCTGTTTGCATTATCCGCTCGTTCACTGAACTGCAAGTTTCTCCATTTCAATCTATTTCTCAATCTGCAATAATTTCTGCAGTCGAACAACGTAAATCGATCTACTTCTGACAAGCTACTCATTTTTCAATGTTGATCGTAGAACTATGCCTTCTATATCACCATTCCTATATTTTGCAACTAATCAGGATTCTACAACCAGGAATAACTCAGTTTCTTCTAATTCATCAAATTCTGCAGATTCCCAGCTTCTCTGCGTTGGCTACACTATCAATTTCTCCATAGCCCTCATTTTAAGCAAAACAGGTTCGCTGTGGATAGCAAAATATCATTACCTCGCCATTGATAAAATTCTAGCATTTTAGCTATCTGCAGCTATTTCCCATTCCCAATATTTGTCAAATCTCCCATTTTCACCAAATTCGCTGCTTGTAGCTTCTGCTCCTTCTCTGAATGTACAAGTTTCTTACTTTCCACCAACCTGGCTATCTCTATTAATATCCACTGCCTATATAAATAAGTATCTCTAATTCTAACACTCTCCACATTTCCAGCTACTTATCATTCACCTGGACTACAATTTCTCAATTACTAACTTAATCAGCGAATGTAGTTCTATTTATCTATCAAATACCCAATTTCCAGAAATCTGTTAGACTGAGCACATTTGCAGCTTCTCCGCATTCACTGCAACTTCATTTTCTGCAGTCCCTTCAGTTTCAGCAAACCTGGCTTTCTGTATCTCTCAAAATGTCAATTATTAGCAATTAAGCAAATTCAAGCATTTTCTCTATCGGCAGATATAAATCATTCCCAAAATTTGTAAAATCTCCCATATCCAACAAATTCGCTCTTTGCATTATCCGCTCGTTCACTGAATCTGCAAGTTTCTCCATTTCAATCAATTTCTCAATCTGCAATACTTTCTGCAGTGCAACAACATAAATAGATCTATTTCTGACAAGCTGCTCATTCTTCAACGTTGATCGTACAACTATGCCTTCTATATCACCATTCCTATATTTTGCAACTAATCAGGTTTCTACATCCAGGAAGTACTCACTTTCTTGTAATTAATCAAATTATGCAGCTTCCCAGCTTCTTTGCGTTGGCTGCACTATCAATTTCTCTTGTGCCCTCATTTTAAGCAAACCTGGTTCGCTGTGGATAGCAAAATTTCAATACCTAGCCATTGATAAAATTCTAGCATCTTACCTATCTGCTGCTGCTTCCCATTCCCAATATTTGTCAAATCTCCCATTTTCACCAAATTCGCTGCTTGTAGCTTCTGCTCCTTCTCTGGATGTACAAGTTTCTTACTTTCCACCAAACTCGCTATCTCTATTAATATCCATTGCCTATCTAAATACGTATCTCTAATTTTAACACTCTCCACATTTCCAGTTACTTATCATTCACCTGAACCTACAATTTCTCAATTTCTAACTTTATCAGCAAATGTAGTTCAATTTATCTATCAACTACTCAATTTCCAGAAATCTGTTAGACTGAGCACATTTACAGCTTCTTCGCATTCACTGCAACTTCAATTTCTCCATTCCCTTAAGTTTCAGCAAACCTGGCTGTCTGTATCTCTCAAAATGTCAATTATTAGCAATTAAGCAAATTCAAGCATTTTCTCTATCAGCAGATATAACTCATTCCCATAATTTGTAAAATCTCCCATTTCCAACAAACATGCTGTTTGCATTATCCTCTCGATCACTGAATCTGCATGTCTCTCCATTTCAATCAATTCCTCAATCTGCAATACTTTCTACAGTACAACAACATAAATAGATCTACTTCTGACAAGCTACTCATTTTTCAATGTTGATCGTACAACTATGCCTTCTATATCTCCATTCCTATATTTTGAAATTAATCAGGTTTCTACATCCAGGAAGTACTCAGTTTCTTGTAATTAATCAAATTCTGCTGATTCTCAGCTTCTTTGCGTTGGCTAAACTATCAATTTCTCCATAGCCCTCATTTTAAGCAAACCTGGTTCGCTGTGGATAGCAAAATATCATTACCTCGCCATTGATGAAATTCGAGCATTTTAGCTATCTGCAGCTATTTCTCATTCCCAATATTTGTCAAATCTTCCATTTTCACCAAAATCGCTGCTTGTAGCTTCTGCTCCTTCTCTGAATGTACAAGTTTCTTACTTTGCACCAACGTCGCTATCTCTATTAATATCTACTGCCAATATAAATAAGTATCTCCAATTCTAACACTCTCCGCATTTCCAGTTACTTATCATTCACCTGGACCTACAATTTTTCAATTTCTAACCTTATCAGCAAACGTAGTTCTATTTATCTATCAAATACTCAATTTCCAGAAATCTGTTAGACTGAGCACATTTGCAGCTTCCCCGCATTCAGTGCAACGTCCATTTCTCCATTCCCTTCAGTTTCAGAAATCCTGGCTGTCTGTATCTCTCAAAATGTCAATTATTAGCAATTCAGCAAGATCAAGCATTTTCTCTATCAGCAGATATAACTTCTCCCAAAATTTGTAAAATTTCCAATTTCCAACAAATTTGCTATTTGCATTATCCGCTCGTTCACTGAATCTGCAAATTTCTCCATTTCAATCAATTTCTCAATCTGCAATACTTTCTGCAGTCGAACAACTTAAATGGATCTACTTCTGACAATCTATTAATTTTTCAATGTTGATCGTACAACTATGCCTTCTATATCACCATTCCTATATTTTGCAACTAATCAGGTTTCTACATCCAGAAAGTACTCAGTTTCTTGTAATTAATCAAATTCTGCAGATTCCCAGCTTCGCTGCGTTGGCTACACTGTCAATTTCTCCATAGCCCTCATTTTAAGCAAACCTGGTTCGTTGTGGATAGCAAAATGTCATTACCTCGCCATTGATAAAATTCTAGCATTTTAGCTATCTGCAGCTATTTCCCATTCCCAATATTTGTCAAATCTCCCATTTTCACCAAATTCGCTGCTTGTAGCTTCTGCACCTTCTCTGAATGTACAAGTTTCTTACTTTCCACCAACCTGGCTATCTCTTCTAATATCCACTGCCTAAATAAATAAGTATCTCTAATTCTAACACTCTCCACATTTCCAGTTACTTATCATTCACCTCGACTACAAGTTCTCAATTTCTAACTTTATCAGCAAATGCAGTTCTATTTATCTATCAAATACTCAATTTCCAGAAATCTGTTAGACTGAGCACATTTGCATCTTCTCCGCATTCACTGCAACTTCAATTTGTCCAATCCCTTCAGTTTCAGCAAACCTGGCTGTCTGTATCTCTCAAAATGTCAGTTATTAGCAATTCAGCAAGTTCAAGCATTTTCTCTACCGGCAGATATAACTCATTCCCAATATTTGTAAAAGCTCCCATTGCCAACAAGCTTGCTGTTTGCATTATCCGCTCGTTCACTGAACTGCAAGTTTCTCCATTTCAATCTATTTCTCAATCTGCAATAATTTCTGCAGTCGAACAACGTAAATCGATCTACTTCTGACAAGCTACTCATTTTTCAATGTTGATCGTAGAACTATGCCTTCTATATCACCATTCCTATATTTTGCAACTAATCAGGATTCTACAACCAGGAATAACTCAGTTTCTTCTAATTCATCAAATTCTGCAGATTCCCAGCTTCTTTACGTTGGCTACACTATCAATTTCTCCATAGCCCTCATTTTAAGCAAACCAGGTTCGCTGTAGATTGCAAAATATCATTACCTCGCCATTGATAAAATTCTAGCATTTTAGCTATCTGTAGCTATTTCCCATTCCCAATACTTGTCAAATCTCCCATTTACACCAAATTCGCTGCTTGTAGCTTCTGCTCCTTCCCTGAATGTGCAAGTTTGTTACTTGCCACCAACCTGGCTATCTCTATTAATATCCACTGCCTATATAAATAAGTATCTCTAATTCTAACACTCTCCACATTTCCAGTTACTTATCATTTAACTGGACTACAATTTCTCAATTACAAACTTTATCAGCAAATGTAGTTCTATTTATCTATCAAATACTCAATTTCCAGAAATCTGTTAGACTGAGAACATTTGCAGCTTCTCCGCATTCACTGCAACTTCAATTTCTCCATTCCCTTCAGTTTCAGCAAACCTGGCTGTCTTTATCTCTCAAAATGTCAATTATTAGCATTTCAGCAAATTCAAGCATTTTCTCTATCGGCAGATATAACTCATTCCGAAAATTTGTAAAATCTCCCATAATCAACAAATTCGATCTTTGCATTATCTGCTCGTTCACTGAATCTGCAAGTTTCTCCATTTCAATCAATTTCACAATCTGTAATACTTTCTGCAGTCCAACAACATAAATAGATCTACTTCTGACAAGCCACTCATTTATTCAATGCTGATCGTACAACTATGCCTTCTATATCACCATTTCTATATTTTGCAAAATCAGGTTTCTACATCCAGGATGTACTCAGTTTCTTCTAATTAATCAAATTCTGCAGATTCCCAGCTTCTTTGCGTTGGCTACACTATCAATTTCTCTATAGCCCTCATTTTAAGCAAACCTGGTTCGCTGTGGATAGCAAAATATCAATACCTAGTCATTGATAAAACTCTAGCATTTTAGCTATCTGTAGCTATTTCCCATTCCCAATATTTGTCAATCTCCCATTTACACCAAATTCGCTGCTTGTAGCTTCTGCTCCTTCTCTGAATGTACAAGTTTCTTACTTTCCACCAACCTGGCTATCTCTATTAATATCCACTGCCTATATAAATAAGTATCTCTAATTCTAACACTCTCCACATTTCCAGCTACTTATCATTCACCTGGACTACAATTTCTCAATTACTAACTTAATCAGCGAATGTAGTTCTATTTATCTATCAAATACTCAATTTCCAGAAATCTGTTAGACTGAGCACATTTGCAGCTTCTCCGCATTCACTGCAACTTCATTTTCTGCATTCCCTTCAGTTTCAGCAAACTTGGCTTTCTGTATCTCTCAAAATGTCAATTATTAGCAATTAAGCAAATTCAAGCATTTTCTCTATCGGCAGATATAAATCATTCCCAAAATTTGTAAAATCTCCCATTTCCAACAAACTTGCTGTTTGCATTATCCGCAATTCCCAGAATCTACAAGATTCTCCATTTCATCAATTTCTCAATCTGCAATACTTTCTGCAGTCCAACATCATAAATAGATCTACTTCTGACAAGCTACTCATTTTTCAATGTTGATCTAAAACTATGCCTTCAATATCACCATTCCTATATTTTGCCACTAATCAGGTTTCTACATCCAGGAAGTACTCAGTTTCTTGAAAGTATTCAAATTCTGCAGATTCCCAGCTTCTCTGCGTTGGCTACACTATCTATTTCTCCATAGCCCTCATTTTAAGCAAACCTGGTTCGCTGTGGATAGCAAGATATCAATACCTAGCCATTGATAAAATTCTAGCAGTTTAGCTATCTGCAGCTATTTCCCATTCCCAATATATGTCAAATCTCCCATTTTCACCAAATTCGATGCGTGTAGCTTCTGCTCCTTCTCTGAATGTACAAGTTTCTTACTTTCCACCAACCTCGCTATCTCTATTAATATCCAGTGCCTATATAAATAAGTATCTCTAATTCTAACACTCACCACACTTCCAGTTACTTATCATTCACCTGGACGTACAATTTCTCAATTTCTAACTTTATCAGCAAATGTAGTTCTATTTATCTATCAAACACTCAATTTCCAGAAATCTGTTAGACTGAGCACATTTACAGCTTCTCCGCATTCACTGCAACTTCAATTTCTCCATTCCCTTAAGTTTCAGCATACCTGGCTGTCTGTATCTCTCAAAATTTCAATTATTAGCAATTCAGCAAATTCAAGCATTTTCACTAGCAGCTGATAAACTCATTCCCATAATTTGTAAAATCTCCCATTTCCAACAAACATGCTGTTTGCATTATCCTCTCGATCACTGAATCTGCATGTCTCTCCATTTCAATCAATTTCTCAATCTGCAATACCTTCTACAGTACAACAACATAAATAGATCTACTTCTGACAATCTACTAATTTTTCAATGTTGATTGTACAACTATTCCTTCAATATCACCATTCCTATATTTTGAAACTATTCAGGTTTCTACATCCAGGAAGTACTCTGTTTCTTGTAATTAATCAAATTCTGCAGATTCCCAGCTTCTCTGCGTTAGCAACACTATAAATTTCTCCATTGCCCTCATTTTGAGCAAACCTGGTTAGCTGTGGATAGCACAATATCAATACCTAGTCATTGATAAAATTCAGCATTTTATCTATTTCCAGCTTCTCCGCATTCACTGCAACTTCAATTTCTCCATTCCCTTCAGTTTCAGCAAACCTGGCTGTCTGTATCTCTCAAAGTGTCAATTATTAGCAATTCAGCAAATTCAGGCAACTTCTCTATCGGCAGATATAACGCATTCCCAAATTATGTATAATCTCCCATATCCAACAAATTCGCTCTTTGCATTATCCGCTCGTTCACTGAATCTGCAAGTTTCTCCATTTCAATCAATTTCTCAATCTGCAATACTTTCTGCAGTGCAACAACATAAATAGATCTATTTCTGACAAGCTGCTCATTCTTCAACGTTGATCGTACAACTATGCCTTCTATATCACCATTCCTATATTTTGCAACTAATCAGGGTTCTACATCCAGGAAGTACTCACTTTCTTGTAATTAATCAAATTATGCAGCTTCCCAGCTTCTTTGCGTTGGCTGCACTATCAATTTCTCTTGTGCCCTCATTTTAAGCAAACCTGGTTCGCTGTGGATAGCAAAATTTCAATACCTAGCCATTGATAAAATTCTAGCATCTTACCTATCTGCTGCTGCTTCCCATTCCCAATATTTGTCAAATCTCCCATTTTCACCAAATTCGCTGCTTGTAGCTTCTGCTCCTTCTCTGGATGTACAAGTTTCTTACTTTCCACCAAACTCGCTATCTCTATTAATATCCATTGCCTATCTAAATACGTATCTCTAATTTTAACACTCTCCACATTTCCAGTTACTTATCATTCACCTGAACCTACAATTTCTCAATTTCTAACTTTATCAGCAAATGTAGTTCAATTTATCTATCAACTACTCAATTTCCAGAAATCTGTTAGACTGAGCACATTTACAGCTCCTTCGCATTCACTGCAACTTCAATTTCTCCATTCCCTTAAGTTTCAGCAAACCTGGCTGTCTGTATCTCTCAAAATGTCAATTATTAGCAATTCAGCAAATTCAAGCATTTTCTCTATCAGCAGATATAACTCATTCCCATAATTTGTAAAATCTCACATTTCCAACAAACATGCTGTTTGCATTATCCTCTCGATCACTGAATCTGCATGTCTCTCCATTTCAATCAATTCCTCAATCTGCAATACTTTCTACAGTACAACAACATAAATAGATCTACTTCTGACAAGCTACTCATTTTTCAATGTTGATCGTACAACTATGCCTTCTATATCACCATTCCTATATTTGGAAATTAATCAGGTTTCTACATCCAGGAAGTACTCAGTTTCTTGTAATTAATCAAATTCTGCTGATTCTCAGCTTCTTTGCGTTGGCTACACTATCAATAGGTCCACAGCCCTCATTTTAAGCAAACCTGGTTCGCTGTGGATAGCAAAATATCATTACCTCGCCATTGATGAAATTTGAGCATTTTAGCTATCTGCAGCTATTTCCCATTCCCAATATTTGTCAAATCTCCCATTTTCACCAAATTCGCTACTTGTAGCTTCTGCTCCTTCTCTGAATGTACAAGTTGCTTATTTCCACCAACGTCTCTATTTGTATTATTATCCACTGCCTACATAAATAAGTATCTCTATTTCTAACACTATCCACATTTCCAGTTACTTATCATTCACCTGAACCTACAATTTCACAATTTCTAACTTTATCAGCAAAAGAAGTTCTATTTATCTATCAAATACTCAATTTCGAGAAATATGTTAGACTGAGTACATTTGCAGCTTCTACGCATTCACTGCAACTTCAATTTCTCCATTCCCTTCAGTTTCAGCAATCCTGGCTGTCTGTATCTCTCAAAATGTCAATTATTAGCAATTCAGCAAATTCAAGCATTTTCTCTATCGGCAGATATAACTCATTCCCAAAATTTGTAAAATCTCCCATATCCAACAGATTCGCTCTTTGCATTATCCGCTCGTTCACTGAATCTACAAGTTTCTCCATTTCAATCAATTTCTCAATCTGCAATACTTTCTGCATTCCAACAACACAAATAGATCTACTTCTGACAAGCTACTCATTTTTCAATGTTGATCGTACAACTATGCCTTCTATATCACCATTGCTATATTTTGCAACTAATCAGGTTTCTACATCCAGGAAGTACTCAGTTTCTTCTAATTAATGAAATTCTGCAGATTCCCAGCTTCTCTGCGTTGGCTACACTATCAATTTCTCCAAAGCCCTGATTTTAAGCAAAGCTGGTTCGCTGTGGAAAACAAAATATCATTACCTCGGCATTGATAATATTCTAGCATTTTAGCTATCTGCAGCTATTTCCCATTCCCAATATTTGTCAAATCTCCTCTTTTCACCAAATTCGCTGCTTGTAGCTTTTGCTCCTTCTCTGAATGTAATTTCTTACTTCTTACTTTCCACCAACCTCGCTATCTCAATTAATATCCACTGCCTATCTAAACAAGTATCTCTAATTCTAACACTATCCACATTTCCAGTTACTTATCATTCACCTGAACCTACAATTTCTCAATTTCTACCTTTATCAGCAAATGTATTTCTATTTATTATCAAATACTCAATTTCCAGAAATCTGTTAGACTGAGCACATTTACAGCTTCTCCGCATTCACTGCAACTTCAATTTCACCATTCCCTTCAGTTTCAGCAAACCTGGCTGTCTGTATCTCTCAAAATGTCAATCATTAGCAATTCAGCAAGTTGAATCATTTTATCTATCAGCAGATATAACGCATTCCCAGAATTTGTAAAATCTCCCATTTCCAACAAACATGCTGTTTGCATTATCCGCTCGTTCACTGAATCTGCAAGTCTCTCCATTTCAATCAAGTTCTCAATTTGCAATACTTTCTACAGTACAACAACATAAATAGATCTACTTCTGACAAGTTACTCATTTTTCAATGTTGATCGTACAACTATGCCTTCTATATCACCATTCCTATATTTTGCAATTAATCAGGTTTCTACATCCAGGAAGTACTCAGTTTCCTGTAATGAATCAAACTCTGCAGATTCCCAGCTTCTTTGCGTTGGCTACACTATCAATTTCTCCATAGCCCTGATTATAAGAAAACCTGGTTCGCTGTGGATAGCGAAATATCATTAGCTAGTCATTGATAAAATTCAGCATTTTATCTATTTGCAGCTTCTCCGAATTCACTGCAACTTCAATTTCTCCATTCCCTTCAGTTTCAGCAATCCTGGCTGTTTGTATCTCTCAATATGTAAATTATTAGCATTCAGCAAATTCAAGCAGTTTCTCTGACGGCAGATATAAATCATTCCCAAAATTTGTAAAATCCCCCATATCCTTCATATTCGCACTTTGCTTTATCCGCTCGTTAACTGAATCTGCAAGTTTCTCCATTTCAATCAATTTCTCAATCTGCAATACTTTCTGCAGTCCAACAACATAAATAGATCTATTTCTGACAAGCTAATCATTTTACAATGTTGATCGTACAACTATGCCTTCTATATCACCATTCCTATATTTCGCAATTAATCAGGTTTCTCTATCCCGGAAGTACTCAGTTTCTTGTAATTAATCAAATTCTGGAGATTCCCAGCTTCTTTACGTTGGCTACACTATCAATTTCTCCATAGCCCTCATTTTAAGCAAACCTGGTTCGCTGTGGATAGCAAAATATCAATACCTAGCCATTGATAAAATTCTAGCACTTTAGCAATCTGCAGCTATTTCCCATTCCCAATATTTGTGAAATCTCCCATTATCACCAAATTCGCTGCTTGTAGCTCCTGCTCCTTCTATGAATGTACAAGTTTCTTACTTTCCACCAACCTGGCTATCTCTATTAATATCCACTGCCTATATAAATAACTACTCTAATTCTAACACTCTCCACATTTCCAGTTACTTATCATTCACCTGGACTACAATTTCTCAATTACTAACTTTATCAGCAAATGCAGTTCTATTTATCTATCAAATACTCAATTTCCAGAAATCTGTTAGACTGAGCACTTTGCAAGTTCTCCGCATTCACTGCAACTGCAATTTCTCCATTCCCTTCATTTTCAGCAAACCTGGCTGTCTGTATCTCTCAAAATGTCAATTATTAGCAATTCAGCAATTTCAAGCATTTTCTCTGTCGGCAGATATAACTCATTCCCAAAATTTGTAAAATCTCCCATTTCCAACAAATTTGCGAATTGCATTATCCGCTCGTTCACTGAATCTGCAAGTTTTCCATTTCAATCAATTTCTCAAGCTGCAATACTTTCTGTAGTGGAAAAACATAAATAGATCTACTTCTGACAATCTACTAATTCATCAATGTTGATCGTACAACTATTCCTTCAATATCACCATTGCTATATTTTGCAACTAATCAGGTTTCTACATCCAGGAAGTACTCAGTTTCTTCTAATTAATCAAATTCTGCAGATTCCCAGCTTCTCTGCGTTGGCTACACTATCAATTTCTGCATAGCCCTCATTTTAAGCAAACCTGGTTCGCTGTGGATAGCACAATATCAATAGCTAGTCATTGATAAAATTCAGCATTTTATCTATTTGCAGCTTCTCCGAATTCACTGCAACTTCAATTTCTCCATTCCCTTCAGTTTTAGCAATCCTGGCTGTCTCTATCTCTCAAAATGTAAATTATTAGCAATTCAGCAAATTCAAGCAGTTTCTCTAACGGCAGATATAACTCATTCCCAAAATTTGTAAAATCTCCTATATCCATCATATTCGCACTTTGCTTTATCCGCTCGTTAACTGAATCTGCAAGTTTCCCCGTTTCAATCAATTTCTCAATCTGCAATACTTTCTGCAGTCCAACAACATAAATAGATCTACTTCGGACAAGCTACTCATTTTTCAATGTTGATCGTACAACTATGCCTTCTATATCACCATTAGTATATTTTGCAACTAATCAGTTTTCTACATCCAGGAAGTACTCAGTTTCTTGGTATTAATCAAATTCTGCAGATTCCCAGCTTCTCTGCGTTGGCTACACTATCAATTTCTCCATAGCCCTCAATTTAAGCAAACCTGGTTCGCTATGGATAGCAAGATATCAATACCTAGCCATTGATAAAATTCTGGCATTTTACCTATATGCAGCTATTTCATATTCCCAATATTTGTCAAATCTCCCATTTTCAAAAATTCGCTGCTTGTAGCTTCTGCTCCTTCTCTGAATGTACAAGTTTCTTACTTTCCACCAACCTCGCTATCTCTATTAATATCCACTGCCTATCTAAATAAGTATCTCTAATTCTAACACTCTCCACATTTCCAGTTACTTATCATTCACCTGAACCTACAATTTAGCAATTTCCAAATTTATCAGCAAAACAAGTTCTATTTATCTATCAAACATTCAATTTCGAGAAATCTGTTAGACTGAGAACATGTGCAGATTCTCCGAATTCACTGCAACTTCAATTTCTCCATTCCCCTCAGTTTCAGCAAACCTGGCTGTGTGTATCTGTCAAAATGTCAATTATTAGCAATTCAGCAAATACAAACATTTTCTCTGTCGGCAGATATAACTCATTCCCAAAATTTGTAAAATCTCCCATATCCAACAAATTCACTCTTTGCATTATCCGCTCGTTCACTGAATCTGCAAGTTTCTCCATTTCAATCAATTTCTCAAGCTGCAATACTTTCTGCAGTCCAACAACATACATAGATCTACTTTTGACAAACTACTCATGTTTCAATGTTGATCGTACAACTATGCCTTCTACATCACCATTGCTATATTTTGCAAATAATCAGGTTTCTACATCCAGGAAGTACTCAGTTTCTTGTAATTAATCAAATTCTGCAGATTCCCAGCTTCGTTGCGTTGGCTACACTATCAATTTCTCCACATCGCTCATTTTAAGCAAACCTGGTTCGCTGTGGATAGTAAAATATCATTACCTCGCCATTGATAAAATTCTACCATTTTAGCTATCTGCAGCTATTTCCCATTCCCAATATTTGTCAAATCTCCCATTTTCACCAAATTCGCTGCTTGTAGCTTCTGCTCCTTCTCTGAATGTACAAGTTTCTTACTTTCCACCAACGTCGCTATCTCTATTAATATCCACTGCCTATATAAATAAGTATCTCTAATTCTAACACTCTCCAAATTTCCAGTTACTTATCATTCACCTGGACCTACAATTTCTAAATTTCTAACTTTATCAGCAAATGTAGTTCTATTTATCTATCAAATACTCAATTTCCTGAAATCTGTTAGACTGAGTACATTTGCAGCTTCCCCGCATTCACTGCAACTTCAATTTCTCCATTCCCTTCAGTTTCAACAAACCTGGCTGTCTGTATCTCTCAAAACGTCAATTATTAGCAATTCAGCAAATTCCAGCACTTTCTCTATCAGCAGATATAACTCATTCCCAAAATTTGTAAAATCTCCCATTTCCAACAAACTTGCTGTTTGCATTATCCGCTCATTCCCTGAATCTACAAGTTTCTCCATTTCAATCAATTTCTCAAGCTGCAATACATTCTGCAGTCCAACAACATACATAGATCTACTTCTGACAAACTACTCATGTTTCAATGTTGATCGTACAACTATGCCTTCAATATCACCATTCCTATATTTTGCAACTAACCAGGTTTCTACATCCAGGAAGTACTCAGTTTCTTGTAATTAATCAAATTCTGCAGATTCCCACCTTCTTTGCGTTGGTTGCACTTTCAATTTCTGCATAGCCCTCATTTTAAGCAAACCTGGTTCGCTGTGGATAGCAAAATATCAATACTTAGCCATTGATTAAATTCTAGCATCTGACCTATCTGCAGCTGTTTCCCATTCACAACATTTGTCAAATCTCCCGTTTTCACCAAATTCGCTCCTTGTAGCTTCTGCTCCTTCTCTGAATGTAGAAGTTTCTTACTTTCCACCAAACTCGCTATTTCTATTAATATCCACTGCCTATATAAATAAGTATCTCTAATTCTAACTCTCTCCACATTTCCAGTTTCTTATCATTCACCTGGACATACAATTTCTCAATTTTTAACTTTATCAGCGAATGTAGTTCTATTTATCTATCAAATACTCAATTTCCAGAAATCTGTTAGACTGAGCACATTTACATCTTCTCCGCATTCACTGCAATTTCAATTTCTCCATTCCCTTCAGTTTCAGCAAACCTGGCTGTCTGTATCTCTCAAAATGTCAATTATTAGCAATTCAGCAAATACAAGCATTTTCTCTGTCGGCAGATATAACTCATTCCCAAAATTAGTAAAATCTCCCATATCCATCAAATTCGCTCTTTGCATTATCCGCTTGATCACTGAATCTGCAAGTTTCTCCATTTAAATCAATTTCTCAAGCTGCAATACTTTCTGCAGTCCAACAACATAAATAGATCTATTTCTGACAAGGTACTCATTTTTCAATGTTGATCGTACAACTATGCCTTCAATATCAGCGTTCCTATATTTTGCAACTAATCAGGTTTCTACATCCAGGAAGTACTCAGTTTCTTGTAATTAATCAAATCCTGCAGGTTCCCAGCATCTTTGCTTTGGCTACACTATCAATTTCTGCATAGCCCTCATTGTAAGCAAACCTGGTTCGCTGTGGATAGCAAAATATCAATACCTAGCCATCGGTAAAATTTTAGCATCTTAACTATCTGCAGCTATTTCCCATTCCCAATATTTGTCAAATCTCCCATTTTCACCAAATTCGCTGCTTGTAGCTTCTGCTCCTTCCCTGAATGTACAAGTTTCTTACTTTCCACCAACCTCGCTATCTCTATTAATTTCCACTGCCTATCTAAATAAGTATCTCCAATTCTAACACTCTCCACATTTCCAGTTACTTATCATTCACCTGCACCTACAATTTCTCAGTTTCTAACTTTATCAGCAAATGTAGTTCTATTTATCTATCAAATACTCAATTTCCGGAAATCTATTAGACTGAGGACATTTAAAGCTTCTCCGCATTCACTGCAACTTCAATTTCTCCATTCCCTTCAGTTTCAGCAAACCTGGCTGTCTGTATCTCTCAAAATGTCAATGATTAGCAATTCAGCAAGTTGAATCATTTTCTCTATCGGCAGATGTAACTCATTCCCAAAATTTGTAAAATCTCACATTTCCAACAAACTTGCTGTTTGCATTATCCGCTCTTTCACTGAATCTGAAAGTTTCTCCATTTCAATCAATTTCTCAATCTGCAATACTTTCTACAGTACAACAACATAAATAGATCTACTTCTGACAAGCTACTCATTTTTCAATGTTGATCGTACAACTATGCCTTCAATATCACCATTCCTATATTTTGCAACTAATCAGGTATCTACATCCAGGAAGTACTCAGTTTCTTGTAATTAATAAAAATCTGCAGATTCCCAGCTTCTCTGCGTTGGCTACACTATCAATTTCTCCATAGCCCTCATTTTAAGCAAACCTGGTTCGCTGTGGAAAGCAAGATATCAATACCTAGCCATTGATAAAATTCTAGCATTTTAGCTATCTGCAGCTATTTCATATTCCCAATATTTATCAAATCTCCCATTTTCACCAAATTCGCTGCTTGTAGCTTCTGCTCCTTCTCTGAATGTACAAGTTTCTTACTTTACACCAACGTCGCTATCTCTATTAATATCTAATGCCTATCAAAATAGTATCTCTAATTGTAACACTCTCCACATTTCCAGTTACTTATCATTCACCTGAACCTACAATTTCTCAATTTCTAACTTTATCAGCAAAAGAAGTTCTATTTATCTATCAAATACTCAATTTCGAGAAATCTGTTATACTGAGTACATTTGCAGCTTCTACGCCTTCACTGCAACTTCAATTTCTCCATTCCCTTCAGTTTCAGGAATCCTGGCTGTCTGTATCTCTCAAAATGTCAATTATTAGCAATTCAGCAAATTGAAGCACTTTCTCTATCGGCAGATATAACTCATTGTCTAAATTTGTAAAATCTCCCATATGCAACAAATTCGCTCCTTGCATTACCCGCTCGTTAACTGAATCTGCAAGTATCTCCATTTCAATCAATTTCTCCAGCTGCAATACTTTCTGCAGTCCAACAACATAAATAGATCTATTTCTGACAAGCTACTCATTTTTCAATGTTGATTGTAAAACTATGCCTTCAATATCACCATTCCTATATTTTGCAAGTAATCAGGTTTATTCATTCAGGAAGTACTCAGTTTCTTGTAATTAATCAAATTCTGCAGATTTCCAGCTTCTCTGCGTTGGCTACACTATCAATTTCTCCATAGCCCTCATTTGAAGCAAACCTGGTTCGCTGTGGATAGCAAAATATCATTACGTTGCCATTGATAAAATTCTAGCATTTTACCTATCTGCAGCTATTTCAAATTCCCAATATTTGTCAAATCTCCCATTTTCACCAAATTCGCTGCTTGTTGCTTCTGGTCCTTCTCTGAATGTACAAGTTTCTTACTTTCCACCAACCTGGCTATCTCTATTAATATCCACTGCCTATACAAATAATTACTCTAATTCTAACACTCTCCACATTTATGGTTACTTATCATTCACCTGGACTACAATTTCTCAATTAATAACTTTATCAGCAAATGTAGTTCAATTTATCTATCAAATACTCAATTTCCTGAAATCTGTTAGACTGAGCACATTTGCAACTTCTCCGCATTCACTGCAACTTCAATTTCTCCATTCCCTTCAGTTTCAGGAAACCTGGCTGTATGTATCTCTCAAAATGTCAATTATTAGCAATTCAGCAAGTTCAAGCATTTTCTCTATCAGCAGATATAACTCATTCCCAATATTTGAAAAATCTCCCATTTCCAACAAACTTGCTGTTTGCATTAGCTGCTCGTTTACTCAACTGCAAGTTTCTCCATTTCAATCAATTTCTCAATCTGTAATAATTTCTGCAGTCGAACAACGTAAGTCGATCTACTTCTGACAATCTACTAATTTTTCAATGTTGATCGTACAACTATTCCTTCAATATCATCATTCTTGTATTTTGCAACCAATCAGGTTTCTACATCGAGGAAGTACTCAGTTTCTTGTAATTAATCAAATTTTGGAGATTCCCAGCTTCTCTGCGTTGGCTACACTATCAATTTCTCCATAGCCCCCATTTTAAGCAAACCTGGTTCGTTGTGGATAGCAAAATATCATTACCTCGCCGTTGATAAAATTCTAGCATTTTAGCTATCTGCAGCTATTTCCCATTCCCAATATTTGTCAAATCTCCCATTTTCACCAAATTCGCTGCCTGTAGCTTCAGCTCCTTCTCTGAATGTACAAGTTTCTTACTTTCCACCAACCTCGCTCTCTCTATTAATATCCATTGCCTATATAAATAAGTATCTCTAATTCTAACACTCTCCACATTTCCAGTTACTTATCATTCACCTGAACCTACAATTTCTCAATTTCTAACTTTATCAGCAAATGTAGTTCTATTAATCTAACAAATACTCAATTTCCAGAAATCTGTCAGACTGAGCACATTTGTATCTTCTCCGCATTCACTGCAACTTCAATTTCTCCATTCTCTTCAGTTTCAGCAAACCTGGCTGTCTGTATCTCTCACAATGTCAATTATTAGCAATTCAGCAAATTCAAGCATTTTCTCTGTCGGCATATATAACTCATTCCCAAAATTTGTAAAATCTCCCATATCCAGCAAATTCGGTCTTTGCATTATCCGCTCGTTAACTGAATCTGCAAGTTTCTCCATTTCAATCAATTTCTCAAGCTGCAATACTTTCTGCAGTCCAACAACATAAATAGATCTATTTCTGACAAGCTACTCATTTTTCAATGTTGATCGTACAACTATTCCTTCAATATCACCATTCCTATATATTGCAACTAATCAGGTTTCTACATCCAGGAAGTACTCAGTTTCCTGTAATTAATAAAATTCTGCAGATTCCCAGCATCTCTGCGTTGGCTACACTATCAATTTCACCATAGCCCTCATTTTAAGCAAACCTGGTTCGCTGTGGATAGCACAATATCAATAGCTAGTCATTGATAAAATTCAGCATTTTATCTATTTGCAGCTTCTCCGAATTCACTGCAACTTCAATTTCTCCATTCCCTTCAGTTTTAGCAATCCTGGCTGTCTCTATCTCTCAAAATGTAAATTATTAGCAATTCAGCAAATTCAAGCAGTTTCTCTAACGGCAGATATAACTCATTCCCAAAATTTGTAAAATCTCCTATATCCATCATATTCGCACTTTGCTTTATCCGCTCGTTAACTGAATCTGCAAGTTTCCCCGTTTCAATCAATTTCTCAATCTGCAATACTTTCTGCAGTCCAACAACATAAATAGATCTACTTCGGACAAGCTACTCATTTTTCAATGTTGATCGTACAACTATGCCTTCTATATCACCATTAGTATATTTTGCAACTAATCAGTTTTCTACATCCAGGAAGTACTCAGTTTCTTGGTATTAATCAAATTCTGCAGATTCCCAGCTTCTCTGCGTTGGCTACACTATCAATTTCTCCATAGCCCTCAATTTAAGCAAACCTGGTTCGCTATGGATAGCAAGATATCAATACCTAGCCATTGATAAAATTCTGGCATTTTACCTATATGCAGCTATTTCATATTCCCAATATTTGTCAAATCTCCCATTTTCAAAAATTCGCTGCTTGTAGCTTCTGCTCCTTCTCTGAATGTACAAGTTTCTTACTTTCCACCAACCTCGCTATCTCTATTAATATCCACTGCCTATCTAAATAAGTATCTCTAATTCTAACACTCTCCACATTTCCAGTTACTTATCATTCACCTGAACCTACAATTTAGCAATTTCCAAATTTATCAGCAAAACAAGTTCTATTTATCTATCAAACATTCAATTTCGAGAAATCTGTTAGACTGAGAACATGTGCAGATTCTCCGAATTCACTGCAACTTCAATTTCTCCATTCCCCTCAGTTTCAGCAAACCTGGCTGTGTGTATCTGTCAAAATGTCAATTATTAGCAATTCAGCAAATACAAACATTTTCTCTGTCGGCAGATATAACTCATTCCCAAAATTTGTAAAATCTCCCATATCCAACAAATTCACTCTTTGCATTATCCGCTCGTTCACTGAATCTGCAAGTTTCTCCATTTCAATCAATTTCTCAAGCTGCAATACTTTCTGCAGTCCAACAACATACATAGATCTACTTTTGACAAACTACTCATGTTTCAATGTTGATCGTACAACTATGCCTTCTACATCACCATTGCTATATTTTGCAAATAATCAGGTTTCTACATCCAGGAAGTACTCAGTTTCTTGTAATTAATCAAATTCTGCAGATTCCCAGCTTCGTTGCGTTGGCTACACTATCAATTTCTCCACATCGCTCATTTTAAGCAAACCTGGTTCGCTGTGGATAGTAAAATATCATTACCTCGCCATTGATAAAATTCTACCATTTTAGCTATCTGCAGCTATTTCCCATTCCCAATATTTGTCAAATCTCCCGTTTTCACCAAATTCGCTCCTTGTAGCTTCTGCTCCTTCTCTGAATGTAGAAGTTTCTTACTTTCCACCAAACTCGCTATTTCTATTAATATCCACTGCCTATATAAATAAGTATCTCTAATTCTAACTCTCTCCACATTTCCAGTTTCTTATCATTCACCTGGACATACAATTTCTCAATTTTTAACTTTATCAGCGAATGTAGTTCTATTTATCTATCAAATACTCAATTTCCAGAAATCTGTTAGACTGAGCACATTTACATCTTCTCCGCATTCACTGCAATTTCAATTTCTCCATTCCCTTCAGTTTCAGCAAACCTGGCTGTCTGTATCTCTCAAAATGTCAATTATTAGCAATTCAGCAAATACAAGCATTTTCTCTGTCGGCAGATATAACTCATTCCCAAAATTAGTAAAATCTCCCATATCCATCAAATTCGCTCTTTGCATTATCCGCTTGATCACTGAATCTGCAAGTTTCTCCATTTAAATCAATTTCTCAAGCTGCAATACTTTCTGCAGTCCAACAACATAAATAGATCTATTTCTGACAAGGTACTCATTTTTCAATGTTGATCGTACAACTATGCCTTCAATATCAGCGTTCCTATATTTTGCAACTAATCAGGTTTCTACATCCAGGAAGTACTCAGTTTCTTGTAATTAATCAAATCCTGCAGGTTCCCAGCATCTTTGCTTTGGCTACACTATCAATTTCTGCATAGCCCTCATTGTAAGCAAACCTGGTTCGCTGTGGATAGCAAAATATCAATACCTAGCCATCGGTAAAATTTTAGCATCTTAACTATCTGCAGCTATTTCCCATTCCCAATATTTGTCAAATCTCCCATTTTCACCAAATTCGCTGCTTGTAGCTTCTGCTCCTTCCCTGAATGTACAAGTTTCTTACTTTCCACCAACCTCGCTATCTCTATTAATTTCCACTGCCTATCTAAATAAGTATCTCCAATTCTAACACTCTCCACATTTCCAGTTACTTATCATTCACCTGCACCTACAATTTCTCAGTTTCTAACTTTATCAGCAAATGTAGTTCTATTTATCTATCAAATACTCAATTTCCGGAAATCTATTAGACTGAGGACATTTAAAGCTTCTCCGCATTCACTGCAACTTCAATTTCTCCATTCCCTTCAGTTTCAGCAAACCTGGCTGTCTGTATCTCTCAAAATGTCAATGATTAGCAATTCAGCAAGTTGAATCATTTTCTCTATCGGCAGATGTAACTCATTCCCAAAATTTGTAAAATCTCACATTTCCAACAAACTTGCTGTTTGCATTATCCGCTCTTTCACTGAATCTGAAAGTTTCTCCATTTCAATCAATTTCTCAATCTGCAATACTTTCTACAGTACAACAACATAAATAGATCTACTTCTGACAAGCTACTCATTTTTCAATGTTGATCGTACAACTATGCCTTCAATATCACCATTCCTATATTTTGCAACTAATCAGGTATCTACATCCAGGAAGTACTCAGTTTCTTGTAATTAATAAAAATCTGCAGATTCCCAGCTTCTCTGCGTTGGCTACACTATCAATTTCTCCATAGCCCTCATTTTAAGCAAACCTGGTTCGCTGTGGAAAGCAAGATATCAATACCTAGCCATTGATAAAATTCTAGCATTTTAGCTATCTGCAGCTATTTCATATTCCCAATATTTATCAAATCTCCCATTTTCACCAAATTCGCTGCTTGTAGCTTCTGCTCCTTCTCTGAATGTACAAGTTTCTTACTTTACACCAACGTCGCTATCTCTATTAATATCTAATGCCTATCAAAATAGTATCTCTAATTGTAACACTCTCCACATTTCCAGTTACTTATCATTCACCTGAACCTACAATTTCTCAATTTCTAACTTTATCAGCAAAAGAAGTTCTATTTATCTATCAAATACTCAATTTCGAGAAATCTGTTATACTGAGTACATTTGCAGCTTCTACGCCTTCACTGCAACTTCAATTTCTCCATTCCCTTCAGTTTCAGGAATCCTGGCTGTCTGTATCTCTCAAAATGTCAATTATTAGCAATTCAGCAAATTGAAGCACTTTCTCTATCGGCAGATATAACTCATTGTCTAAATTTGTAAAATCTCCCATATGCAACAAATTCGCTCCTTGCATTACCCGCTCGTTAACTGAATCTGCAAGTATCTCCATTTCAATCAATTTCTCCAGCTGCAATACTTTCTGCAGTCCAACAACATAAATAGATCTATTTCTGACAAGCTACTCATTTTTCAATGTTGATTGTAAAACTATGCCTTCAATATCACCATTCCTATATTTTGCAAGTAATCAGGTTTATTCATTCAGGAAGTACTCAGTTTCTTGTAATTAATCAAATTCTGCAGATTTCCAGCTTCTCTGCGTTGGCTACACTATCAATTTCTCCATAGCCCTCATTTGAAGCAAACCTGGTTCGCTGTGGATAGCAAAATATCATTACGTTGCCATTGATAAAATTCTAGCATTTTACCTATCTGCAGCTATTTCAAATTCCCAATATTTGTCAAATCTCCCATTTTCACCAAATTCGCTGCTTGTTGCTTCTGGTCCTTCTCTGAATGTACAAGTTTCTTACTTTCCACCAACCTGGCTATCTCTATTAATATCCACTGCCTATACAAATAATTACTCTAATTCTAACACTCTCCACATTTATGGTTACTTATCATTCACCTGGACTACAATTTCTCAATTAATAACTTTATCAGCAAATGTAGTTCAATTTATCTATCAAATACTCAATTTCCTGAAATCTGTTAGACTGAGCACATTTGCAACTTCTCCGCATTCACTGCAACTTCAATTTCTCCATTCCCTTCAGTTTCAGGAAACCTGGCTGTATGTATCTCTCAAAATGTCAATTATTAGCAATTCAGCAAGTTCAAGCATTTTCTCTATCAGCAGATATAACTCATTCCCAATATTTGAAAAATCTCCCATTTCCAACAAACTTGCTGTTTGCATTAGCTGCTCGTTTACTCAACTGCAAGTTTCTCCATTTCAATCAATTTCTCAATCTGTAATAATTTCTGCAGTCGAACAACGTAAGTCGATCTACTTCTGACAATCTACTAATTTTTCAATGTTGATCGTACAACTATTCCTTCAATATCATCATTCTTGTATTTTGCAACCAATCAGGTTTCTACATCGAGGAAGTACTCAGTTTCTTGTAATTAATCAAATTTTGGAGATTCCCAGCTTCTCTGCGTTGGCTACACTATCAATTTCTCCATAGCCCCCATTTTAAGCAAACCTGGTTCGTTGTGGATAGCAAAATATCATTACCTCGCCGTTGATAAAATTCTAGCATTTTAGCTATCTGCAGCTATTTCCCATTCCCAATATTTGTCAAATCTCCCATTTTCACCAAATTCGCTGCCTGTAGCTTCAGCTCCTTCTCTGAATGTACAAGTTTCTTACTTTCCACCAACCTCGCTCTCTCTATTAATATCCATTGCCTATATAAATAAGTATCTCTAATTCTAACACTCTCCACATTTCCAGTTACTTATCATTCACCTGAACCTACAATTTCTCAATTTCTAACTTTATCAGCAAATGTAGTTCTATTAATCTAACAAATACTCAATTTCCAGAAATCTGTCAGACTGAGCACATTTGTAGCTTCTCCGCATTCACTGCAACTTCAATTTCTCCATTCTCTTCAGTTTCAGCAAACCTGGCTGTCTGTATCTCTCACAATGTCAATTATTAGCAATTCAGCAAATTCAAGCATTTTCTCTGTCGGCATATATAACTCATTCCCAAAATTTGTAAAATCTCCCATATCCAGCAAATTCGGTCTTTGCATTATCCGCTCGTTAACTGAATCTGCAAGTTTCTCCATTTCAATCAATTTCTCAAGCTGCAATACTTTCTGCAGTCCAACAACATAAATAGATCTATTTCTGACAAGCTACTCATTTTTCAATGTTGATCGTACAACTATTCCTTCAATATCACCATTCCTATATATTGCAACTAATCAGGTTTCTACATCCAGGAAGTACTCAGTTTCCTGTAATTAATAAAATTCTGCAGATTCCCAGCATCTCTGCGTTGGCTACACTATCAATTTCACCATAGCCCTCATTTTAAGCAAACCTGGTTCACATGTGGATAGCACAATATCAATAGCTAGTCATTGATAAAATTCAGCATTTTATCTATTTCCAGCTTCTCCGCATTCTCTGCAACTTCAATTTCTCCATTCCCTTCAGTTTCAGCAAACCTGGCTGTCTTTATCTCTCAAAATGTCAATTATTAGCAAATCAGTAAATTCAAGCATTTTCTCTGTTGGCAGATATAACGCATTCTCAAAATTTGTAAAATCTCCCTTATGCAACAAATTGGCTCTTTGCCTTATCCGCTCGTTAACTGAATCTGCAAGTTTCTCCATTTCAATCAATTTCTCAAGCTGCAATAATTTATGCAGTCTAACAACATAAATAGATGTATTTCTGACAAGCTACTCATTTTTCAATGTTGAGCGTAGAACTATTCCTTCAATATCACCATTTCTCTATTTTGCAAGAAATCAGGTTTCTACATCCAGGATGTACTCAGTTTCTTGTAATTAATCAAGTTCTGCAGATTCCCACCTTCTCTGCGTTGGCTACACTATCAATTACTCCACAGCCCTCATTTTAAGCAAACCTGGTTCGTTGTGGATAGCAAAATATAATTCCCTCGCCATTGATAAAATTCTAGCATTTTTGCTATCTGCAGCTATTTCCCATTTCCAATATTTGTCAAATCTCCCATTTTCAGCAAATTTGCTGCTTGTAGCTTCTGCTCCTTCTCTGAATGTACAAGTTTCTTACTTTCCACCAACCTCGCTATCTCTATTAATATCCAGTGCCTATATAAATAAGTATCTCTAATTCTAACACTCTCCACATTTCCAGTTACTTATCATTCACCTGGAACTACAATTTCTCAATTTCTAACTCTATCAGCAAATGTAGTTCTATTTAACTATCAATTACTTAATTTCCAGAAATCTGTTAGACTGAGCACATTTGCCGCTTCTCCGCATTCACTGCAACTTCAAATTCTCCATTCCCCTCAGTTTCAGCAAACCTGGCTGTCTGTATCGCTCAAAATGTCAATTATTAGCAATTTAGCAAATTCAAACATTTTCTCTATCAGCAGATATAACTCATTCCCAAAATTTGTAAAATCTCCCATATCCAACAAATTCGCTCTTGGCATTATCCGCTCGTTCACTGAATCTGCAAGTCTCTCCATTTCAATCAATTTCTCAATCTGCAATACTTTCTGCATTCCAACAACATAAATAGATCTACTTCTGACAAGCTACTCATTATTCAATGTTGATCGTACAACTATGACTTCTATATCACCATTGCTATATATTGCAATTAATCAGGTTTCTACATCCAGGAAGTACTCAGTTTCTTGTAATTAATCAAATTCTACAGATTCCCAGCTTCTTTGCGTTGGCTACACTATCAATTTCTCCATAGCCCTCATTTTAAGCAAACCTGGTTCACTGTGGATAGCAAAATATCATTACCTCGCCATTGATAAAATTCTAGCATTTTAGCTATCTGCAGCTATTTCCCATTCCCAATATTTGTTGAATCTTCCATGTTCATCAAAATCGCTGCTTGTAGCTTCTGCTCCTTCTCTGAATGTACAATTTTCTTACTTTCCACCATAGTCGCTATCTCTATTAATATCCACTGCCTATATAAATAAGTATGTCTAATTCTAACACTCTCCACATTTCCAGCTACTTATCATTCACCTGGATTACAATTTCTCAATTACTAACTTAATCAGCGAATGTAGTTCTATTTATCTATCAAATACTCAATTTCCAGAAATCTGTTAGACTGAGCACATTTGCAGCTTCTCCGCATTCACTGCAACTTCATTTTCTGCATTCCCTTCAGTTTCAGCCAACCTGGCTTTCTGTATCTCTCAAAATGTCAATTATTAGCAATTAAGCAAATTCAAGCATTTTCTCTATCGGCAGATATAAATCATTCCCAAAATTTGTAAAATCTCCCATTTCCAACAAACATGCTGTTTGCATTATCCTCTCGATCACTGAATCTGCATGTCTCTCCATTTCAATCAATTTCTCAATCTGCAATACCTTCTACAGTACAACAACATAAATAGATCTACTTCTGACAATCTACTAATTTTTCAATGTTGATTGTACAAGTATTCCTTCAATATCACCATTCCTATATTTTGAAACTATTCAGGTTTCTACATCCAGGAAGTACTCTGTTTCTTGTAATTAATCAAATTCTGCAGATTCCCAGCTTCTCTGCGTTAGCTACACTATAAATTTCTCCATTGCCCTCATTTTGAGCAAACCTGGTTAGCTGTGGATAGCACAATATCAATACCTAGTCACTGATAAAATACAGCATTTTATCTATTTCCAGCTTCTCCGCATTCACTGCAACTTCAATTTCTCCATTCCCTTCAGTTTCAGCAAAACTGGCTGTCTGTATCTCTCAAAGTGTCAATTATTAGCAATTCAGCAAATTCAGGCAACTTCTCTATCGGCAGATATAACTCATTCCCAAATTACGTATAATCTCCCATATCCAACAAATTCGCTCTTTGCATTATCCGCTCGTTCACTGAATCTGCAAGTTTCTCCATTTCAATCAATTTCTCAATCTGCAATACTTTCTGCAGTGCAACAACATAAATAGATCTATTTCTGACAAGCTGCTCATTCTTCAACGTTGATCGTACAACTATGCCTTCTATATCACCATTCCTATATTTTGCAACTAATCAGGTTTCTACATCCAGGAAGTACTCACTTTCTTGTAATTAATCAAATTATGCAGCTTCCCAGCTTCTTTGCGTTGGCTGCACTATCAATTTCTCTTGTGCCCTCATTTTAAGCAAACCTGGTTCGCTGTGGATAGCAAAATTTCAATACCTAGCCATTGATAAAATTCTAGCATCTTACCTATCTGCTGCTGCTTCCCATTCCCAATATTTGTCAAATCTCCCATTTTCACCAAATTCGCTGCTTGTAGCTTCTGCTCCTTCTCTGGATGTACAAGTTTCTTACTTTCCACCAAACTCGCTATCTCTATTAATATCAATTGCCTATCTAAATACGTATCTCTAATTTTAACACTCTCCACATTTCCAGTTACTTATCATTCACCTGAACCTACAATTTCTCAATTTCTAACTTTATCAGCAAATGTAGTTCAATTTATCTATCAACTACTCAATTTCCAGAAATCTGTTAGACTGAGCACATTTACAGCTTCTTCGCATTCACTGCAACTTCAATTTCTCCATTCCCTTCAGTTTCAGCAATCCTGGCTGTCTGTATCTCTCAAAATGTCAATTATTAGCAATTCAGCAAATTCAAACATTTTCTCTATCGGCAGATATAACTCATTCCCAAAGTTTGTAAAATCTCCCATATCCAACAAATTCGCTCTTTGCATTATCCGCTCGTTCACTGAATCTACAAGTTTCTCCATTTCAATCAATTTCTCAATCTGCAATACTTTCTGCATTCCAACAACATAAATAGATCTATTTCAGACAAGCTGCTCATTCTTCAACGTTGATCGTACAACTATGCCTTCTATATCACCATTCCTATATTTTGCAACTAATCAGGTTTCTACATCCAGGAAGTACTCACTTTCTTGTAATTAATCAAATTATGCAGCTTCCCAGCTTCTTTGCGTTGGCTGCACTATCAATTTCTCTTGTGCCCACATTTTAAGCAAACCTGGTTCGCTGTGGATAGCAAAATTTCAATACCTAGCCATTGATAAAATTCTAGCATCTTACCTATCTGCTGCTGCTTCCCATTCCCAATATTTGTCAAATCTCCCATTTTCACCAAATTCGCTGCTTGTAGCTTCTGCTCCTTCTCTGGATGTACAAGTTTCTTACTTTCCACCAAACTCGCTATCTCTATTAATATCCATTGCCTATCTAAATAAGTATCTCTAATTTTAACACTCTCCACATTTCCAGTTACTTATCATTCACCTGAACCTACAATTTCTCAATTTCTAACTTTATCAGCAAATGTAGTTCAATTTATCTATCAACTACTCAATTTCCAGAAATCTGTTAGACTGAGCACATTTACAGCTTCTTCGCATTCACTGCAACTTCAATTTCTCCATTCCCTTAAGTTTCAGCAAACCTGGCTGTCTGTATCTCTCAAAATGTCAATTATTAGCAATTAAGCAAATTCAAGCATTTTCTCTATCAGCAGATATAACTCATTCCCATAATTTGTAAAATCTCCCATTTCCAACAAACATGCTGTTTGCATTATCCTCTCGATCACTGAATCTGCATGTCTCTCCATTTCAATCAATTCCTCAATCTGCAATACTTTCTACAGTACAACAACATAAATAGATCTACTTCTGACAAGCTACTCATTTTTCAATGTTGATTGTACAACTATTCCTTCAACATCACCATTCCTATATTTTGAAACTATTCAGGTTTCTACATCCAGGAAGTACTCTGTTTCTTGTAATTAATCAAATTCTGCAGATTCCCAGCTTCTCTGCGTTAGCTACACTATAAATTTCTCCATTGCCCTCATTTTGAGCAAACCTGGTTAGCTGTGGATAGCACAATATCAATACCTAGTCATTGATAAAATTCAGCATTTTATCTATTTCCAGCTTCTCCGCATTCACTGCAACTTCAATTTCTCCATTCCCTTCAGTTTTAGCAATCCTGGCTGTCTGTATCTCTCAAAATGTCAATTATTAGCAATTCAGCAAATTCAAGCATTTTCTCTATCGGCAGATATAACTCATTCCCAAAGTTTGTAAAATGTCCCATATCCAACAAATTCGCTCTTTGCATTATCCTCTCGTTCACTGAATCTACAAGTTTCTCCATTTCAATCAATTTCTCAATCTGCAATACTTTCTGCATTCCAACAACATAAATAGATCTACTTCTGACAAGCTGCTCATTCTTCAACGTTCATCGTACAACTATGCCTTCTATATCACCATTCCTATATTTTGCAACTAATCAGGTTTCTACATCCAGGAAGTACTCACTTTCTTGTAATTAATCAAATTATGCAGCTTCCCAGCTTCTTTGCGTTGGCTGCACTATCAATTTCTCTTGTGCCCACATTTTAAGCAAACCTGGTTCGCTGTGGATAGCAAAATTTCAATACCTAGCCATTGATAAAATTCTAGCATCTTACCTATCTGCTGCTGCTTCCCATTCCCAATATTTGTCAAATCTCCCATTTTCACCAAATTCGCTGCTTGTAGCTTCTGCTCCTTCTCTGGATGTACAAGTTTCTTACTTTCCACCAAACTCGATATCTCTATTAATATCCATTGCCGATCTAAATAAGTATCTCTAATTTTAACACTCTCCACATTTCCAGTTACTTATCATTCACCTGAACCTACAATTTCTCAATTTCTAACTTTATCAGCAAATGTAGTTCAATTTATCTATCAACTACTCAATTTCCAGAAATCTGTTAGACTGAGCACATTTACAGCTTCTTCGCATTCACTGCAACTTCAATTTCTCCATTCCCTTAAGTTTCAGCAAACCTGGCTGTCTGTATCTCTCAAAATGTCAATTATTAGCAATTAAGCAAATTCAAGCATTTTCTCTATCAGCAGATATAACTCATTCCCATAATTTGTAAAATCTCCCATTTCCAACAAACATGCTGTTTGCATTATCCTCTCGATCACTGAATCTGCATGTCTCTCCATTTCAATCAATTCCTCAATCTGCAATACTTTCTACAGTACAACAACATAAATAGATCTACTTCTGACAAGCTACTCATTTTTCAATGTTGATCGTACAACTATGCCTTCTATATCACCATTCCTATATTTGGAAATTAATCAGGTTTCTACATCCAGGAAGTACTCAGTTTCTTGTAATTAATCAAATTCTGCTGATTCTCAGCTTCTTTGCGTTGGCTACACTATCAATAGGTCCACAGCCCTCATTTTAAGCAAACCTGGTTCGCTGTGGATAGCAAAATATCATTACCTCGCCATTGATGAAATTCGAGCATTTTAGCTATCTGCAGCTATTTCCCATTCCCAATATTTGTCAAATCTCCCATTTTCACCAAATTCGCTACTTGTAGCTTCTGCTCCTTCTCTGAATGTACAAGTTGCTTATTTCCACCAACGTCTCTATTTGTATTATTATCCACTGCCTATAAAAATAAGTATCTCTATTTCTAACACTATCCACATTTCCAGTTACTTATCATTCACCTGAACCTACAATTTCACAATTTCTAACTTTATCAGCAAAAGAAGTTCTATTTATCTATCAAATACTCAATTTCGAGAAATATGTTAGACTGAGTACATTTGCAGCTTCTACGCATTCACTGCAACTTCAATTTCTCCATTCCCTTCAGTTTCAGCAATCCTGGCTGTCTGTATCTCTCAAAATGTCAATTATTAGCAATTCAGCAAATTCAAGCATTTTCTCTATCGGCAGATATAACTCATTCCCAAAATTTGTAAAATCTCCCATATCCAACAAATTCGCTCTTTGCATTATCCGCTCGTTCACTGAATCTACAAGTTTCTCCATTTCAATCAATTTCTCAATCTGCAATACTTTCTGCATTCCAACAACATAAATAGTTCTACTTCTGACAAGCTACTCATTTTTCAATGTTGATCGTACAACTATGCCTTCTATATCACCATTGCTATATTTTGCAACTAATCAGGTTTCTACATCCAGGAAGTACTCAGTTTCTTCTAATTAATGAAATTCTGCAGATTCCCAGCTTCTCTGCGTTGGCTACACTATCAATTTCTCCAAAGCCCTGATTTTAAGCAAAGCTGGTTCGCTGTGGATAGCAAAATATCATTACCTCGGCATTGATAATATTCTAGCATTTTAGCTATCTGCAGCTATTTCCCATTCCCAATATTTGTCAAATCTCCTCTTTTCACCAAATTCGCTGCTTGTAGCTTTTGCTCCTTCTCTGAATGTAATTTCTTACTTCTTACTTTCCACCAACCTCGCTATCTCAATTAATATCCACTGCCTATCTAAACAAGTATCTCTAATTCTAACACTATCCACATTTCCAGTTACTTATCATTCACCTGAACCTACAATTTCTCAATTTCTACCTTTATCAGCAAATGTATTTCTATTTATTATCAAATACTCAATTTCCAGAAATCTGTTAGACTGAGCACATTTACAGCTTCTCCGCATTCACTGCAACTTCAATTTCACCATTCCCTTCAGTTTCAGCAAACCTGGCTGTCTGTATCTCTCAAAATGTCAATCATTAGCAATTCAGCAAGTTGAATCATTTTCTCTATCAGCAGATATAACGCATTCCCAAAATTGGTAAAATCTCCCATTTCCAACAAACATGCTGTTTGCATTATCCGCTCGTTCACTGAATCTGCAAGTCTCTCCATTTCAATCAAGTTCGCAATTTGCAATACTTTCTACAGTACAACAACAAAAATAGATCTACTTCTGACAAGTTACTCATTTTTCAATGTTGATCGTACAACTATGCCTTCTATATCACCATTCCTATATTTTGCAATTAATCAGGTTTCTACATCCAGGAAGTACTCAGTTTCCTGTAATGAATCAAACTCTGCAGATTCCCAGCTTCTTTGCGTTGGCTACACTAGCAATTTCTCCATAGCCCTGATTATAAGAAAACCTGGTTCGCTGTGGATAGCGAAATATCATTAGCTAGTCATTGATAAAATTCTAGCATTTTAGCAATCTGCAGCTATTTCCCATTCCCAATATTTGTCAAATCTCCCATTATCACCAAATTCGCTGCTTGTAGCTCCTGCTCCTTCTATGAATGTACAAGTTTCTTACTTTCCACCAACCTGGCTATCTCTATTAATATCTACTGCCTATCTAAATAAGTATCTTTAATTCTAACACTCTCCACATTTCCAGTTACTTATCATTCACCTCGACTACAAGTTCTCAATTTCTAACTTTATCAGCAAATGCAGTTCTATTTATCTATCAAATACTCAATTTCCAGAAATCTGTTAGACTGAGCACATTTGCATCTTCTCCGCATTCACTGCAACTTCAATTTGTCCAATCCCTTCAGTTTCAGCAAACCTGGCTGTCTGTATCTCTCAAAATGTCAGTTATTAGCAATTCAGCAAGTTCAAGCATTTTCTCTACCGGCAGATATAACTCATTCCCAATATTTGTAAAATCTCCCATTGCCAACAAGCTTGCTGTTTGCATTATCCGCTCGTTCACTGAACTGCAAGTTTCTCCATTTCAATCTATTTCTCAATCTGCAATAATTTCTGCAGTCGAACAACGTAAATCGATCTACTTCTGACAATCTACTAATTTTTCAATGTTGATCGTAGAACTATGCCTTCTATATCACCATTCCTATATTTTGCAACTAATCAGGATTCTACAACCAGGAATAACTCAGTTTCTTCTAATTCATCAAATTCTGCAGATTCCCAGCTTCTCTGCGTTGGCTACACTATCAATTTCTGCATAGCCCTCATTTTAAGCAAACCTGGTTCGCTGTGGATAGCACAATATCAATAGCTAGTCATTGATAAAATTCAGCATTTTATCTATTTGCAGCTTCTCCGAATTCACTGCAACTTCAATTTCTCCATTCCCTTCAGTTTTAGCAATCCTGGCTGTCTCTATCTCTCAAAATGTAAATTATTAGCAATTCAGCAAATTCAAGCAGTTTCTCTAACGGCAGATATAACTCATTCCCAAAATTTGTAAAATCTCCTATATCCATCATATTCGCACTTTGCTTTATCCGCTCGTTAACTGAATCTGCAAGTTGCCCCGTTTCAATCAATTTCTCAATCTGCAATACTTTCTGCGGTCCAACAACATAAATAGATCTACTTCGGACAAGCTACTCATTTTTCAATGTTGATCGTACAACTATGCCTTCTATATCACCATTAGTATATTTTGCAACTAATCAGTTTTCTACATCCAGGAAGTACTCAGTTTCTTGGTATTAATCAAATTCTGCAGATTCCCAGCTTCTCTGCGTTGGCTACACTATCAATCTCACCATAGCCATCATTTTAATCAAACCTTGTTCGCTGTGGATAGCACAATATCAATACCTAGTCGTTGATAAAATTCAGCATTTTATCTATTTGCAGCTTCTCTGCATTCACTGCAACTTCAATTTCTCCATTCCCTTCAGTTTCAGCAAACCTGGCTGTCTGTATATCTCAAAACGTCAATTATTACCAATTCAGCAAATTCAAGCACTTTCTCTGTCAGCAGATATAACTCATTCCCAAAATTTGTAAAATCTCCCATTTCCAACAAACTTGCTGTTTGCATTATCCGCTCGTTCACTGAACTGCAAGTTTCTCCATTTCAATCAATTTCTCAAGCTGCAATACTTTCTGCAGTCGAACAACGTAAATCGATCTTCTTCTGACAATCTACTAATTTTTCAATGTTGAACGTACAACTATTCCTTCAATATCACCATTCCTGTATTTTGCAACTAATCAGCGTTCTACATCCAGGAAGTACTCAGTTTCTTGTAATTAATCAAATTCTGCAGATTACCAGATTCTCTGCCTTGGCTACACTATGAATTTCACCATAGCCCTCATTTTAATCAAAGCTGGTTCGCTGTGGATAGCACAATATCAATACCTAGTCGTTGATAAAATTCAGCATTTTATCTATTTGCAGCTTCTCTGCATTCACTGCAACTTCAATTTCTCTATTCCCTTCAGTTTCAGCCAACCTGGCTGTCTGTATATCACAAAACGTCATTTATTACCAATTCAGCAAATTCAAGCATTTTCTCTGTCAGCAGATATAACTCATTTCCAAAATTTGTAAAATCTCCATATTCCAACAAACTTGCTGTTTGCATTATCCGCTCATTCCCGGAATCCACAAGTTTCTCCATTTCAATCAATTTCACAATCTGTAATACTTTCTGCAGTCCAACAACATAAATAGATCTACTTCTGACAAGCCACTCATTTATTCAATGCTGATCGTACAACTATGACTTCTATTTCACCATTCCTATATTTTGCAAAATCAGGTTTCAACATCCAGGAAGTACTCAGTTTCTTCTAAATCAAATTCTGCAGATTCCCAGCTTCTTTGCGTTGGCTACACTATCAATTTCTCCATAGCCCTCATTTTAAGCAAACCTTGTTCGCTGTGGATAGCAAAGTATCAATACCTAGTCATTGATAAAGCTCGAGCATTTTAGCTATCTGTAGCTATTTCCCATTCCCAATATTTGTCAATCTCCCATTTACACCAAATTCGCTGCTTGTAGCTTCTGCTCCTTCTCTGAATGTACAAGTTTCTTACTTTCCACCAACCTGGCTATCTCTATTAATATCCACTGCCTATATAAATAAGTATCTCTAATTCTAACACTCTCCACATTTCCAGTTACATATCATTCACCTGGACCCACAATTTCTCAATTTCTAACTTTATCAGCAAATGTAGTTCTATTTATCTATCAAATACTCAATTTCCAGAAATCTGTTAGACTGAGCACATTTGCAGCTTCCCCGCATTCAGTGCAACTTCCATTTCTCCATTCCTTTCAGTTTCAGCAATCCTGGCTGTCTGTATCTCTCAAAATGTCAATTATTAGCAATTCAGCAAGATCAAGCATTTTCTCTATCAGCAGATATAACTCAGTCCCAAAATTTGTAAAATTTCCAATTTCCAGCAAATTTGCTATTTGCATTATCCGCTCGTTCACTGAAGCTGCAAATTTCTCCATTTCAATCATTTTCTCAATCTGCAATACTTTCTGCAGTCGAACAACGTAAATAGATCTACTTCTGACAATCTACTAATTTTTCAATTTTGATCGTGCAACTATTCCTTCAATATCACCATTCCTCTATTTTGCAACTAATCAGGTTTCTACATCCAGGAAGTTCTCAGTTTCTTGTAATTAATCAAATTCTGCAGATTCCCAGCTTCTCTGCGTTGGCTACACTATCAATTTCTCCATAGCCCTCATTTTAAGCAAACCCGGTTAGCTGTGGATAGCACAATATCAATACCTAGTCATTGATAAAATGCAGCATTTTATATATTTGCAGCTTCTGCGCATTCACTGCAACTTCAATTTCTCCATTCCCTTCAGTTTCAGCAAACCTGGCTGTCTGTATCTCTCAAATTGTCAATTATTAGCAATTCAGCAAGTTCAAGCATTTTCACTATGAGCAGATATCACTCATTTCCAAAATTTGTAAAATCTCCCAGTTCCAAATAATTTGCTATTTGCATTATCCGCTCGTTCACTGAATCTGCAAGTTTCTGCTTTTCAATCAATTTCTCAATCTGCAATACTTTCTGCACTCAAACAACATAAGTAGATCTACTTCCGACAATCTACTAATTTTTCAATGTTGATCTTACAGCTATTCCTTCATTATCACCATTCCTATATTATGCAACTAATCAGGTTTTGACATCTAGGAAGTACTCAGTTTCCTGTAATTAATCAAATTCTGCAGATTCCCAGCTTCTCTGCGTTGACTACACTATCAATTTCACCATAGCCCTCATTTTAAGCATACCTGGTTCGCTATGGATAGCACAATATCAATACCTAGTCATTGACAGAATTCAGCATTTAATCTTTTTGCAGCTTCTCCGCATTCACTGCAACTTCAATTTCTCCATTCCCTTCAGTTTCAGCAAACCTGGCTGTCTGTATCTCTCAAAATGCCTATTATTAGCAATTCAGCAAATTGAAGCATTTTCTCTGTCAGCAGATATAACTCATTCCCAAAATTTGTAAAATCTCCCATATCCAACAAATTTGCTATTTGCATTATCCGCTCATTCACTGAATCTGAAAGTTTCTCCATTTCAATCAATTTCTAAACTTGCAATACTTTCTGCAGTCGAACAACGTAAATAGATCCACTTCTGACAATGTACTAATTTTTCAATGTTGATCGTACAACTATTCCTTCAATATCACCATTCCTATATTTTGCAACTAATTAGGTTTCTACATCCAGGAAGTACTCAGTATCTTGTAATTAATCAAATTCTGCAGATTCCCATCTTTTCTGCGTTGGATACACTACCAATTTCTCCATAGCACTCATTTTAAGCAAACCTGGTTAGCTGTGGATAGCACAATATCAATACGTAGTCATTGATAAAATGCAGCATTTTATATATTTGCAGCTTCTCGGCGTTCACTGCATCTTCAATTTCTCCATTCCCTTCAGTTTCAGCAAAGCTGGCTGTCTGTATCTCACAAAATGTCAATTATTAGCAATTCAGCAAATTCAAACATTTTCTCTGTCGGTAGATATAACTCATTCCCAAAATTTGTAAAATCTCCCATATACAACAAATTCGCTCTTTGCATTATCCGCTCGTTAACTGAATCTGCAAGTTTCTCCATTTCAATCAATTTCTCAAGCTGCAACACTTTCTGCAGTCCAACAACATAAATAGATGTATTTCTGACAAGCTACTCATTTTTCAATGTTGATCGTACAACGGTGCCTTCTATATCACCATTCCTATATTTTGCAACTAATCAGGATTCTTCATCCAGGAAGTACTCAGTTTCTTGTAATTAATCAAATTCTGCTGATTCCCAGCTTCTCTGCGTTGGCTACACTATCAATTTCTCCATAGCCGTCATTTTAAGCAAACTTGGTTCGCTGTGGATAGCATAATATCATTACCTCGCCATTGATAAAATTCTTGCATTTTAGCTATCTGCAGCTATTTCCCATTCCCAATACTTGTCAAATCTCCCATTTACACCAAATTCGCTGCTTGTAGCTTCTGCTCCTTCTCTGAATGTGCAAGTTTGTTACTTGCCACCAACCTGGCTATCTCTATTAATATCCACTGCCTATATAAATAAGTATCTCTAATTCTAACACTCTCCACATTTCCAGTTACTTATCATTTAACTGGACTACAATTTCTCAATTACAAACTTTATCAGCAAATGTAGTTCTATTTATCTATCAAATACTCAATTTCCAGAAATCTGTTAGACTGAGAACATTTGCAGCTTCTCCGCATTCACTGCAACTTCAATTTCTCCATTCCCTTCAGTTTCAGCAAACCTGGCTGTCTTTATCTCTCAAAATGTCAATTATTAGCATTTCAGCAAATTCAAGCATTTTCTCTGTCAGCAGATATAACTCATTCCCAAAATTTGTAAAATCTCCCATAATCAACAAATTCGATCTTTGCATTATCTGCTCGTTCACTGAATCTGCAATTTCTCCATTTCAATCAATTTCACAATCTGTAATACTTTCTGCAGTCCAACAACATAAATAGATCTACTTCTGACAAGCCACTCATTTATTCAATGCTGATCGTACAACTATGCCTTCTATATCACCATTCCTATATTTTGCAACTAATCAGGTTTCTACATCCAGGAAGTACTCACTTTCTTGTAATTAATCAAATTATGCAGCTTCCCAGCTTCTTTGCGTTGGCTGCACTATCAATTTCTCTTGTGCCCTCATTTTAAGCAAACCTGGTTCGCTGTGGATAGCAAAATTTCAATACCTAGCCATTGATAAAATTCTAGCATCTTACCTATCTGCTGCTGCTTCCCATTCCCAATATTTGTCAAATCTCCCATTTTCACCAAATTCGCTGCTTGTAGCTTCTGCTCCTTCTCTGGATGTACAAGTTTCTTACTTTCCACCAAACTCGCTATCTCTATTAATATCCATTGCCTATCTAAATACGTATCTCTAATTTTAACACTCTCCACATTTCCAGTTACTTATCATTCACCTGAACCTACAATTTCTCAATTTCTAACTTTATCAGCAAATGTAGTTCAATTTATCTATCAACTACTCAATTTCCAGAAATCTGTTAGACTGAGCACATTTACAGCTTCTTCGCATTCACTGCAACTTCAATTTCTCCATTCCCTTAAGTTTCAGCAAACCTGGCTGTCTGTATCTCTCAAAATGTCAATTATTAGCAATTAAGCAAATTCAAGCATTTTCTCTATCAGCAGATATAACTCATTCCCATAATTTGTAAAATCTCCCATTTCCAACAAACATGCTGTTTGCATTATCCTCTCGATCACTGAATCTGCATGTCTCTCCATTTCAATCAATTCCTCAATCTGCAATACTTTCTACAGTACAACAACATAAATAGATCTACTTCTGACAAGCTACTCATTTTTCAATGTTGATCGTACAACTATGCCTTCTATATCTCCATTCCTATATTTTGAAATTAATCAGGTTTCTACATCCAGGAAGTACTCAGTTTCTTGTAATTAATCAAATTCTGCTGATTCTCAGCTTCTTTGCGTTGGCTAAACTATCAATTTCTCCATAGCCCTCATTTTAAGCAAACCTGGTTCGCTGTGGATAGCAAAATATCATTACCTCGCCATTGATGAAATTCGAGCATTTTAGCTATCTGCAGCTATTTCCCATTCCCAATAATTGTCAAATCTTCCATTTTCACCAAAATCGCTGCCTGTAGCTTCTGCTCCTTCTCTGAATGTACAAGTTTCTTACTTTGCACCAACGTCGCTATCTCTATTAATATCTACTGCCAATCTACTGCCAATAAGTATCTCCAATTCTAACACTCTCCACATTTCCAGTTACTTATCATTCACCTGGACCTACAATTTTTCAATTTCTAACTTTATCAGCAAACGTAGTTCTATTTATCTATCAAATACTCAATTTCCAGAAATCTGTTAGACTGAGCACATTTGCAGCTTCCCCGCATTCAGTGCAACGTCCATTTCTCCATTCCCTTCAGTTTCAGAAATCCTGGCTGTCTGTATCTCTCAAAATGTCAATTATTAGCAATTCAGCAAGATCAAGCATTTTCTCTATCAGCAGATATAACTTCTCCCAAAATTTGTAAAATTTCCAATTTCCAACAAATTTGCTATTTGCATTATCCGCTCGTTCACTGAATCTGCAAATTTCTCCATTTCAATCAATTTCTCAATCTGCAATACTTTCTGCAGTCCAACAACGTAAATGGATCTACTTCTGACAATCTATTAATTTTTCAATGTTGATCGTACAACTATGCCTTCTATATCACCATTCTTATATTTTGCAACTAATCAGGTTTCTACATCCAGGAAGTACTCAGTTTCTTGTAATTAATCAAATTCTGCAGATTCCCAGCTTCGCTGCGTTGGCTACACTGTCAATTTCTCCATAGCCCTCATTTTAAGCAAACCTGGTTCGTTGTGGATAGCAAAATGTCATTACCTCGCCATTGATAAAATTCTAGCATTTTAGCTATCTGCAGCTATTTCCCATTCCCAATATTTGTCAAATCTCCCATTTTCACCAAATTCGCTGCTTGTAGCTTCTGCACCTTCTCTGAATGTACAAGTTTCTTACTTTCCACCAACCTGGCTATCTCTTCTAATATCCACTGCCTAAATAAATAAGTATCTCTAATTCTAACACTCTCCACATTTCCAGATACTTATCATTCACCTTGACTACAATTTCTCATTTTCTAACTTTATCAGCAAATGCAGTTCTATTTATCTATCAAATACTCAATTTCCAGAAATCTGTTAGACTGAGCACATTTGCATCTTCTCCGCATTCACTGCAACTTCAATTTGTCCAATCCCTTCAGTTTCAGCAAACCTGGCTGTCTGTATCTCTCAAAATGTCAGTTATTAGCAATTCAGCAAGTTCAAGCATTTTCTCTACCGGCAGATATAACTCATTCCTAATATTTGTAAAAGCTCCCATTGCCAACAAACTTGCTGTTTGCATTATCCGCTCGTTCACTGAACTGCAAGTTTCTCCATTTCAATCTATGTCTCAATCTGCAATAATTTCTGCAGTCGAACAACGTAAATCGATCTACTTCTGACAATCTACTAATTTTTCAATGTTGATCGTAGAACTATGCCTTCTATATCACCATTCCTATATTTTGCAACTAATCAGGATTCTACAACCAGGAATAACTCAGTTTCTTCTAATTCATCAAATTCTGCAGATTCCCAGCTTCTCTGCGTTGGCTACACTATCAATTTCTCCATAGCCCTCATTTTAAGCAAAACAGGTTCGCTGTGGATAGCAAAATATCATTACCTCGCCATTGATAAAATTCTAGCATTTTAGCTATCTGCAGCTATTTCCCATTCCCAATATTTGTCAAATCTCCCATTTTCACCAAATTCGCTGCTTGTAGCTTCTGCTCCTTCTCTGAATGTACAAGTTTCTTACTTTCCACCAACCTGGCTATCTCTATTAATATCCACTGCCTATATAAATAAGTATCTCTAATTCTAACACTCTCCACATTTCCAGCTACTTATCATTCACCTGGACTACAATTTCTCAATTACTAACTTAATCAGCGAATGTAGTTCTATTTATCTATCAAATACTCAATTTCCAGAAATCTGTTAGACTGAGCACATTTGCAGCTTCTCCGCATTCACTGCAACTTCATTTTCTGCAGTCCCTTCAGTTTCAGCAAACCTGGCTTTCTGTATCTCTCAAAATGTCAATTATTAGCAATTCAGCAAATTCAAGCATTTTCTCTATCGGCAGATATAAATCATTCCCAAAATTTGTAAAATCTCCCATATCCAACAAATTCGCTCTTTGCATTATCCGCTCGTTCACTGAATCTGCAAGTTTCTCCATTTCAATCAATTTTTCAATCTGCAATACTTTCTGCAGTGCAACAACATAAATAGATCTATTTCTGACAAGCTGCTCATTCTTCAACGTTGATCGTACAACTATGCCTTCTATATCACCATTCCTATATTTTGCAACTAATCAGGTTTCTACATCCAGGAAGTACTCACTTTCTTGTAATTAATCAAATTATGCAGCTTCCCAGCTTCTTTGCGTTGGCTGCACTATCAATTTCTCTTGTGCCCTCATTTTAAGCAAACCTGGTTCGCTGTGGATAGCAAAATTTCAATACCTAGCCATTGATAAAATTCTAGCATCTTACCTATCTGCTGCTGCTTCCCATTCCCAATATTTGTCAAATCTCCCATTTTCACCAAATTCGCTGCTTGTAGCTTCTGCTCCTTCTCTGGATGTACAAGTTTCTTACTTTCCACCAAACTCGCTATCTCTATTAATATCCATTGCCTATCTAAATACGTATCTCTAATTTTAACACTCTCCACATTTCCAGTTACTTATCATTCACCTGAACCTACAATTTCTCAATTTCTAACTTTATCAGCAAATGTAGTTCAATTTATCTATCAACTACTCAATTTCCAGAAATCTGTTAGACTGAGCACATTTACAGCTTCTTCGCATTCACTGCAACTTCAATTTCTCCATTCCCTTCAGTTTCAGCAAACCTGGCTGTCTGTATCTCTCAAAATGTCAATTATTAGCAATTAAGCAAATTCAAGCATTTTCTCTATCAGCAGATATAACTCATTCCCATAATTTGTAAAATCTCCCATTTCCAACAAACATGCTGTTTGCATTATCCTCTCGATCACTGAATCTGCATGTCTCTCCATTTCAATCAATTCCTCAATCTGCAATACTTTCTACAGTACAACAACATAAATAGATCTACTTCTGACAAGCTACTCATTTTTCAATGTTGATCGTACAACTATGCCTTCTATATCTCCATTCCTATATTTTGAAATTAATCAGGTTTCTACACCCAGGAAGTACTCAGTTTCTTGTAATTAATCAAATTCTGCTGATTCTCAGCTTCTTTGCGTTGGCTAAACTATCAATTTCTCCATAGCCCTCATTTTAAGCAAACCTGGTTCGCTGTGGATAGCAAAATATCATTACCTCGCCATTGATGAAATTCGAGCATTTTAGCTATCTGCAGCTATTTCCCATTCCCAATATTTGTCAAATCTTCCATTTTCACCAAAATCGCTGCTTGTAGCTTCTGCTCCTTCTCTGAATGTACAAGTTTCTTACTTTGCACCAACGTCGCTATCTCTATTAATATCTACTGCCAATATAAATAAGTATCTCCAATTCTAACACTCTCCACATTTCCAGTTACTTATCATTCACCTGGAGCTACAATTTTTCAATTTCTAACTTTATCAGCAAACGTAGTTCTATTTATCTATCAAATACTCAATTTCCAGAAATCTGTTAGACTGAGCACATTTGCAGCTTCCCCGCATTCAGTGCAACGTCCATTTCTCCATTCCCTTCAGTTTCAGAAATCCTGGCTGTCTGTATCTCTCAAAATGTCAATTATTAGCAATTCAGCAAGATCAAGCATTTTCTCTATCAGCAGATATAACTTCTCCCAAAATTTGTAAAATTTCCAATTTCCAACAAATTTGCTATTTGCATTATCCGCTCGTTCACTGAATCTGCAAATTTCTCCATTTCAATCAATTTCTCAATCTGCAATACTTTCTGCAGTCGAACAACGTAAATGGATCTACTTCTGACAATCTATTAATTTTTCAATGTTGATCGTACAACTATGCCTTCTATATCACCATTCCTATATTTTGCAACTAATCAGGTTTCTACATCCAGAAAGTACTCAGTTTCTTGTAATTAATCAAATTCTGCAGATTCCCAGCTTCGCTGCGTTGGCTACACTGTCAATTTCTCCATAGCCCTCATTTTAAGCAAACCTGGTTCGTTGTGGATAGCAAAATGTCATTACCTCGCCATTGATAAAATTCTAGCATTTTAGCTATCTGCAGCTATTTCCCATTCCCAATATTTGTCAAATCTCCCATTTTCACCAAATTCGCTGCTTGTAGCTTCTGCACCTTCTCTGAATGTACAAGTTTCTTACTTTCCACCAACCTGGCTATCTCTTCTAATATCCACTGCCTAAATAAATAAGTATCTCTAATTCTAACACTCTCCACATTTCCAGTTACTTATCATTCACCTCGACTACAAGTTCTCAATTTCTAACTTTATCAGCAAATGCAGTTCTATTTATCTATCAAATACTCAATTTCCAGAAATCTGTTAGACTGAGCACATTTGCATCTCTTCCGCATTCACTGCAACTTCAATTTGTCCAATCCCTTCAGTTTCAGCAAACCTGGCTGTCTGTATCTCTCAAAATGTCAGTTATTAGCAATTCAGCAAGTTCAAGCATTTTCTCTACCGGCAGATATAACTCATTCCCAATATTTGTAAAAGCTCCCATTGCCAACAAGCTTGCTGTTTGCATTATCCGCTCGTTCACTGAACTGCAAGTTTCTCCATTTCAATCTATGTCTCAATCTGCAATAATTTCTGCATTCCAACAACGTAAATCAATCTACTTCTGACAATCTACTAATTTTTCAATGTTGATCGTAGAACTATGCCTTCTATATCACCATTCCTATATTTTGCAACTAATCAGGATTCTACAACCAGGAATAACTCAGTTTCTTCTAATTCATCAAATTCTGCAGATTCCCAGCTTCTCTGCGTTGGCTACACTATCAATTTCTCCATAGCCCTCATTTTAAGCAAAACAGGTTCGCTGTGGATAGCAAAATATCATTACCTCGCCATTGATAAAATTCTAGCATTTTAGCTATCTGCAGCTATTTCCCATTCCCAATATTTGTCAAATCTCCCATTTTCACCAAATTCGCTGCTTGTAGCTTCTGCTCCTTCTCTGAATGTACAAGTTTCTTACTTTCCACCAACCTGGCTATCTCTATTAATATCCACTGCCTATATAAATAAGTATCTCTAATTCTAACACTCTCCACATTTCCAGCTACTTATCATTCACCTGGACTACAATTTCTCAATTACTAACTTAATCAGCGAATGTAGTTCTATTTATCTATCAAATACTCAATTTCCAGAAATCTGTTAGACTGAGCACATTTGCAGCTTCTCCGCATTCACTGCAACTTCATTTTCTGCAGTCCCTTCAGTTTCAGCAAACCTGGCTTTCTGTATCTCTCAAAATGTCAATTATTAGCAATTCAGCAAATTCAAGCATTTTCTCTATCGGCAGATATAAATCATTCCCAAAATTTGTAAAATCTCCCATATCCAACAAATTCGCTCTTTGCATTATCCGCTCGTTCACTGAATCTGCAAGTTTCTCCATTTCAATCAATTTTTCAATCTGCAATACTTTCTGCAGTGCAACAACATAAATAGATCTATTTCTGACAAGCTGCTCATTCTTCAACGTTGATCGTACAACTATGCCTTCTATATCACCATTCCTATATTTTGCAACTAATCAGGTTTCTACATCCAGGAAGTACTCACTTTCTTGTAATTAATCAAATTATGCAGCTTCCCAGCTTCTTTGCGTTGGCTGCACTATCAATTTCTCTTGTGCCCTCATTTTAAGCAAACCTGGTTCGCTGTGGATAGCAAAATTTCAATACCTAGCCATTGATAAAATTCTAGCATCTTACCTATCTGCTGCTGCTTCCCATTCCCAATATTTGTCAAATCTCCCATTTTCACCAAATTCGCTGCTTGTAGCTTCTGCTCCTTCTCTGGATGTACAAGTTTCTTACTTTCCACCAAACTCGCTATCTCTATTAATATCCATTGCCTATCTAAATACGTATCTCTAATTTTAACACTCTCCACATTTCCAGTTACTTATCATTCACCTGAACCTACAATTTCTCAATTTCTAACTTTATCAGCAAATGTAGTTCAATTTATCTATCAACTACTCAATTTCCAGAAATCTGTTAGACTGAGCACATTTACAGCTTCTTCACATTCACTGCAACTTCAATTTCTCCATTCCCTTAAGTTTCAGCAAACCTGGCTGTCTGTATCTCTCAAAATGTCAATTATTAGCAATTAAGCAAATTCAAGCATTTTCTCTATCAGCAGATATAACTCATTCCCATAATTTGTAAAATCTCCCATTTCCAACAAACATGCTGTTTGCATTATCCTCTCGATCACTGAATCTGCATGTCTCTCCATTTCAATCAATTCCTCAATCTGCAATACTTTCTACAGTACAACAACATAAATAGATCTACTTCTGACAAGCTACTCATTTTTCAATGTTGATCGTACAACTATGCCTTCTATATCTCCATTCCTATATTTTGAAATTAATCAGGTTTCTACACCCAGGAAGTACTCAGTTTCTTGTAATTAATCAAATTCTGCTGATTCTCAGCTTCTTTGCGTTGGCTAAACTATCAATTTCTCCATAGCCCTCATTTTAAGCAAACCTGGTTCGCTGTGGATAGCAAAATATCATTACCTCGCCATTGATGAAATTCGAGCATTTTAGCTATCTGCAGCTATTTCCCATTCCCAATATTTGTCAAATCTTCCATTTTCACCAAAATCGCTGCTTGTAGCTTCTGCTCCTTCTCTGAATGTACAAGTTTCTTACTTTGCACCAACGTCGCTATCTCTATTAATATCTACTGCCAATATAAATAAGTATCTCCAATTCTAACACTCTCCACATTTCCAGTTACTTATCATTCACCTGGAGCTACAATTTTTCAATTTCTAACTTTATCAGCAAACGTAGTTCTATTTATCTATCAAATACTCAATTTCCAGAAATCTGTTAGACTGAGCACATTTGCAGCTTCCCCGCATTCAGTGCAACGTCCATTTCTCCATTCCCTTCAGTTTCAGAAATCCTGGCTGTCTGTATCTCTCAAAATGTCAATTATTAGCAATTCAGCAAGATCAAGCATTTTCTCTATCAGCAGATATAACTTCTCCCAAAATTTGTAAAATTTCCGAATTCCAGCAAATTTGCTATTTGCATTATCCGTTCGTTCACTGAATCTGCAATTTTCTCCATTTCAATCAATTTCTCAATCTGCAATACTTTCTGCAGTCGAACAACGTAAATGGATCTACTTCTGACAATCTATTAATTTTTCAATGTTAATCGTACAACTATGCCTTCTATATCACCATTCCTATATTTTGCAACTAATCAGGTTTCTACATCCAGGAAGTACTCAGTTTCTTGTAATTAATCAAATTCTGCAGATTCCCAGCTTCTTTGCGTTGGCTACACTGTCAATTTCTCCATAGCCCTCATTTTAAGCAAACCTGGTTCGTTGTGGATAGCAAAATGTCATTACCTCGCCATTGATAAAATTCTAGCATTTTAGCTATCTGCAGCTATTTCCCATTCCCAATATTTGTCAAATCTCCCATTTTCACCAAATTCGCTGCTTGTAGCTTCTGCACCTTCTCTGAATGTACAAGTTTCTTACTTTCCACCAACCTGGCTATCTCTTCTAATATCCACTGCCTAAATAAGTAAGTATCTCTAATTCTAACACTCTCCACATTTCCAGTTCCTTATCATTCACCTCGACTACAAGTTCTCAATTTCAAACTTTATCAGCAAATGCAGTTCTATTTATCTATCAAATACTCAATTTCCAGAAATCTGTTAGACTGAGCACATTTGCATCTTCTCCGCATTCACTGCAACTTCAATTTGTCCAATCCCTTCAGTTTCAGCAAACCTGGCTGTCTGTATCTCTCAAAATGTCAGTTATTAGCAATTCAGCAAGTTCAAGCATTTTCTCTACCGGCAGATATAACTCATTCCCAATATTTGTAAAAGCTCCCATTGCCAACAAGCTTGCTGTTTGCATTATCCGCTCGTTCACTGAACTGCAAGTTTCTCCATTTCAATCTATGTCTCAATCTGCAATAATTTCTGCAGTCGAACAACGTAAATCGATCTACTTCTGACAATCTACTAATTTTTCAATGTTGATCGTAGAACTATGCCTTCTATATCACCATTCCTATATTTTGCAACTAATCAGGATTCTACAACCAGGAATAACTCAGTTTCTTCTAATTCATCAAATTCTGCAGATTCCCAGCTTCTCTGCGTTGGCTACACTATCAATTTCTCCATAGCCCTCATTTTAAGCAAAACAGGTTCGCTGTGGATAGCAAAATATCATTACCTCGCCATTGATAAAATTCTAGCATTTTAGCTATCTGCAGCTATTTCCCATTCCCAATATTTGTCAAATCTCCCATTTTCACCAAATTCGCTGCTTGTAGCTTCTGCTCCTTCTCTGAATGTACAAGTTTCGTACTTTCCACCAACCTGGCTATCTCTATTAATATCCACTGCCTATATTGCTAAGTATCTCTAATTCTAACACTCTCCACATTTCCAGTTACTTATCATTCACCTGGACGTACAATTTCTCAATTTCTAACTTTATCAGCAAATGTAGTTCTATTAATCTATCAAATACTCAATTTCCAGAAATCTGTTAGACTGAGGACATTTGCAGCTTCTACCCATTCACTGCAACTTCAATTTCTCCATTCCCTTCAGTTTCAGCGAACCTGGCTGTCTGTATCTCTCAAAATGTAAATTATTATTAGCTATTCAGCTAATTCAAGCATTTTCTCTATCGGCAGATATAACTCATTCCCGAAATTTGTAAAATCTCCCATATCCAACAAATTTGCTGTTTGCATTATCCGCTCATTCCCTGAATCTACCAGTTTCTCCATTTCAATCAATTTCAGAATCTGCAATACTTTCTGCAGTCCAACAACATAAATAGATCTACTTCTGACAAGCTACTCATTATTCAATGTTGATCGTACAACTATGCCTTCTATATCACCATTCCTATATTTTGAAACTAATCAGGTTTCTACATCCAGGAAGTACTCAGTTTCTTGTAATAAATCAAGTTCTGCAGATTCCCAGCTTCTCTGCGTTGGCTACACTATCAATTTCTCCATAGCCCTCATTTTAAGCAAACCTGGTTCGTTGTGGATAGCAAAATATCATTACCACGCCATTGATAAAATTCTAGCATTTTAGCTATCTGCAGCTATTTCCCATTACCAATATTTGTCAAATCTCCCATTTTCACCAAATTCGCTCCTTGTAGCTTCTGCTCCTTCTCTGAATGTACAAGTTTCTTAATTTCCACCAACCTGGCTATCTCTACTAATATCCACTGCCTATATAAATAAGTATCTCTAATTCTAACACTCTCCACATTTCCAGTTACTTATCATTCACCTCGACTACAATTTCTCAATTAATAACTTTATCAGCAAATGTAGTTCTATTTATCTATCAAATACTCAATTTCCAGAAATCTGTTAGACTGAGCACATTTGCAGCTTCTCCGCATTCAGTGCAACTTCAATTTCTCCATTCCCTTCAGTTTCAGCAACCCTGGCTGTCTGCATCTCTCCCAATGTCAATTATTAGCAAATCAGCAAATTCAAGCATTTTCTCTATCGGCAGATATAACTCATTCCCAAAATTTGTAAAATCTCCCATATCCAACAAATTCGCTCTTTGCATTATCCGCTCGATCACTGAATCTGTAAGTTTCTCCATTTCAATCAATTTCTCAATCTGTAATACTTTCTGCAGTCCAACAACACAAATAGATCTACTTCTGACAAGCTACTCATTTTTCAATGCCGATTGTACAACTATGCCTTCTATATCACAATTCCTATATTTTGCAAAATCAGGTTTCAACATCGACAAAGTACTCAGTTTCTTGTAATTAATCAAATTCTGCTGATTCCCAGCTTCTTTACGTTGGCTATACTATCAATTTCTCCATAGCCCTCATTTTAAGCAAACCAGGTTCGCTGTAGTTAGCAAAATATCAATACCTAGCCATTGATAAAATTCTAGCATTTTAGCTATCTGTAGCTATTTCCCATTCCCAATACTTGTCAAATCTCCCATTTACACCAAATTCGCTGCTTGTAGCTTCTGCTCCTTCTCTGAATGTGCAAGTTTGTTACTTGCCACCAACCTGGCTATCTCTATTAATATCCACTGCCTATATAAATAAGTATCTCTAATTCTAACACTCTCCACATTTCCAGTTACTTATCATTTAACTGGACTACAATTTCTCAATTACAAACTTTATCAGCAAATGTAGTTCTATTTATCTATCAAATACTCAATTTCCAGAAATCTGTTAGACTGAGAACATTTGCAGCTTCTCCGCATTCACTGCAACTTCAATTTTTCCATTCCCTTCAGTTTCAGCAAACCTGGCTGTCTTTATCTCTCAAAATGTCAATTATTAGCATTTCAGCAAATTGAAGCATTTTCTCTATCGGCAGATATAACTCATTCCCAAAATTTGTAAAATCTCCCATAATCAACAAATTCGATCTTTGCATTATCTGCTCGTTCACTGAATCTGCAAGTTTCTCCATTTCAATCAATTTCACAATCTGTAATACTTTCTGCAGTGCAACAACATAAATAGATATACTTCTGACAAGCCACTCATTTATTCAATGCTGATCGTACAACTATGCCTTCTATATCACCATTTCTATATTTTGCAAAATCAGGTTTCAACAGCCAGGAAGTACTCAGTTTCTTCTAATTAATCAAATTCTGCAGATTCCCAGCTTCTTTGCGTTGGCTACACTATCAATTTCTCTATAGCCCTCATTTTAAGCAAACCTGGTTCGCTGTGGATAGCAAAATATCAATACCTAGTCATTGATAAAACTCCAGCATTTTAGCTATCTGTAGCTATTTCCCATTCCCAATATTTGTCAATCTCCCATTTACACCAAATTCGCTGCTTGTAGCTTCTGCTCCTTCTCTGAATGTACAAGTTTCTTACTTTCCACCAACCTGGCTATCTCTATTAATATCCACTGCCTATATAAATAAGTATCTCTAATTCTAACACTCTCCACATTTCCAGCTACTTATCATTCACCTGGACTACAATTTCTCAATTACTAACTTAATCAGCGAATGTAGTTCTATTTATCTATCAAATACTCAATTTCCAGAAATCTGTTAGACTGAGCACATTTGCAGCTTCTCCGCATTCACTGCAACTTCATTTTCTGCATTCCCTTCAGTTTCAGCAAACCTGGCTTTCTGTATCTCTCAAAATGTCAATTATTAGCAATTAAGCAAATTCAAGCATTTTCTCTATCGGCAGATATAAATCATTCCCAAAATTTGTAAAATCTCCCATTTCCAACAAACTTGCTGGTTGCATTATCCGCAATTCCCAGAATCCACAAGATTCTCCATTTCATCAATTTCTCAATCTGCAATACTTTCTGCAGTCCAACATCATAAATAGATCTACTTCTGACAAGCTACTCATTTTTCAATGTTGATCTAAAACTATGCCTTCAATATCACCATTCCTATATTTTGCCACTAATCAGGTTTCTACATCCAGGAAGTACTCAGTTTCTTGAAATTATTCAAATTCTGCAGATTCCCAGCTTCTCTGCGTTGGCTACACTATCTATTTCTCTTGTGCCCTCATTTTAAGCAAACCTGGTTCGCTGTGGATAGCAAGATATCAATACCTAGCCATTGATAAAATTCTAGCATTTTAGCTATCTGCAGCTATTTCCCATTCCCAATATATGTCAAATCTCCCATTTTCACCAAATTCGCTGCTTGTAGCTTCTGCTCCTTCTCTGAATGTACAAGTTTCTTACTTTCCACCAACCTCGCTATCTCTATTAATATCCACTGCCTATATAAATAAGTATCTCTAATTCTAACACTCTCCACACTTCCAGTTACTTATCATTCACCTGGACGTACAATTTCTCAATTTCTAACTTTATCAGCAAATGTAGTTCTATTTATCTATCAAATACTCAATTTCCAGAAATCTGTTAGACTGAGCACATTTACAGCTTCTCCGCATTCACTGCAACTTCAATTTCTCCATTCCCTTCAGTTTCAGCATACCTGGCTGTCTGTATCTCTCAAAATGTCAATTATTAGCAATTCAGAAAATTCAAGCATTTTCACTAGCAGCTGATAAACTCATTCCCATAATTTGTAAAATCTCCCATTTCCAACAAACATGCTGTTTGCATTATCCTCTCGATCACTGAATCTGCATGTCTCTCCATTTCAATCAATTTCTCAATCTGCAATACCTTCTACAGTACAACAACATAAATAGATCTACTTCTGACAATCTACTAATTTTTCAATGTTGATTGTACAACTATTCCTTCAATATCACCATTCCTATATTTTGAAACTATTCAGGTTTCTACATCCAGGAAGTACTCAGTTTCTTCTAATTAATGAAATTCTGCAGATTCCCAGCTTCTCTGCGTTGGCTACACTATCAATTTCTCCAAAGCCCTGATTTTAAGCAAAGCTGGTTCGCTGTGGATAGCAAAATATCATTACCTCGGCATTGATAATATTCTAGCATTTTAGCTATCTGCAGCTATTTCCCATTCCCAATATTTGTCAAATCTCCTCTTTTCACCAAATTCGCTGCTTGTAGCTTTTGCTCCTTCTCTGAATGTAATTTCTTACTTCTTACTTTCCACCAACCTCGCTATCTCAATTAATATCCACTGCCTATCTAAACAAGTATCTCTAATTCTAACACTATCCACATTTCCAGTTACTTATCATTCACCTGAACCTACAATTTCTCAATTTCTACCTTTATCAGCAAATGTAGTTCTATTTATTATCAAATACTCAATTTCCAGAAATCTGTTAGACTGAGCACATTTACAGCTTCTCCGCATTCACTGCAACTTCAATTTCACCATTCCCTTCAGTTTCAGCAAACCTGGCTGTCTGTATCTCTCAAAATGTCAATCATTAGCAATTCAGCAAGTTGAATCATTTTCTCTATCAGCAGATATAACGCATTCCCAAAATTGGTAAAATCTCCCATTTCCAACAAACATGCTGTTTGCATTATCCGCTCGTTCACTGAATCTGCAAGTCTCTCCATTTCAATCAAGTTCTCAATTTGCAATACTTTCTACAGTACAACAACATAAATAGATCTACTTCTGACAAGTTACTCATTTTTCAATGTTGATCGTACAACTATGCCTTCTATATCACCATTCCTATATTTTGCAATTAATCAGGTTTCTACATCCAGGAAGTACTCAGTTTCCTGTAATGAATCAAACTCTGCAGATTCCCAGCTTCTTTGCGTTGGCTACACTATCAATTTCTCCATAGCCCTGATTATAAGAAAACCTGGTTCGCTGTGGATAGCGAAATATCATTAGCTAGTCATTGATAAAATTCAGCATTTTATCTATTTGCAGCTTCTCCGAATTCACTGCAACTTCAATTTCTCCATTCCCTTCAGTTTCAGCAATCCTGGCTGTTTGTATCTCTCAATATGTAAATTATTAGCAATTCAGCAAATTCAAGCAGTTTCTCTGACGGCAGATATAAATCATTCCCAAAATTTGTAAAATCCCCCATATCCTTCATATTCGCACTTTGCTTTATCCGCTCGTTAACTGAATCTGCAAGTTTCTCCATTTCAATCAATTTCTCAATCTGCAATGCTTTCTGCAGTCCAACAACATAAATAGATCTATTTCTGACAAGCTAATCATTTTACAATGTTGATCGTACAACTATGCCTTCTATATCACCATTCCTATATTTTGCAATTAATCAGGTTTCTCTATCCCGGAAGTACTCAGTTTCTTGTAATTAATCAAATTCTGGAGATTCCCAGCTTCTTTACGTTGGCTACACTATCAATTTCTCCATAGACCTCATTTTAAGCAAACCTGGTTCGCTGTGGATAGCAAAATATCAATACCTAGCCATTGATAAAATTCTAGCACTTTAGCAATCTGCAGCTATTTCCCATTCCCAATATTTGTCAAATCTCCCATTATCACCAAATTCGCTGCTTGTAGCTCCTGCTCCTTCTATGAATGTACAAGTTTCTTACTTTCCACCAACCTGGCTATCTCTATTAATATCTACTGCCTATCTAAATAAGTATCTTTAATTCTAACACTCTCCACATTTCCAGTTACTTATCATTCACCTGGACTACAATTTCTCAATTACTAACTTTATCAGCAAATGCAGTTCTATTTATCTATCAAATACTCAATTTCCAGAAATCTGTTAGACTGAGCACTTTGCAAGTTCTCCGCATTCACTGCAACTTCAATTTCTCCATTCCCTTCATTTTCAGCAAACCTGGCTGTCCGTATCTCTCAAAATGTCAATTATTAGCAATTCAGCAATTTCAAGCATTTTCTCTGTCGGCAGATATAACTCATTCCCAAAATTTGTAAAATCTCCCATTTCCAACAAATTTGCGAATTGCATTATCCGCTCGTTCACTGAATCTGCAAGTTTTCCATTTCAATCAATTTCTCAATCTGCAATACTTTCTGTAGTGGAAAAACATAAATAGATCTACTTCTGACAATCTACTAATTCATCAATGTTGATCGTACAACTATTCCTTCAATATCACCATTGCTATATTTTGCAACTAATCAGGTTTCTACATCCAGGAAGTACTCAGTTTCTTCTAATTAATCAAATTCTGCAGATTCCCAGCTTCTCTGCGTTGGCTACACTATCAATTTCTGCATAGCCCTCATTTTAAGCAAACCTGGTTCGCTGTGGATAGCACAATATCAATAGCTAGTCATTGATAAAATTCAGCATTTTATCTATTTGCAGCTTCTCCGAATTCACTGCCACTTCAATTTCTCCATTCCCTTCAGTTTTAGCAATCCTGGCTGTCTCTATCTCTCAAAATGTAAATTATTAGCAATTCAGCAAATTCAAGCAGTTTCTCTAACGGCAGATATAACTCATTCCCAAAATTTGTAAAATCTCCTATATCCATCATATTCGCACTTTGCTTTATCCGCTCGTTAACTGAATCTGCAAGTTTCCCCGTTTCAATCAATTTCTCAATCTGCAATACTTTCTGCAGTCCAACAACATAAATAGATCTACTTCGGACAAGCTACTCATTTTTCAATGTTGATCGTACAACTATGCCTTCTATATCACCATTAGTATATTTTGCAACTAATCAGTTTTCTACATCCAGGAAGTACTCAGTTTCTTGGTATTAATCAAATTCTGCAGATTCCCAGCTTCTCTGCGTTGGCTACACTATCAATTTCTCCATAGCCCTCAATTTAAGCAAACCTGGTTCGCTATGGATAGCAAGATATCAATACCTAGCCATTGATAAAATTCTGGCATTTTACCTATATGCAGCTATTTCATATTCCCAATATTTGTCAAATCTCCCATTTTCAAAAATTCGCTGCTTGTAGCTTCTGCTCCTTCTCTGAATGTACAAGTTTCTTACTTTCCACCAACCTCGCTATCTCTATTAATATCCACTGCCTATCTAAATAAGTATCTCTAATTCTAACACTCTCCACATTTCCAGTTACTTATCATTCACCTGAACCTACAATTTAGCAATTTCCAAATTTATCAGCAAAACAAGTTCTATTTATCTATCAAACATTCAATTTCGAGAAATCTGTTAGACTGAGAACATGTGCAGATTCTCCGAATTCACTGCAAATTCAATTTCTCCATTCCCCTCAGTTTCAGCAAACCTGGCTGTGTGTATCTGTCAAAATGTCAATTATTAGCAATTCAGCAAATACAAACATTTTCTCTGTCGGCAGATATAACTCATTCCCAAAATTTGTAAAATCTCCCATATCCAACAAATTCGCTCTTTGCATTATCCGCTCGTTCACTGAATCTGCAAGTTTCTCCATTTCAATCAATTTCTCAAGCTGCAATACTTTCTGCAGTCCAACAACATACATAGATCTACTTCTGACAAACTACTCATGTTTCAATGTTGATCGTACAACTATGCCTTCTATATCACCATTGCTATATTTTGCAAATAATCAGGTTTCTACATCCAGGAAGTACTCAGTTTCTTGTAATTAATCAAATTCTGCAGATTCCCAGCTTCGTTGCGTTGGCTACACTATCAATTTCTCCACATCGCTCATTTTAAGCAAACCTGGTTCGCTGTGGATAGCAAAATATCAATACCTATCCATCGGTAAAATTTTAGCATCTTAACTATCTGCAGCTATTTCCCATTCCCAATATTTGTCAAATCTCCCATTTTCACCAAATTCGCTGCTTGTAGCTTCTGCTCCTTCCCTGAATGTACAAGTTTCTTACTTTCCACCAACCTCGCTATCTCTATTAATTTCCACTGCCTATCTAAATAAATATCTCTAATTCTAACACTCTCCACATTTCCAGTTACTTATCATTCACCTGCACCTACAATTTCTAAATTTCTAACTTTATCAGCAAATGTAGTTCTATTTATCTATCAAATACTCAATTTCCTGAAATCTGTTAGACTGAGTACATTTGCAGCTTCCCCGCATTCACTGCAACTTCAATTTCTCCATTCCCTTCAGTTTCAACAAACCTGGCTGTCTGTATCTCTCAAAATGTCAATTATTAGCAATTCAGCAAATTCAAGCACTTTCTCTATCAGCAGATATAACTCATTCCCAAAATTTGTAAAATCTCCCATTTCCAACAAACTTGCTGTTTGCATTATCCGCTCATTCCCTGAATCTACAAGTTTCTCCATTTCAATCAATTTCTCAATCTGCAATACTTTCTGCAGTCCAACAACATACATAGATCTACTTCTGACAAACTACTCATGTTTCAATGTTGATCGTACAACTATGCCTTCAATATCACCATTCCTATATTTTGCAACTAATCAGGTTTCTACATCCAGGAAGTACTCAGTTTCTTGTAATTAATCAAATTCTGCAGATTCCCACCTTCTTTGCGTTGGTTGCACTTTCAATTTCTGCATATCCCTCATTTTAAGCAAACCCGGTTCGCTGTGGATAGCAAAATATCAATACTTAGCCATTGATTAAATTCTAGCATCTGACCTATCTGCAGCTGTTTCCCATTCACAACATTTGTCAAATCTCCCGTTTTCACCATATTCGGTCCTTGTAGCTTCTGCTCCTTCTCTGAATGTAGAAGTTTCTTACTTTCCACCAAACTCGCTATTTCTATTAATATCCACTGCCTATATAAATAAGTATCTCTAATTCTAACTCTCTCCACATTTCCAGTTTCCTATCATTCACCTGGACATACAATTTCTCAATTTTTAACTTTATCAGCGAATGTAGTTCTATTTATCTATCAAATACTCAATTTCCAGAAATCTGTTAGACTGAGCACATTTACAGCTTCTCCGCATTCACTGCAATTTCAATTTCTCCATTCCCTTCAGTTTCAGCAAACCTGGCTGTCTGTATCTCTCAAAATGTCAATTATTAGCAATTCAGCAAATACAAGCATTTTATCTGTCGGCAGATATAACTCATTCCCAAAATTTGTAAAATCTCCCATTTCCAACAAATTTGCGAATTGCATTATCCGCTCGTTCACTGAATCTGCAAGTTTTCCATTTCAATCAATTTCTCAATCTGCAATACTTTCTGTAGTGGAAAAACATAAATAGATCTACTTCTGACAATCTACTAATTCATCAATGTTGATCGTACAACTATTCCTTCAATATCACCATTCCTATATTTTGCAACTAATCAGGTTTCTACATCCAGGAAGTACTCAGTTTCTTCTAATTAATCAAATTCTGCAGATTCCCAGCTTCTCTGCGTTGGCTACACTATCTATTTCTCCATAGCCCTCATTTTAAGCAAACCTGGTTCGCTGTGGATAGCAAGATATCAATACCTAGCCATTGATAAAATTCTAGCATTTTAGCTATCTGCAGCTATTTCCCATTCCCAATATATGTCAAATCTCCCATTTTCACCAAATTCGCTGCGTGTAGCTTCTGCTCCTTCTCTGAATGTACAAGTTTCTTACTTTCCACCAACCTCGCTATCTCTATTAATATCCACTGCCTATATAAATAAGTATCTCTAATTCTAACACTCTCCACACTTCCAGTTACTTATCATTCACCTGGACGTACAATTTCTCAATTTCTAACTTTATCAGCAAATGTAGTTCTATTTATCTATCAAATACTCAATTTCCAGAAATCTGTTAGACTGAGCACATTTACAGCTTCTCCGCATTCACTGCAACTTCAATTTCTCCATTCCCTTCAGTTTCAGCATACCTGGCTGTCTGTATCTCTCAAAATGTCAATTATTAGCAATTCAGCAAATTCAAGCATTTTCCCTAGCAGCTGATAAACTCATTCCCATAATTTGTAAAATCTCCCATTTCCAACAAACATGCTGTTTGCATTATCCTCTCGATCACTGAATCTGCATGTCTCTCCATTTCAATCAATTTCTCAATCTGCAATACCTTCTACAGTACAACAACATAAATAGATCTACTTCTGACAATCTACTAATTTTTCAATGTTGATTTTACAACTATTCCTTCAATATCACCATTCCTATATTTTGAAACTATTCAGGTTTCTACATCCAGGAAGTACTCTGTTTCTAGTAATTAATCAAATTCTGCAGATTCCCAGCTTCTCTGCCTTAGCTACACTATAAATTTCTCCATTGCCCTCATTTTGAGCAAACCTGGTTAGCTGTGGATAGCACAATATCAATACCTAGTCATTGATAAAATTCAGCATTTTATCTATTTCCAGCTTCTCCGCATTCACTGCAACTTCAATTTCTCCATTCCCTTCAGTTTCAGCAAACCTGGCTGTCTGTATCTCTCAAAGTGTCAATTCTTAGCAATTCAGCAAATTCAGGCAACTTCTATATCGGCAGATATAACTCATTCCCAAATTACGTATAATCTCCCATATCCAACAAATTCGCTCTTTGCATTATCCGCTCGTTCACTGAATCTGCAAGTTTCTCCATTTCAATCAATTTCTCAATCTGCAATACTTTCTGCAGTGCAACAACATAAATAGATCTATTTCTGACAAGCTGCTCATTCTTCAACGTTGATCGTACAACTATGCCTTCTATATCACCATTCCTATATTTTGCAACTAATCAGGGTTCTACATCCAGGAAGTACTCACTTTCTTGTAATTAATCAAATTATGCAGCTTCCCAGCTTCTTTGCGTTGGCTGCACTATCAATTTCTCTTGTGCCCTGATTTTAAGCAAACCTGGTTCGCTGTGGATAGCAAAATTTCAATACCTAGCCATTGATAAAATTCTAGCATCTTACCTATCTGCTGCTGCTTCCCATTCCCAATATTTGTCAAATCTCCCATTTTCACCAAATTCGCTGCTTGTAGCTTCTGCTCCTTCTCTGGATGTACAAGTTTCTTACTTTCCACCAAACTCGCTATCTCTATTAATATCCATTGCCTATCTAAATACGTATCTCTAATTTTAACACTCTCCACATTTCCAGTTACTTATCATTCACCTGAACCTACAATTTCTCAATTTCTAACTTTATCAGCAAATGTAGTTCAATTTATCTATCAACTACTCAATTTCCAGAAATCTGTTAGACTGAGCACATTTACAGCTTCTTCGCATTCACTGCAACTTCAATTTCTCCATTCCCTTCAGTTTCAGCAAACCTGGCTGTCTGTATCTCTCAAAATGTCAATTATTAGCAATTAAGCAAATTCAAGCATTTTCTCTATCAGCAGATATAACTCATTCCCATAATTTGTAAAATCTCCCATTTCCAACAAACATGCTGTTTGCATTATCCTCTCGATCACTGAATCTGCATGTCTCTCCATTTCAATCAATTCCTCAATCTGCAATACTTTCTACAGTACAACAACATAAATAGATCTACTTCTGACAAGCTACTCATTTTTCAATGTTGATCGTACAACTATGCCTTCTATATCACCATTCCTATATTTGGAAATTAATCAGGTTTCTACATCCAGGAAGTACTCAGTTTCTTGTAATTAATCAAATTCTGCTGATTCTCAGCTTCTTTGCGTTGGCTACACTATCAATAGGTCCACAGCCCTCATTTTAAGCAAACCTGGTTCGCTGTGGATAGCAAAATATCATTACCTCGCCATTGATGAAATTCGAGCATTTTAGCTATCTGCAGCTATTTCCCATTCCCAATATTTGTCAAATCTCCCATTTTCACCAAATTCGCTACTTGTAGCTTCTGCTCCTTCTCTGAATGTACAAGTTGCTTATTTCCACCAACGTCTCTATTTGTATTATTATCCACTGCCTATATAAATAAGTATCTCTATTTCTAACACTATCCACATTTCCAGTTACTTATCATTCACCTGAACCTACAATTTCACAATTTCTAACTTTATCAGCAAAAGAAGTTCTATTTATCTATCAAATACTCAATTTCGAGAAATATGTTAGACTGAGTACATTTGCAGCTTCTACGCATTCACTGCAACTTCAATTTCTCCATTCCCTTCAGTTTCAGCAATCCTGGCTGTCTGTATCTCTCAAAATGTCAATTATTAGCAATTCAGCAAATTCAAGCATTTTCTCTATCGGCAGATATAACTCATTCCCAAAATTTGTAAAATCTCCCATATCCAACAAATTCGCTCTTTGCATTATCCGCTCGTTCACTGAATCTACAAGTTTCTCCATTTCAATCAATTTCTCAATCTGCAATACTTTCTGCATTCCAACAACATAAATAGTTCTACTTCTGACAAGCTACTCATTTTTCAATGTTGATCGTACAACTATGCCTTCTATATCACCATTGCTATATTTTGCAACTAATCAGGTTTCTACATCCAGGAAGTACTCAGTTTCTTCTAATTAATGAAATTCTGCAGATTCCCAGCTTCTCTGCGTTGGCTACACTATCAATTTCTCCAAAGCCCTGATTTTAAGCAAAGCTGGTTCGCTGTGGATAGCAAAATATCATTACCTCGGCATTGATAATATTCTAGCATTTTAGCTATCTGCAGCTATTTCCCATTCCCAATATTTGTCAAATCTCCTCTTTTCACCAAATTCGCTGCTTGTAGCTTTTGCTCCTTCTCTGAATGTAATTTCTTACTTCTTACTTTCCACCAACCTCGCTATCTCAATTAATATCCACTGCCTATCTAAACAAGTATCTCTAATTCTAACACTATCCACATTTCCAGTTACTTATCATTCACCTGAACCTACAATTTCACAATTTCTAACTTTATCAGCAAAAGAAGTTCTATTTATCTATCAAATACTCAATTTCCAGAAATCTGTTAGACTGAGCACATTTACAGCTTCTCCGCATTCACTGCAACTTCAATTTCACCATTCCCTTCAGTTTCAGCAAACCTGGCTGTCTGTATCTCTCAAAATGTCAATCATTAGCAATTCAGCAAGTTGAATCATTTTCTCTATCAGCAGATATAACGCATTCCCAAAATTGGTAAAATCTCCCATTTCCAACAAACATGCTGTTTGCATTAACCACTCGTTCACTGAATCTGCAAGTCTCTCCATTTCAATCAAGTTCTCAATTTGCAATACTTTCTACAGTACAACAACATAAATAGATCTACTTCTGACAAGTTACTCATTTTTCAATGTTGATCGTACAACTATGCCTTCTATATCACCATTCCTATATTTTGCAATTAATCAGGTTTCTACATCCAGGAAGTACTCAGTTTCCTGTAATGAATCAAACTCTGCAGATTCCCAGCTTCTTTGCGTTGGCTAAACTATCAATTTCTCCATAGCCCTGATTATAAGAAAACCTGGTTCGCTGTGGATAGCGAAATATCATTAGCTAGTCATTGATAAAATTCAGCATTTTATCTATTTGCAGCTTCTCCGAATTCACTGCAACTTCAATTTCTCCATTCCCTTCAGTTTCAGCAATCCTGGCTGTTTGTATCTCTCAATATGTAAATTATTAGCAATTCAGCAAATTCAAGCAGTTTCTCTGACGGCAGATATAAATCATTCCCAAAATTTGTAAAATCCCCCATATCCTTCATATTCGCACTTTGCTTTATCCGCTCGTTAACTGAATCTGCAAGTTTCTCCATTTCAATCAATTTCTCAATCTGCAATACTTTCTGCAGTCCAACAACATAAATAGATCTATTTCTGACAAGCTAATCATTTTACAATGTTGATCGTACAACTATGCCTTCTATATCACCATTCCTATATTTTGCAATTAATCAGGTTTCTCTATCCCGGAAGTACTCAGTTTCTTGTAATTAATCAAATTCTGGAGATTCCCAGCTTCTTTACGTTGGCTAAACTATCAATTTCTCCATAGACCTCATTTTAAGCAAACCTGGTTCGCTGTGGATAGCAAAATATCAATACCTAGCCATTGATAAAATTCTAGCACTTTAGCAATCTGCAGCTATTTCCCATTCCCAATATTTGTCAAATCTCCCATTATCACCAAATTCGCTGCTTGTAGCTCCTGCTCCTTCTATGAATGTACAAGTTTCTTACTTTCCACCAAACTCGCTATTTCTATTAATATCCACTGCCTATATAAATAACTACTCTAATTCTAACACTCTCCACATTTCCAGTTACTTATCATTCACCTGGACTACAATTTCTCAATTACTAACTTTATCAGCAAATGCAGTTCTATTTATCTATCAAATACTCAATTTCCAGAAATCTGTTAGACTGAGCACTTTGCAAGTTCTCCGCATTCACTGCAACTGCAATTTCTCCATTCCCTTCATTTTCAGCAAACCTGTCTGTCTGTATCTCTCAAAATGTCAAATATTAGCAATTCAGCAATTTCAAGCATTTTCTCTGTCGGCAGATATAACTCATTCCCAAAATTTGTAAAATCTCCCATTTCCAACAAATTTGCGAATTGCATTATCCGCTCGTTCACTGAATCTGCAAGTTTTCCATTTCAATCAATTTCTCAATCTGCAATACTTTCTGTAGTGGAAAAACATAAATAGATCTACTTCTGACAATCTACTAATTCATCAATGTTGATCGTACAACTATTCCTTCAATATCACCATTCCTATATTTTGCAACTAATCAGGTTTCTACATCCAGGAAGTACTCAGTTTCTTCTAATTAATCAAATTCTGCAGATTCCCAGCTTCTCTGCGTTGGCTACACTATCAATTTCTGCATAGCCCTCATTTTAAGCAAACCTGGTTCGCTGTGGATAGCACAATATCAATAGCTAGTCATTGATAAAATTCAGCATTTTATCTATTTGCAGCTTCTCCGAATTCACTGCAACTTCAATTTCTCCATTCCCTTCAGTTTTAGCAATCCTGGCTGTCTCTATCTCTCAAAATGTAAATTATTAGCAATTCAGCAAATTCAAGCAGTTTCTCTAACGGCAGATATAACTCATTCCCAAAATTTGTAAAATCTCCTATATCCATCATATTCGCACTTTGCTTTATCCGCTCGTTAACTGAATCTGCAAGTTTCCCCGTTTCAATCAATTTCTCAATCTGCAATACTTTCTGCAGTCCAACAACATAAATAGATCTACTTCGGACAAGCCACTCATTTTTCAATGCTGATCGTACAACTATGCCTTCTATATCACCATTAGTATATTTTGCAACTAATCAGTTTTCTACATCCAGGAAGTACTCAGTTTCTTGGTATTAATCAAATTCTGCAGATTCCCAGCTTCTCTGCGTTGGCTACACTATCAATTTCTCCATAGCCCTCAATTTAAGCAAACCTGGTTCGCTATGGATAGCAAGATATCAATACCTAGCCATTGATAAAATTCTGGCATTTTACCTATATGCAGCTATTTCATATTCCCAATATTTGTCAAATCTCCCATTTTCAAAAATTCGCTGCTTGTAGCTTCTGCTCCTTCTCTGAATGTACAAGTTTCTTACTTTCCACCAACCTCGCTATCTCTATTAATATCCACTGCCTATCTAAATAAGTATCTCTAATTCTAACACTCTCCACATTTCCAGTTACTTATCATTCACCTGAACCTACAATTTAGCAATTTCCAAATTTATCAGCAAAACAAGTTCTATTTATCTATCAAACATTCAATTTCGAGAAATCTGTTAGACTGAGAACATGTGCAGATTCTCCGAATTCACTGCAAATTCAATTTCTCCATTCCTCTCAGTTTCAGCAAACCTGGCTGTGTGTATCTGTCAAAATGTCAATTATTAGCAATTCAGCAAATACAAACATTTTCTCTGTCGGCAGATATAACTCATTCCCAAAATTTGTAAAATCTCCCATATCCAACAAATTCGCTCTTTGCATTATCCGCTCGTTCACTGAATCTGCAAGTTTCTCCATTTCAATCAATTTCTCAAGCTGCAATACTTTCTGCAGTCCAACAACATACATAGATCTACTTCTGACAAACTACTCATGTTTCAATGTTGATCGTACAACTATGCCTTCTATATCACCATTGCTATATTTTGCAAATAATCAGGTTTCTACATCCAGGAAGTACTCAGTTTCTTGTAATTAATCAAATTCTGCAGATTCCCAGCTTCGTTGCGTTGGCTACACTATCAATTTCTCCACATCGCTCATTTTAAGCAAACCTGGTTCGCTGTGGATAGTAAAATATCATTACCTCGCCATTGATAAAATTCTACCATTTTAGCTATCTGCAGCTATTTCCCATTCCCAATATTTGTCAAATCTCCCATTTTCACCAAATTCGCTGCTTGTAGCTTCTGCTCCTTCTCTGAATGTACAAGTTTCTTACTTTCCACCAACGTCGCTATCTCTATTAATATCCACTGCCTATATAAATAAGTATCTCTAATTCTAACACTCTCCAAATTTCCAGTTACTTATCATTCACCTGGACCTACAATTTCTAAATTTCTAACTTTATCAGCAAATGTAGTTCTATTTATCTATCAAATACTCAATTTCCTGAAATCTGTTAGACTGAGTACATTTGCAGCTTCCCCGCATTCACTGCAACTTCAATTTCTCCATTCCCTTCAGTTTCAACAAACCTGGCTGTCTGTATCTCTCAAAATGTCAATTATTAGCAACTCAGCAAATTCAAGCACTTTCTCTATCAGCAGATATAACTCATTCCCAAAATTTGTAAAATCTCCCATTTCCAACAAACTTGCTGTTTGCATTATCCGCTCATTCCCTGAATCTACAAGTTTCTCCATTTCAATCAATTTCTCAAGCTGCAATACTTTCTGCAGTCCAACAACATACATAGATCTACTTCTGACAAACTACTCATGTTTCAATGTTGATCGTACAACTATGCCTTCAATATCACCATTCCTATATTTTGCAACTAATCAGGTTTCTACATCCAGGAAGTACTCAGTTTCTTGTAATTAATCAAATTCTGCAGATTCCCACCTTCTTTGCGTTGGTTGCACTTTCAATTTCTGCATATCCCTCATTTTAAGCAAACCCGGTTCGCTGTGGATAGCAAAATATCAATACTTAGCCATTGATTAAATTCTAGCATCTGACCTATCTGCAGCTGTTTCCCATTCACAACATTTGTCAAATCTCCCGTTTTCACCAAATTCGGTCCTTGTAGCTTCTGCTCCTTCTCTGAATGTAGAAGTTTCTTACTTTCCACCAAACTCGCTATTTCTATTAATATCCACTGCCTATATAAATAAGTATCTCTAATTCTAACTCTCTCCACATTTCCAGTTTCCTATCATTCACCTGGACATACAATTTCTCAATTTTTAACTTTATCAGCGAATGTAGTTCTATTTATCTATCAAATACTCAATTTCCAGAAATCTGTTAGACTGAGCACATTTACAGCTTCTCCGCATTCACTGCAATTTCAATTTCTCCATTCCCTTCAGTTTCAGCAAACCTGGCTGTCTGTATCTCTCAAAATGTCAATTATTAGCAATTCAGCAAATACAAGCATTTTATCTGTCGGCAGATATAACTCATTCCCAAAATTTGTAAAATCTCCCATATCCAACAAATTCGCTCTTTGCATTATCCGCTCGTTCACTGAATCTGCAAGTTTCTCCATTTCAATCAATTTCTCAAGCTGCAATACTTTCTGCAGTCCAACAACATACATAGATCTACTTCTGACAAACTACTCATGTTTCAATGTTGATCGTACAACTATGCCTTCTATATCACCATTGCTATATTTTGCAAATAATCAGGTTTCTACATCCAGGAAGTACTCAGTTTCTTGTAATTAATCAAATTCTGCAGATTCCCAGCTTCGTTGCGTTGGCTACACTATCAATTTCTCCACATCGCTCATTTTAAGCAAACCTGGTTCGCTGTGGATAGTAAAATATCATTACCTCGCCATTGATAAAATTCTACCATTTTAGCTATCTGCAGCTATTTCCCATTCCCAATATTTGTCAAATCTCCCATTTTCACCAAATTCGCTGCTTGTAGCTTCTGCTCCTTCTCTGAATGTACAAGTTTCTTACTTTCCACCAACGTCGCTATCTCTATTAATATCCACTGCCTGTATAAATAAGTATCTCTAATTCTAACACTCTCCAAATTTCCAGTTACTTATCATTCACCTGGACCTACAATTTCTAAATTTCTAACTTTATCAGCAAATGTAGTTCTATTTATCTATCAAATACTCAATTTCCTGAAATCTGTTAGACTGAGTACATTTGCAGCTTCCCCGCATTCACTGCAACTTCAATTTCTCCATTCCCTTCAGTTTCAACAAACCTGGCTGTCTGTATCTCTCAAAATGTCAATTATTAGCAATTCAGCAAATTCAAGCACTTTCTCTATCAGCAGATATAACTCATTCCCAAAATTTGTAAAATCTCCCATTTCCAACAAACTTGCTGTTTGCATTATCCGCTCATTCCCTGAATCTACAAGTTTCTCCATTTCAATCAATTTCTCAATCTGCAATACTTTCTGCAGTCCAACAACATACATAGATCTACTTCTGACAAACTACTCATGTTTCAATGTTGATCGTACAACTATGCCTTCAATATCACCATTCCTATATTTTGCAACTAATCAGGTTTCTACAACCAGGAAGTACTCAGTTTCTTGTAATTAATCAAATTCTGCAGATTCCCACCTTCTTTGCGTTGGTTGCACTTTCAATTTCTGCATAGCCCTCATTTTAAGCAAACCTGGTTCTCTGTGGATAGCAAAATATCAATACTTAGCCATTGATTAAATTCTAGCATCTGACCTATCTGCAGCTGTTTCCCATTCACAACATTTGTCAAATCTCCCGTTTTCACCAAATTCGCTCCTTGTAGCTTCTGCTCCTTCTCTGAATGTAGAAGTTTCTTACTTTCCACCAAACTCGCTATTTCTATTAATATCCACTGCCTATATAAATAAGTATCTCTAATTCTAACTCTCTCCACATTTCCAGTTTCTTATCATTCACCTGGACATACAATTTCTCAATTTTTAACTTTATCAGCGAATGTAGTTCTATTTATCTATCAAATACTCAATTTCCGGAAATCTATTAGACTGAGGACATTTAAAGCTTCTCCGCATTCAGTGCAACTTCAATTTCTCCATTCCCTTCAGTTTCAGCAAACCTGGCTGTCTGTATCTCTCAAAATGTCAATGATTAGCAATTCATCAAGTTCAAGCATTTTCTCTATCAGCAGATGTAACTCATTCCCAAAATTTGTAAAATCTCACATTTCCAACAAACTTGCTGTTTGCATTATCCGCTCTTTCACTGAATCTGAAAGTTTCTCCATTTCAATCAATTTCTCAATCTGCAATACTTTCTACAGTACAACAACATAAATAGATCTACTTCTGGCAAGCTACTCATTTTTCAATGTTGATCGTACAACTATGCCTTCAATATCACAATTCCTGCACTTTGCAACTAATCAGGTTTCCACATCCAGGAAATACTCAGTTTCTTGTAATTAATCAAATTCTGCAGATTCCCAGCTTCTCTGCGTTGGCTACACCATCAATTTCTCCATAGCCCTCATTTTAAGCAAACCTGGTACGCTGTGGAAAGCAAAATATCATTACCTCGCCATTGATAAAATTCTACCATTTTAGCTATCTGCAGCTATTTCCCATTCCCAATATTTGTCAAATCTCCCATTTTCACCAAATTCGCTGCTTGTAGCTTTTGCTCCTTCTCTGAATGTACAAGTATCTTACATTCCACCAACATCGCTATATCTATTAATATCCACTGCCTATCTAAATAAGTATCACTAATTCTAACACTCTCCACAATTGCAGTAACTTATCATTCACCTGAACCTACAATTTCTCAATTTCTAACGTTATCAGCAAAAGAAGTTCTATTTATCTATCAAATAATCAATTTCGAGAAATCTGTTAGACTGAGTACATTTGCAGCTTCTCCGCATTGAATGCAACTTCAATTTCTCCAATTCCCTTCAGTTTCAGCAAACCTGGCTGTCTGTATCTCTCAAAATGTCAATTATTAGCAATTCAGCAAGTTCAAGCATTTTCTCTATCAGCAGATATAACTCATTCCCAAAATTTGTTAAATCTCCCATTTCCAACAAATTTGCTGTTTGCATTATCCACTCGTTCCCTGAATCTACAAGTTTCTACATTTCAATCAATTTCTCAAGCTGCAATACTTTCTGCAGTCCAACAACATAAATAGATCTACTTCTGACAAGCTACTCATTTTTCAATGTTGATCGTACAACTATGCCTTCAATATCACCATTCCTATATTTTGCAACTAATCAGGTATCTACATCCAGGAAGTACTCAGTTTCTTGTAATTAATAAAAATCTGCAGATTCCCAGCTTCTCTGCGTTGGCTACACTATCAATTTCTCCATAGCCCTCATTTTAAGCAAACCTGGTTCGCTGTGGAAAGCAAGATATCAATACCTAGCCATTGATAAAATTCTAGCATTTTAGCTATCTGCAGCTATTTCATATTCCCAATATTTATCAAATCTCCCATTTTCACCAAATTCGCTGCTTGTAGCTTCTGCTCCTTCTCTGAATGTACAAGTTTCTTACTTTACACCAACGTCGCTATCTCTATTAATATCTAATGCCTATCAAAATAGTATCTCTAATTGTAACACTCTCCACATTTCCAGTTACTTATCATTCACCTGAACCTACAATTTCTCAATTTCTAACTTTATCAGCAAAAGAAGTTCTATTTATCTATCAAATACTCAATTTCGAGAAATCTGTTATACTGAGTACATTTGCAGCTTCTACGCCTTCACTGCAACTTCAATTTCTCCATTCCCTTCAGTTTCAGGAATCCTGGCTGTCTGTATCTCTCAAAATGTCAATTATTAGCAATTCAGCAAATTGAAGCACTTTCTCTATCGGCAGATATAACTCATTGTCTAAATTTGTAAAATCTCCCATATGCAACAAATTCGCTCCTTGCATTACCCGCTCGTTAACTGAATCTGCAAGTATCTCCATTTCAATCAATTTCTCCAGCTGCAATACTTTCTGCAGTCCAACAACATAAATAGATCTATTTCTGACAAGCTACTCATTTTTCAATGTTGATTGTAAAACTATGCCTTCAATATCACCATTCCTATATTTTGCAAGTAATCAGGTTTATTCATTCAGGAAGTACTCAGTTTCTTGTAATTAATCAAATTCTGCAGATTTCCAGCTTCTCTGCGTTGGCTACACTATTAATTTCTCCATAGCCCTCATTTGAAGCAAACCTGGTTCGCTGTGGATAGCAAAATATCATTACGTTGCCATTGATAAAATTCTAGCATTTTACCTATCTGCAGCTATTTCAAATTCCCAATATTTGTCAAATCTCCCATTTTCACCAAATTCGCTGCTTGTTGCTTCTGGTCCTTCTCTGAATGTACAAGTTTCTTACTTTCCACCAACCTGGCTCTCTCTATTAATATCCACTGCCTATACAAATAATTATCTCTAATTCTAACACTCTCCACATTTCCAGTTACTTATCATTCACCTGGACTACAATTTCTCAATTAATAACTTTATCAGCAAATGTAGTTCAATTTATCTATCAAATACTCAATTTCCTGAAATCTGTTAGACTGAGCACATTTGCAACTTCTCCGCATTCACTGCAACTTCAATTTCTCCATTCCCTTCAGTTTCAGGAAACCTGGCTGTATGTATCTCTCAAAATGTCAATTATTAGCAATTCAGCAAGTTCAAGCATTTTCTCTATCAGCAGATATAACTCATTCACAATATTTGAAAAATCTCCCATTTCCAACAAACTTGCTGTTTGCATTAGCTGCTCGTTTACTCAACTGCAAGTTTCTCCATTTCAATCAATTTCTCAATCTGTAATAATTTCTGCAGTCGAACAACGTAAGTCGATCCACTTCTGACAATCTACTAATTTTTCAATGTTGATCGTACAACTATTCCTTCAATATCATCATTCTTGTATTTTGCAACCAATCAGGTTTCTACATCGAGGAAGTACTCAGTTTCCTGTAATTAATAAAATTCTGCAGATTCCCAGCATCTCTGCGTTGGCTACACTATCAATTTCACCATAGCCCTCATTTTAAGCAAACCCGGTTCACATGTGGATAGCACAATATCAATAGCTAGTCATTGATAAAATTCGGCATTTTATCTATTTCCAGCTTCTCCGCATTCTCTGCAACTTCAATTTCTCCATTCCCTTCAGTTTCAGCAAACCTGGCTGTCTTTATCTCTCAAAATGTCAATTATTAGCAAATCAGTAAATTCAAGCATTTTCTCTGTTGGCAGATATAACGCATTCTCAAAATTTGTAAAATCTCCCTTATGCAACAAATTGGCTCTTTGCATTATCCGCTCGTTAACTGAATCTGCAAGTTTCTCCATTTCAATCAATTTCTCAAGCTGCAATAATTTATGCAGTCTAACAACATAAATAGATGTATTTCTGACAAGCTACTCATTTTTCAATGTTGAGCGTAGAACTATTCCTTCAATATCACCATTTCTCTATTTTGCAAGTAATCAGGTTTCTACATCCAGGAAGTACTCAGCTTCTTGTAATTAATCAAGTTCTGCAGATTCCCACCTTCTCTGCGTTGGCTACACTATCAATTACTCCATAGCCCTCATTTTAAGCAAACCTGGTTCGTTCTGGATAGCAAAATATAATTCCCTCGCCATTGATAAAATACTAGCATTTTTGCTATCTGCAGCTATTTCCCATTTCCAATATTTGTCAAATCTCCCATTTTCACCAAATTTGCTGCTTGTAGCTTCTGCTCCTTCTCTGAATGTACAAGTTTCTTACTTTCCACCAACCTCACTATCTCTATTAATATCCAGTGCCTATATAAATAAGTATCTCTAATTCTAACACTCTCCACATTTCCAGTTACTTATCATTCACCTGGAACTACAATTTCTCAATTTCTAACTCTATCAGCAAATGTAGTTCTATTTAACTATCAATTACTTAATTTCCAGAAATCTGTTAGACTGAGCACATTTGCAGCTTCTCCGCATTCACTGCAACTTCAAATTCTCCATTCCCCTCAGTTTCAGCAAACCTGGCTGTCTGTATCGCTCAAAATGTCAATTATTAGCAATTCAGCAAATTCAAACATTTTCTCTATAAGCAGATATAACTCATTCCCAAAATTTGTAAAATCTCCCATATCCAACAAATTCGCTCTTGGCATTATCCGCTCGTTCACTGAATCTGCAAGTCTCTCCATTTCAATCAATTTCTCAATCTGCAATACTTTCTACAGTACAACAACATAAATAGATCTACTTCTGACAAGCTACTCATTTTTCAATGTTGATCGTACAACTATGCCTTCTATATCACCATTCCTATATTTGGAAATTAATCAGGTTTCTACATCCAGGAAGTACTCAGTTTCTTGTAATTAATCAAATTCTGCTGATTCTCAGCTTCTTTGCGTTGGCTACACTATCAATAGGTCCACAGCCCTCATTTTAAGCAAACCTGGTTCGCTGTGGATAGCAAAATATCATTACCTCGCCATTGATGAAATTCGAGCATTTTAGCTATCTGCAGCTATTTCCCATTCCCAATATTTGTCAAATCTCCCATTTTCACCAAATTCGCTACTTGTAGCTTCTGCTCCTTCTCTGAATGTACAAGTTGCTTATTTCCACCAACGTCTCTATTTGTATTATTATCCACTGCCTATATAAATAAGTATCTCTATTTCTAACACTATCCACATTTCCAGTTACTTATCATTCACCTGAACCTACAATTTCACAATTTCTAACTTTATCAGCAAAAGAAGTTCTATTTATCTATCAAATACTCAATTTCGAGAAATATGTTAGACTGAGTACATTTGCAGCTTCTACGCATTCACTGCAACTTCAATTTCTCCATTCCCTTCAGTTTCAGCAATCCTGGCTGTCCGTATCTCTCAAAATGTCAATTATTAGCAATTCAGCAAATTCAAGCATTTTCTCTATCGGCAGATATAACTCATTCCCAAAATTTGTAAAATCTCCCATATCCAACAAATTCGCTCTTTGCATTATCCGCTCGTTCACTGAATCTACAAGTTTCTCCATTTCAATCAATTTCTCAATCTGCAATACTTTCTGCATTCCAACAACATAAATAGTTCTACTTCTGACAAGCTACTCATTTTTCAATGTTGATCGTACAACTATGCCTTCTATATCACCATTGCTATATTTTGCAACTAATCAGGTTTCTACATCCAGGAAGTACTCAGTTTCTTCTAATTAATGAAATTCTGCAGATTCCCAGCTTCTCTGCGTTGGCTACACTATCAATTTCTCCAAAGCCCTGATTTTAAGCAAAGCTGGTTCTCTGTGGATAGCAAAATATCATTACCTCGGCATTGATAATATTCTAGCATTTTAGCTATCTGCAGCTATTTCCCATTCCCAATATTTGTCAAATCTCCTCTTTTCACCAAATTCGCTGCTTGTAGCTTTTGCTCCTTCTCTGAATGTAATTTCTTACTTCTTACTTTCCACCAACCTCGCTATCTCAATTAATATCCACTGCCTATCTAAACAAGTATCTCTAATTCTAACACTATCCACATTTCCAGTTACTTATCATTCACCTGAACCTACAATTTCTCAATTTCTACCTTTATCAGCAAATGTAGTTCTATTTATTATCAAATACTCAATTTCCAGAAATCTGTTAGACTGAGCACATTTACAGCTTCTCCGCATTCACTGCAACTTCAATTTCACCATTCCCTTCAGTTTCAGCAAACCTGGCTGTCTGTATCTCTCAAAATGTCAATCATTAGCAATTCAGCAAGTTGAATCATTTTCTCTATCAGCAGATATAACGCATTCCCAAAATTGGTAAAATCTCCCATTTCCAACAAACATGCTGTTTGCATTATCCGCTCGTTCACTGAATCTGCAAGTCTCTCCATTTCAATCAAGTTCTCAATTTGCAATACTTTCTACAGTACAACAACATAAATAGATCTACTTCTGACAAGTTACTCATTTTTCAATGTTGATCGTACAACTATGCCTTCTATATCACCATTCCTATATTTTGCAATTAATCAGGTTTCTACATCCAGGAAGTACTCAGTTTCCTGTAATGAATCAAACTCTGCAGATTCCCAGCTTCTTTGCGTTGGCTACACTATCAATTTCTCCATAGCCCTGATTATAAGAAAACCTGGTTCGCTGTGGATAGCGAAATATCATTAGCTAGTCATTGATAAAATTCAGCATTTTATCTATTTGCAGCTTCTCCGAATTCACTGCAACTTCAATTTCTCCATTCCCTTCAGTTTCAGCAATCCTGGCTGTTTGTATCTCTCAATATGTAAATTATTAGCAATTCAGCAAATTCAAGCAGTTTCTCTGACGGCAGATATAAATCATTCCCAAAATTTGTAAAATCCCCCATATCCTTCATATTCGCACTTTGCTTTATCCGCTCGTTAACTGAATCTGCAAGTTTCTCCATTTCAATCAATTTCTCAATCTGCAATGCTTTCTGCAGTCCAACAACATAAATAGATCTATTTCTGACAAGCTAATCATTTTACAATGTTGATCGTACAACTATGCCTTCTATATCACCATTCCTATATTTTGCAATTAATCAGGTTTCTCTATCCCGGAAGTACTCAGTTTCTTGTAATTAATCAAATTCTGGAGATTCCCAGCTTCTTTACGTTGGCTACACTATCAATTTCTCCATAGACCTCATTTTAAGCAAACCTGGTTCGCTGTGGATAGCAAAATATCAATACCTAGCCATTGATAAAATTCTAGCACTTTAGCAATCTGCAGCTATTTCCCATTCCCAATATTTGTCAAATCTCCCATTATCACCAAATTCGCTGCTTGTAGCTCCTGCTCCTTCTATGAATGTACAAGTTTCTTACTTTCCACCAACCTGGCTATCTCTATTAATATCTACTGCCTATCTAAATAAGTATCTTTAATTCTAACACTCTCCACATTTCCAGTTACTTATCATTCACCTGGACTACAATTTCTCAATTACTAACTTTATCAGCAAATGCAGTTCTATTTATCTATCAAATACTCAATTTCCAGAAATCTGTTAGACTGAGCACTTTGCAAGTTCTCCGCATTCACTGCAACTTCAATTTCTCCATTCCCTTCATTTTCAGCAAACCTGGCTGTCTGTATCTCTCAAAATGTCAATTATTAGCAATTCAGCAATTTCAAGCATTTTCTCTGTCGGCAGATATAACTCATTCCCAAAATTTGTAAAATCTCCCATTTCCAACAAATTTGCGAATTGCATTATCCACTCGTTCACTGAATCTGCAAGTTTTCCATTTCAATCAATTTCTCAATCTGCAATACTTTCTGTAGTGGAAAAACATAAATAGATCTACTTCTGACAATCTACTAATTCATCAATGTTGATCGTACAACTATTCCTTCAATATCACCATTGCTATATTTTGCAACTAATCAGGTTTCTACATCCAGGAAGTACTCAGTTTCTTCTAATTAATCAAATTCTGCAGATTCCCAGCTTCTCTGCGTTGGCTACACTATCAATTTCTGCATAGCCCTCATTTTAAGCAAACCTGGTTCGCTGTGGATAGCACAATATCAATAGCTAGTCATTGATAAAATTCAGCATTTTATCTATTTGCAGCTTCTCCGAATTCACTGCCACTTCAATTTCTCCATTCCCTTCAGTTTTAGCAATCCTGGCTGTCTCTATCTCTCAAAATGTAAATTATTAGCAATTCAGCAAATTCAAGCAGTTTCTCTAACGGCAGATATAACTCATTCCCAAAATTTGTAAAATCTCCTATATCCATCATATTCGCACTTTGCTTTATCCGCTCGTTAACTGAATCTGCAAGTTTCCCCGTTTCAATCAATTTCTCAATCTGCAATACTTTCTGCAGTCCAACAACATAAATAGATCTACTTCGGACAAGCTACTCATTTTTCAATGTTGATCGTACAACTATGCCTTCTATATCACCATTAGTATATTTTGCAACTAATCAGTTTTCTACATCCAGGAAGTACTCAGTTTCTTGGTATTAATCAAATTCTGCAGATTCCCAGCTTCTCTGCGTTGGCTACACTATCAATTTCTCCATAGCCCTCAATTTAAGCAAACCTGGTTCGCTATGGATAGCAAGATATCAATACCTAGCCATTGATAAAATTCTGGCATTTTACCTATATGCAGCTATTTCATATTCCCAATATTTGTCAAATCTACCATTTTCAAAAATTCGCTGCTTGTAGCTTCTGCTCCTTCTCTGAATGTACAAGTTTCTTACTTTCCACCAACCTCGCTATCTCTATTAATATCCACTGCCTATCTAAATAAGTATCTCTAATTCTAACACTCTCCACATTTCCAGTTACTTATCATTCACCTGAACCTACAATTTAGCAATTTCCAAATTTATCAGCAAAACAAGTTCTATTTATCTATCAAACATTCAATTTCCAGAAATCTGTTAGACTGAGAACATGTGCAGATTCTCCGAATTCACTGCAAATTCAATTTCTCCATTCCCCTCAGTTTCAGCAAACCTGGCTGTGTGTATCTGTCAAAATGTCAATTATTAGCAATTCAGCAAATACAAACATTTTCTCTGTCGGCAGATATAACTCATTCCCAAAATTTGTAAAATCTCCCATATCCAACAAATTCGCTCTTTGCATTATCCGCTCGTTCACTGAATCTGCAAGTTTCTCCATTTCAATCAATTTCTCAAGCTGCAATACTTTCTGCAGTCCAACAACATACATAGATCTACTTCTGACAAACTACTCATGTTTCAATGTTGATCGTACAACTATGCCTTCTATATCACCATTGCTATATTTTGCAAATAATCAGGTTTCTACATCCAGGAAGTACTCAGTTTCTTGTAATTAATCAAATTCTGCAGATTCCCAGCTTCGTTGCGTTGGCTACACTATCAATTTCTCCACATCGCTCATTTTAAGCAAACCTGGTTCGCTGTGGATAGTAAAATATCATTACCTCGCCATTGATAAAATTCTACCATTTTAGCTATCTGCAGCTATTTCCCATTCCCAATATTTGTCAAATCTCCCATTTTCACCAAATTCGCTGCTTGTAGCTTCTGCTCCTTCTCTGAATGTACAAGTTTCTTACTTTCCACCAACGTCGCTATCTCTATTAATATCCACTGCCTATATAAATAAGTATCTCTAATTCTAACACTCTCCAAATTTCCAGTTACTTATCATTCACCTGGACCTACAATTTCTAAATTTCTAACTTTATCAGCAAATGTAGTTCTATTTATCTATCAAATACTCAATTTCCTGAAATCTGTTAGACTGAGTACATTTGCAGCTTCCCCGCATTCACTGCAACTTCAATTTCTCCATTCCCTTCAGTTTCAACAAACCTGGCTGTCTGTATCTCTCAAAATGTCAATTATTAGCAATTCAGCAAATTCAAGCACTTTCTCTATCAGCAGATATAACTCATTCCCAAAATTTGTAAAATCTCCCATTTCCAACAAACTTGCTGTTTGCATTATCCGCTCATTCCCTGAATCTACAAGTTTCTCCATTTCAATCAATTTCTCAAGCTGCAATACATTCTGCAGTCCAACAACATACATAGATCTACTTCTGACAAACTACTCATGTTTCAATGTTGATCGTACAACTATGCCTTCAATATCACCATTCCTATATTTTGCAACTAATCAGGTTTCTACATCCAGGAAGTACTCAGTTTCTTGTAATTAATCAAATTCTGCAGATTCCCACCTTCTTTGCGTTGGTTGCACTTTCAATTTCTGCATAGCCCTCATTTTAAGCAAACCTGGTTCGCTGTGGATAGCAAAATATCAATACTTAGCCATTGATTAAATTCTAGCATCTGACCTATCTGCAGCTGTTTCCCATTCACAACATTTGTCAAATCTCCCGTTTTCACCAAATTCGCTCCTTGTAGCTTCTGCTCCTTCTCTGAATGTAAAAGTTTCTTACTTTCCACCAAACTCGCTATTTCTATTAATATCCACTGCCAATATAAATAAGTATCTCTAATTCTAACTCTCTCCACATTTCCAGTTTCTTATCATTCACCTGGACATACAATTTCTCAATTTTTAACTTTATCAGCGAATGTAGTTCTATTTATCTATCAAATACTCAATTTCCAGAAATCTGTTAGACTGAGCACATTTACATCTTCTCCGCATTCACTGCAATTTCAATTTCTCCATTCCCTTCAGTTTCAGCAAACCTGGCTGTCTGTATCTCTCAAAATGTCAATTATTAGCAATTCAGCAAATACAAGCATTTTCTCTGTCGGCAGATATAACTCATTCCCAAAATTAGTAAAATCTCCCATATCCATCAAATTCGCTCTTTGCATTATCCGCTTGATCACTGAATCTGCAAGTTTCTCCATTTCAATCAATTTCTCAAGCTGCAATACTTTCTGCAGTCCAACAACATAAATAGATCTATTTCTGACAAGGTGCTCATTTTTCAATGTTGATCGTACAACTATGCATTCAATATCAGCGTTCCTATATTTTGCAACTAATCAGGTTTCTACATCCAGGAAGTACTCAGTTTCTTGTAATTAATCAAATCCTGCAGGTTCCCAGCATCTTTGCTTTGGCTACACTATCAATTTCTGCATAGCCCTCATTGTAAGCAAACCTGGTTCGCTGTGGATAGCAAAATATCAATACCTAGCCATCGGTAAAATTTTAGCATCTTAACTATCTGCAGCTATTTCCCATTCCCAATATTTGTCAAATCTCCCATTTTCACCAAATTCGCTGCTTGTAGCTTCTGCTCCTTCCCTGAATGTACAAGTTTCTTACTTTCCACCAACCTCGCTATCTCTATTAATTTCCACTGCCTATCTAAATAAGTATCTCTAATTCTAACACTCTCCACATTTCCAGTTACTTATCATTCACCTGCACCTACAATTTCTCAGTTTCTAACTTTATCAGCAAATGTCGTTCTATTTAACTATCAAATACTCAATTTCCGGAAATCTATTAGACTGAGGACATTTAAAGCTTCTCCGCATTCAGTGCAACTTCAATTTCTCCATTCCCTTCAGTTTCAGCAAACCTGGCTGTCTGTATCTCTCAAAATGTCAATTATTAGCAATTAAGCAAATTCAAGCATTTTCTCTATCAGCAGATATAACTCATTCCCATAATTTGTAAAATCTCACATTTCCAACAAACATGCTGTTTGCATTATCCTCTCGATCACTGAATCTGCATGTCTCTCCATTTCAATCAATTCCTCAATCTGCAATACTTTCTACAGTACAACAACATAAATAGATCTACTTCTGACAAGCTACTCATTTTTCAATGTTGATCGTACAACTATGCCTTCTATATCACCATTCCTATATTTGGAAATTAATCAGGTTTCTACATCCAGGAAGTACTCAGTTTCTTGTAATTAATCAAATTCTGCTGATTCTCAGCTTCTTTGCGTTGGCTACACTATCAATAGGTCCACAGCCCTCATTTTAAGCAAACCTGGTTCGCTGTGGATAGCAAAATATCATTACCTCGCCATTGATGAAATTCGAGCATTTTAGCTATCTGCAGCTATTTCCCATTCCCAATATTTGTCAAATCTCCCATTTTCACCAAATTCGCTACTTGTAGCTTCTGCTCCTTCTCTGAATGTACAAGTTGCTTATTTCCACCAACGTCTCTATTTGTATTATTATCCACTGCCTATATAAATAAGTATCTCTATTTCTAACACTATCCACATTTCCAGTTACTTATCATTCACCTGAACCTACAATTTCACAATTTCTAACTTTATCAGCAAAAGAAGTTCTATTTATCTATCAAATACTCAATTTCGAGAAATATGTTAGACTGAGTACATTTGCAGCTTCTACGCATTCACTGCAACTTCAATTTCTCCATTCCCTTCAGTTTCAGCAATCCTGGCTGTCTGTATCTCTCAAAATGTCAATTATTAGCAATTCAGCAAATTCAAGCATTTTCTCTATCGGCAGATATAACTCATTCCCAAAATTTGTAAAATCTCCCATATCCAACAAATTCGCTCTTTGCATTATCCGCTCGTTCACTGAATCTACAAGTTTCTCCATTTCAATCAATTTCTCAATCTGCAATACTTTCTGCATTCCAACAACATAAATAGTTCTACTTCTGACAAGCTACTCATTTTTCAATGTTGATCGTACAACTATGCCTTCTATATCACCATTGCTATATTTTGCAACTAATCAGGTTTCTACATCCAGGAAGTACTCAGTTTCTTCTAATTAATGAAATTCTGCAGATTCCCAGCTTCTCTGCGTTGGCTACACTATCAATTTCTCCAAAGCCCTGATTTTAAGCAAAGCTGGTTCGCTGTGGATAGCAAAATATCATTACCTCGGCATTGATAATATTCTAGCATTTTAGCTATCTGCAGCTATTTCCCATTCCCAATATTTGTCAAATCTCCTCTTTTCACCAAATTCGCTGCTTGTAGCTTTTGCTCCTTCTCTGAATGTAATTTCTTACTTCTTACTTTCCACCAACCTCGCTATCTCAATTAATATCCACTGCCTATCTAAACAAGTATCTCTAATTCTAACACTATCCACATTTCCAGTTACTTATCATTCACCTGAACCTACAATTTCTCAATTTCTACCTTTATCAGCAAATGTAGTTCTATTTATTATCAAATACTCAATTTCCAGAAATCTGTTAGACTGAGCACATTTACAGCTTCTCCGCATTCACTGCAACTTCAATTTCACCATTCCCTTCAGTTTCAGCAAACCTGGCTGTCTGTATCTCTCAAAATGTCAATCATTAGCAATTCAGCAAGTTGAATCATTTTCTCTATCAGCAGATATAACGCATTCCCAAAATTGGTAAAATCTCCCATTTCCAACAAACATGCTGTTTGCATTATCCGCTCGTTCACTGAATCTGCAAGTCTCTCCATTTCAATCAAGTTCTCAATTTGCAATACTTTCTACAGTACAACAACATAAATAGATCTACTTCTGACAAGTTACTCATTTTTCAATGTTGATCGTACAACTATGCCTTCTATATCACCATTCCTATATTTTGCAATTAATCAGGTTTCTACATCCAGGAAGTACTCAGTTTCCTGTAATGAATCAAACTCTGCAGATTCCCAGCTTCTTTGCGTTGGCTACACTATCAATTTCTCCATAGCCCTGATTATAAGAAAACCTGGTTCGCTGTGGATAGCGAAATATCATTAGCTAGTCATTGATAAAATTCAGCATTTTATCTATTTGCAGCTTCTCCGAATTCACTGCAACTTCAATTTCTCCATTCCCTTCAGTTTCAGCAATCCTGGCTGTTTGTATCTCTCAATATGTAAATTATTAGCAATTCAGCAAATTCAAGCAGTTTCTCTGACGGCAGATATAAATCATTCCCAAAATTTGTAAAATCCCCCATATCCTTCATATTCGCACTTTGCTTTATCCGCTCGTTAACTGAATCTGCAAGTTTCTCCATTTCAATCAATTTCTCAATCTGCAATGCTTTCTGCAGTCCAACAACATAAATAGATCTATTTCTGACAAGCTAATCATTTTACAATGTTGATCGTACAACTATGCCTTCTATATCACCATTCCTATATTTTGCAATTAATCAGGTTTCTCTATCCCGGAAGTACTCAGTTTCTTGTAATTAATCAAATTCTGGAGATTCCCAGCTTCTTTACGTTGGCTACACTATCAATTTCTCCATAGACCTCATTTTAAGCAAACCTGGTTCGCTGTGGATAGCAAAATATCAATACCTAGCCATTGATAAAATTCTAGCACTTTAGCAATCTGCAGCTATTTCCCATTCCCAATATTTGTCAAATCTCCCATTATCACCAAATTCGCTGCTTGTAGCTCCTGCTCCTTCTATGAATGTACAAGTTTCTTACTTTCCACCAACCTGGCTATCTCTATTAATATCTACTGCCTATCTAAATAAGTATCTTTAATTCTAACACTCTCCACATTTCCAGTTACTTATCATTCACCTGGACTACAATTTCTCAATTACTAACTTTATCAGCAAATGCAGTTCTATTTATCTATCAAATACTCAATTTCCAGAAATCTGTTAGACTGAGCACTTTGCAAGTTCTCCGCATTCACTGCAACTTCAATTTCTCCATTCCCTTCATTTTCAGCAAACCTGGCTGTCTGTATCTCTCAAAATGTCAATTATTAGCAATTCAGCAATTTCAAGCATTTTCTCTGTCGGCAGATATAACTCATTCCCAAAATTTGTAAAATCTCCCATTTCCAACAAATTTGCGAATTGCATTATCCGCTCGTTCACTGAATCTGCAAGTTTTCCATTTCAATCAATTTCTCAATCTGCAATACTTTCTGTAGTGGAAAAACATAAATAGATCTACTTCTGACAATCTACTAATTCATCAATGTTGATCGTACAACTATTCCTTCAATATCACCATTGCTATATTTTGCAACTAATCAGGTTTCTACATCCAGGAAGTACTCAGTTTCTTCTAATTAATCAAATTCTGCAGATTCCCAGCTTCTCTGCGTTGGCTACACTATCAATTTCTGCATAGCCCTCATTTTAAGCAAACCTGGTTCGCTGTGGATAGCACAATATCAATAGCTAGTCATTGATAAAATTCAGCATTTTATCTATTTGCAGCTTCTCCGAATTCACTGCCACTTCAATTTCTCCATTCCCTTCAGTTTTAGCAATCCTGGCTGTCTCTATCTCTCAAAATGTAAATTATTAGCAATTCAGCAAATTCAAGCAGTTTCTCTAACGGCAGATATAACTCATTCCCAAAATTTGTAAAATCTCCTATATCCATCATATTCGCACTTTGCTTTATCCGCTCGTTAACTGAATCTGCAAGTTTCCCCGTTTCAATCAATTTCTCAATCTGCAATACTTTCTGCAGTCCAACAACATAAATAGATCTACTTCGGACAAGCTACTCATTTTTCAATGTTGATCGTACAACTATGCCTTCTATATCACCATTAGTATATTTTGCAACTAATCAGTTTTCTACATCCAGGAAGTACTCAGTTTCTTGGTATTAATCAAATTCTGCAGATTCCCAGCTTCTCTGCGTTGGCTACACTATCAATTTCTCCATAGCCCACAATTTAAGCAAACCTGGTTCGCTATGGATAGCAAGATATCAATACCTAGCCATTGATAAAATTCTGGCATTTTACCTATATGCAGCTATTTCATATTCCCAATATTTGTCAAATCTACCATTTTCAAAAATTCGCTGCTTGTAGCTTCTGCTCCTTCTCTGAATGTACAAGTTTCTTACTTTCCACCAACCTCGCTATCTCTATTAATATCCACTGCCTATCTAAATAAGTATCTCTAATTCTAACACTCTCCACATTTCCAGTTACTTATCATTCACCTGAACCTACAATTTAGCAATTTCCAAATTTATCAGCAAAACAAGTTCTATTTATCTATCAAACATTCAATTTCGAGAAATCTGTTAGACTGAGAACATGTGCAGATTCTCCGAATTCACTGCAAATTCAATTTCTCCATTCCCCTCAGTTTCAGCAAACCTGGCTGTGTGTATCTGTCAAAATGTCAATTATTAGCAATTCAGCAAATACAAACATTTTCTCTGTCGGCAGATATAACTCATTCCCAAAATTTGTAAAATCTCCCATATCCAACAAATTCGCTCTTTGCATTATCCGCTCGTTCACTGAATCTGCAAGTTTCTCCATTTCAATCAATTTCTCAAGCTGCAATACTTTCTGCAGTCCAACAACATACATAGATCTACTTCTGACAAACTACTCATGTTTCAATGTTGATCGTACAACTATGCCTTCTATATCACCATTGCTATATTTTGCAAATAATCAGGTTTCTACATCCAGGAAGTACTCAGTTTCTTGTAATTAATCAAATTCTGCAGATTCCCAGCTTCGTTGCGTTGGCTACACTATCAATTTCTCCACATCGCTCATTTTAAGCAAACCTGGTTCGCTGTGGATAGTAAAATATCATTACCTCGCCATTGATAAAATTCTACCATTTTAGCTATCTGCAGCTATTTCCCATTCCCAATATTTGTCAAATCTCCCATTTTCACCAAATTCGCTGCTTGTAGCTTCTGCTCCTTCTCTGAATGTACAAGTTTCTTACTTTCCACCAACGTCGCTACCTCTATTAATATCCACTGCCTATATAAATAAGTATCTCTAATTCTAACACTCTCCAAATTTCCAGTTACTTATCATTCACCTGGACCTACAATTTCTAAATTTCTAACTTTATCAGCAAATGTAGTTCTATTTATCTATCAAATACTCAATTTCCTGAAATCTGTTAGACTGAGTACATTTGCAGCTTCCCCGCATTCACTGCAACTTCAATTTCTCCATTCCCTTCAGTTTCAACAAACCTGGCTGTCTGTATCTCTCAAAACGTCAATTATTAGCAATTCAGCAAATTCAAGCACTTTCTCTATCAGCAGATATAACTCATTCCCAAAATTTGTAAAATCTCCCATTTCCAACAAACTTGCTGTTTGCATTATCCGCTCATTCCCTGAATCTACAAGTTTCTCCATTTCAATCAATTTCTCAAGCTGCAATACATTCTGCTGTCCAACAACATACATAGATCTACTTCTGACAAACTACTCATGTTTCAATGTTGATCGTACAACTATGCCTTCAATATCACCATTCCTATATTTTGCAACTAATCAGGTTTCTACATCCAGGAAGTACTCAGTTTCTTGTAATTAATCAAATTCTGCAGATTCCCACCTTCTTTGCGTTGGTTGCACTTTCAATTTCTGCATAGCCCTCATTTTAAGCAAACCTGGTTCTCTGTGGATAGCAAAATATCAATACTTAGCCATTGATTAAATTCTAGCATCTGACCTATCTGCAGCTGTTTCCCATTCACAACATTTGTCAAATCTCCCGTTTTCACCAAATTCGCTCCTTGTAGCTTCTGCTCCTTCTCTGAATGTAGAAGTTTCTTACTTTCCACCAAACTCGCTATTTCTATTAATATCCACTGCCTATATAAATAAGTATCTCTAATTCTAACTCTCTCCACATTTCCAGTTTCTTATCATTCACCTGGACATACAATTTCTCAATTTTTAACTTTATCAGCGAATGTAGTTCTATTTATCTATCAAATACTCAATTTCCAGAAATCTGTTAGACTGAGCACATTTACATCTTCTCCGCATTCACTGCAATTTCAATTTCTCCATTCCCTTCAGTTTCAGCAAACCTGGCTGTCTGTATCTCTCAAAATGTCAATTATTAGCAATTCAGCAAATACAAGCATTTTCTCTGTCGGCAGATATAACTCATTCCCAAAATTAGTAAAATCTCCCATATCCATCAAATTCGCTCTTTGCATTATCCGCTTGATCACTGAATCTGCAAGTTTCTCCATTTCAATCAATTTCTCAAGCTGCAATACTTTCTGCAGTCCAACAACATAAATAGATCTATTTCTGACAAGGTGCTCATTTTTCAATGTTGATCGTACAACTATGCCTTCAATATCAGCGTTCCTATATTTTGCAACTAATCAGGTTTCTACATCCAGGAAGTACTCAGTTTCTTGTAATTAATCAAATCCTGCAGGTTCCCAGCATCTTTGCTTTGGCTACACTATCAATTTCTGCATAGCCCTCATTGTAAGCAAACCTGGTTCGCTGTGGATAGCAAAATATCAATACCTAGCCATCGGTAAAATTTTAGCATCTTAACTATCTGCAGCTATTTCCCATTCCCAATATTTGTCAAATCTCCCATTTTCACCAAATTCGCTGCTTGTAGCTTCTGCTCCTTCCCTGAATGTACAAGTTTCTTACTTTCCACCAACCTCGCTATCTCTATTAATTTCCACTGCCTATCTAAATAAGTATCTCTAATTCTAACACTCTCCACATTTCCAGTTACTTATCATTCACCTGAACCTACAATTTCTCAGTTTCTAACTTTATCAGCAAATGTAGTTCTATTTATCTATCAAATACTCAATTTCCGGAAATCTATTAGACTGAGGACATTTAAAGCTTCTCCGCATTCAGTGCAACTTCAATTTCTCCATTCCCTTCAGTTTCAGCAAACCTGGCTGTCTGTATCTCTCAAAATGTCAATTATTAGCAATTAAGCAAATTCAAGCATTTTCTCTATCAGCAGATATAACTCATTCCCATAATTTGTAAAATCTCACATTTCCAACAAACATGCTGTTTGCATTATCCTCTCGATCACTGAATCTGCATGTCTCTCCATTTCAATCAATTCCTCAATCTGCAATACTTTCTACAGTACAACAACATAAATAGATCTACTTCTGACAAGCTACTCATTTTTCAATGTTGATCGTACAACTATGCCTTCTATATCACCATTCCTATATTTGGAAATTAATCAGGTTTCTACATCCAGGAAGTACTCAGTTTCTTGTAATTAATCAAATTCTGCTGATTCTCAGCTTCTTTGCGTTGGCTACACTATCAATAGGTCCACAGCCCTCATTTTAAGCAAACCTGGTTCGCTGTGGATAGCAAAATATCATTACCTCGCCATTGATGAAATTCGAGCATTTTAGCTATCTGCAGCTATTTCCCATTCCCAATATTTGTCAAATCTCCCATTTTCACCAAATTCGCTACTTGTAGCTTCTGCTCCTTCTCTGAATGTACAAGTTGCTTATTTCCACCAACGTCTCTATTTGTATTATTATCCACTGCCTATATAAATAAGTATCTCTATTTCTAACACTATCCACATTTCCAGTTACTTATCATTCACCTGAACCTACAATTTCACAATTTCTAACTTTATCAGCAAAAGAAGTTCTATTTATCTATCAAATACTCAATTTCGAGAAATATGTTAGACTGAGTACATTTGCAGCTTCTACGCATTCACTGCAACTTCAATTTCTCCATTCCCTTCAGTTTCAGCAATCCTGGCTGTCTGTATCTCTCAAAATGTCAATTATTAGCAATTCAGCAAATTCAAGCATTTTCTCTATCGGCAGATATAACTCATTCCCAAAATTTGTAAAATCTCCCATATCCAACAAATTCGCTCTTTGCATTATCCGCTCGTTCACTGAATCTACAAGTTTCTCCATTTCAATCAATTTCTCAATCTGCAATACTTTCTGCATTCCAACAACATAAATAGTTCTACTTCTGACAAGCTACTCATTTTTCAATGTTGATCGTACAACTATGCCTTCTATATCACCATTGCTATATTTTGCAACTAATCAGGTTTCTACATCCAGGAAGTACTCAGTTTCTTCTAATTAATGAAATTCTGCAGATTCCCAGCTTCTCTGCGTTGGCTACACTATCAATTTCTCCAAAGCCCTGATTTTAAGCAAAGCTGGTTCGCTGTGGATAGCAAAATATCATTACCTCGGCATTGATAATATTCTAGCATTTTAGCTATCTGCAGCTATTTCCCATTCCCAATATTTGTCAAATCTCCTCTTTTCACCAGATTCGCTGCTTGTAGCTTTTGCTCCTTCTCTGAATGTAATTTCTTACTTCTTACTTTCCACCAACCTCGCTATCTCAATTAATATCCACTGCCTATCTAAACAAGTATCTCTAATTCTAACACTATCCACATTTCCAGTTACTTATCATTCACCTGAACCTACAATTTCTCAATTTCTACCTTTATCAGCAAATGTAGTTCTATTTATTATCAAATACTCAATTTCCAGAAATCTGTTAGACTGAGCACATTTACAGCTTCTCCGCATTCACTGCAACTTCAATTTCACCATTCCCTTCAGTTTCAGCAAACCTGGCTGTCTGTATCTCTCAAAATGTCAATCATTAGCAATTCAGCAAGTTGAATCATTTTCTCTATCAGCAGATATAACGCATTCCCAAAATTGGTAAAATCTCCCATTTCCAACAAACATGCTGTTTGCATTATCCGCTCGTTCACTGAATCTGCAAGTCTCTCCATTTCAATCAAGTTCTCAATTTGCAATACTTTCTACAGTACAACAACATAAATAGATCTACTTCTGACAAGTTACTCATTTTTCAATGTTGATCGTACAACTATGCCTTCTATATCACCATTCCTATATTTTGCAATTAATCAGGTTTCTACATCCAGGAAGTACTCAGTTTCCTGTAATGAATCAAACTCTGCAGATTCCCAGCTTCTTTGCGTTGGCTACACTATCAATTTCTCCATAGCCCTGATTATAAGAAAACCTGGTTCGCTGTGGATAGCGAAATATCATTAGCTAGTCATTGATAAAATTCAGCATTTTATCTATTTGCAGCTTCTCCGAATTCACTGCAACTTCAATTTCTCCATTCCCTTCAGTTTCAGCAATCCTGGCTGTTTGTATCTCTCAATATGTAAATTATTAGCAATTCAGCAAATTCAAGCAGTTTCTCTGACGGCAGATATAAATCATTCCCAAAATTTGTAAAATCCCCCATATCCTTCATATTCGCACTTTGCTTTATCCGCTCGTTAACTGAATCTGCAAGTTTCTCCATTTCAATCAATTTCTCAATCTGCAATGCTTTCTGCAGTCCAACAACATAAATAGATCTATTTCTGACAAGCTAATCATTTTACAATGTTGATCGTACAACTATGCCTTCTATATCACCATTCCTATATTTTGCAATTAATCAGGTTTCTCTATCCCGGAAGTACTCAGTTTCTTGTAATTAATCAAATTCTGGAGATTCCCAGCTTCTTTACGTTGGCTACACTATCAATTTCTCCATAGACCTCATTTTAAGCAAACCTGGTTCGCTGTGGATAGCAAAATATCAATACCTAGCCATTGATAAAATTCTAGCACTTTAGCAATCTGCAGCTATTTCCCATTCCCAATATTTGTCAAATCTCCCATTATCACCAAATTCGCTGCTTGTAGCTCCTGCTCCTTCTATGAATGTACAAGTTTCTTACTTTCCACCAACCTGGCTATCTCTATTAATATCTACTGCCTATCTAAATAAGTATCTTTAATTCTAACACTCTCCACATTTCCAGTTACTTATCATTCACCTGGACTACAATTTCTCAATTACTAACTTTATCAGCAAATGCAGTTCTATTTATCTATCAAATACTCAATTTCCAGAAATCTGTTAGACTGAGCACTTTGCAAGTTCTCCGCATTCACTGCAACTTCAATTTCTCCATTCCCTTCATTTTCAGCAAACCTGGCTGTCTGTATCTCTCAAAATGTCAATTATTAGCAATTCAGCAATTTCAAGCATTTTCTCTGTCGGCAGATATAACTCATTCCCAAAATTTGTAAAATCTCCCATTTCCAACAAATTTGCGAATTGCATTATCCGCTCGTTCACTGAATCTGCAAGTTTTCCATTTCAATCAATTTCTCAATCTGCAATACTTTCTGTAGTGGAAAAACATAAATAGATCTACTTCTGACAATCTACTAATTCATCAATGTTGATCGTACAACTATTCCTTCAATATCACCATTGCTATATTTTGCAACTAATCAGGTTTCTACATCCAGGAAGTACTCAGTTTCTTCTAATTAATCAAATTCTGCAGATTCCCAGCTTCTCTGCGTTGGCTACACTATCAATTTCTGCATAGCCCTCATTTTAAGCAAACCTGGTTCGCTGTGGATAGCACAATATCAATAGCTAGTCATTGATAAAATTCAGCATTTTATCTATTTGCAGCTTCTCCGAATTCACTGCCACTTCAATTTCTCCATTCCCTTCAGTTTTAGCAATCATGGCTGTCTCTATCTCTCAAAATGTAAATTATTAGCAATTCAGCAAATTCAAGCATTTTCTCTGTCGGCAGATATAACTCATTCCCAAAATTTGTAAAATCTCCCATATCCAACAAATTCGCTCTTTGCATTATCCGCTCGTTCACTGAATCTGCAAGTTTCTCCATTTCAATCAATTTCTCAAGCTGCAATACTTTCTGCAGTCCAACAACATACATAGATCTACTTCTGACAAACTACTCATGTTTCAATGTTGATCGTACAACTATGCCTTCTATATCACCATTGCTATATTTTGCAAATAATCAGGTTTCTACATCCAGGAAGTACTCAGTTTCTTGTAATTAATCAAATTCTGCAGATTCCCAGCTTCGTTGCGTTGGCTACACTATCAATTTCTCCACATCGCTCATTTTAAGCAAACCTGGTTCGCTGTGGATAGTAAAATATCATTACCTCGCCATTGATAAAATTCTACCATTTTAGCTATCTGCAGCTATTTCCCATTCCCAATATTTGTCAAATCTCCCATTTTCACCAAATTCGCTGCTTGTAGCTTCTGCTCCTTCTCTGAATGTACAAGTTTCTTACTTTCCACCAACGTCGCTACCTCTATTAATATCCACTGCCTATATAAATAAGTATCTCTAATTCTAACACTCTCCAAATTTCCAGTTACTTATCATTCACCTGGACCTACAATTTCTAAATTTCTAACTTTATCAGCAAATGTAGTTCTATTTATCTATCAAATACTCAATTTCCTGAAATCTGTTAGACTGAGTACATTTGCAGCTTCCCCGCATTCACTGCAACTTCAATTTCTCCATTCCCTTCAGTTTCAACAAACCTGGCTGTCTGTATCTCTCAAAACGTCAATTATTAGCAATTCAGCAAATTCAAGCACTTTCTCTATCAGCAGATATAACTCATTCCCAAAATTTGTAAAATCTCCCATTTCCAACAAACTTGCTGTTTGCATTATCCGCTCATTCCCTGAATCTACAAGTTTCTCCATTTCAATCAATTTCTCAAGCTGCAATACATTCTGCAGTCCAACAACATACATAGATCTACTTCTGACAAACTACTCATGTTTCAATGTTGATCGTACAACTATGCCTTCAATATCACCATTCCTATATTTTGCAACTAATCAGGTTTCTACATCCAGGAAGTACTCAGTTTCTTGTAATTAATCAAATTCTGCAGATTCCCACCTTCTTTGCGTTGGTTGCACTTTCAATTTCTGCATAGCCCTCATTTTAAGCAAACCTGGTTCTCTGTGGATAGCAAAATATCAATACTTAGCCATTGATTAAATTCTAGCATCTGACCTATCTGCAGCTGTTTCCCATTCACAACATTTGTCAAATCTCCCGTTTTCACCAAATTCGCTCCTTGTAGCTTCTGCTCCTTCTCTGAATGTAGAAGTTTCTTACTTTCCACCAAACTCGCTATTTCTATTAATATCCACTGCCTATATAAATAAGTATCTCTAATTCTAACTCTCTCCACATTTCCAGTTTCTTATCATTCACCTGGACATACAATTTCTCAATTTTTAACTTTATCAGCGAATGTAGTTCTATTTATCTATCAAATACTCAATTTCCAGAAATCTGTTAGACTGAGCACATTTACATCTTCTCCGCATTCACTGCAATTTCAATTTCTCCATTCCCTTCAGTTTCAGCAAACCTGGCTGTCTGTATCTCTCAAAATGTCAATTATTAGCAATTCAGCAAATACAAGCATTTTCTCTGTCGGCAGATATAACTCATTCCCAAAATTAGTAAAATCTCCCATATCCATCAAATTCGCTCTTTGCATTATCCGCTTGATCACTGAATCTGCAAGTTTCTCCATTTCAATCAATTTCTCAAGCTGCAATACTTTCTGCAGTCCAACAACATAAATAGATCTATTTCTGACAAGGTGCTCATTTTTCAATGTTGATCGTACAACTATGCCTTCAATATCAGCGTTCCTATATTTTGCAACTAATCAGGTTTCTACATCCAGGAAGTACTCAGTTTCTTGTAATTAATCAAATCCTGCAGGTTCCCAGCATCTTTGCTTTGGCTACACTATCAATTTCTGCATAGCCCTCATTGTAAGCAAACCTGGTTCGCTGTGGATAGCAAAATATCAATACCTAGCCAGCGGTAAAATTTTAGCATCTTAACTATCTGCAGCTATTTCCCATTCCCAATATTTGTCAAATCTCCCATTTTCACCAAATTCGCTGCTTGTAGCTTCTGCTCCTTCCCTGAATGTACAAGTTTCTTACTTTCCACCAACCTCGCTATCTCTATTAATTTCCACTGCCTATCTAAATAAGTATCTCTAATTCTAACACTCTCCACATTTCCAGTTACTTATCATTCACCTGCACCTACAATTTCTCAGTTTCTAACTTTATCAGCAAATGTCGTTCTATTTATCTATCAAATACTCAATTTCCGGAAATCTATTAGACTGAGGACATTTAAAGCTTCTCCGCATTCAGTGCAACTTCAATTTCTCCATTCCCTTCAGTTTCAGCATGTCTGTATCTCTCAAAATGTCAATTATTAGCAATTAAGCAAATTCAAGCATTTTCTCTATCAGCAGATATAACTCATTCCCATAATTTGTAAAATCTCACATTTCCAACAAACATGCTGTTTGCATTATCCTCTCGATCACTGAATCTGCATGTCTCTCCATTTCAATCAATTCCTCAATCTGCAATACTTTCTACAGTACAACAACATAAATAGATCTACTTCTGACAAGCTACTCATTTTTCAATGTTGATCGTACAACTATGCCTTCTATATCACCATTCCTATATTTGGAAATTAATCAGGTTTCTACATCCAGGAAGTACTCAGTTTCTTGTAATTAATCAAATTCTGCTGATTCTCAGCTTCTTTGCGTTGGCTACACTATCAATAGGTCCACAGCCCTCATTTTAAGCAAACCTGGTTCGCTGTGGATAGCAAAATATCATTACCTCGCCATTGATGAAATTCGAGCATTTTAGCTATCTGCAGCTATTTCCCATTCCCAATATTTGTCAAATCTCCCATTTTCACCAAATTCGCTACTTGTAGCTTCTGCTCCTTCTCTGAATGTACAAGTTGCTTATTTCCACCAACGTCTCTATTTGTATTATTATCCACTGCCTATATAAATAAGTATCTCTATTTCTAACACTATCCACATTTCCAGTTACTTATCATTCACCTGAACCTACAATTTCACAATTTCTAACTTTATCAGCAAAAGAAGTTCTATTTATCTATCAAATACTCAATTTCGAGAAATATGTTAGACTGAGTACATTTGCAGCTTCTACGCATTCACTGCAACTTCAATTTCTCCATTCCCTTCAGTTTCAGCAATCCTGGCTGTCTGTATCTCTCAAAATGTCAATTATTAGCAATTCAGCAAATTCAAGCATTTTCTCTATCGGCAGATATAACTCATTCCCAAAATTTGTAAAATCTCCCATATCCAACAAATTCGCTCTTTGCATTATCCGCTCGTTCACTGAATCTACAAGTTTCTCCATTTCAATCAATTTCTCAATCTGCAATACTTTCTGCATTCCAACAACATAAATAGTTCTACTTCTGACAAGCTACTCATTTTTCAATGTTGATCGTACAACTATGCCTTCTATATCACCATTGCTATATTTTGCAACTAATCAGGTTTCTACATCCAGGAAGTACTCAGTTTCTTCTAATTAATGAAATTCTGCAGATTCCCAGCTTCTCTGCGTTGGCTACACTATCAATTTCTCCAAAGCCCTGATTTTAAGCAAAGCTGGTTCGCTGTGGATAGCAAAATATCATTACCTCGGCATTGATAATATTCTAGCATTTTAGCTATCTGCAGCTATTTCCCATTCCCAATATTTGTCAAATCTCCTCTTTTCACCAAATTCGCTGCTTGTAGCTTTTGCTCCTTCTCTGAATGTAATTTCTTACTTCTTACTTTCCACCAACCTCGCTATCTCAATTAATATCCACTGCCTATCTAAACAAGTATCTCTAATTCTAACACTATCCACATTTCCAGTTACTTATCATTCACCTGAACCTACAATTTCTCAATTTCTACCTTTATCAGCAAATGTAGTTCTATTTATTATCAAATACTCAATTTCCAGAAATCTGTTAGACTGAGCACATTTACAGCTTCTCCGCATTCACTGCAACTTCAATTTCACCATTCCCTTCAGTTTCAGCAAACCTGGCTGTCTGTATCTCTCAAAATGTCAATCATTAGCAATTCAGCAAGTTGAATCATTTTCTCTATCAGCAGATATAACGCATTCCCAAAATTGGTAAAATCTCCCATTTCCAACAAACATGCTGTTTGCATTATCCGCTCGTTCACTGAATCTGCAAGTCTCTCCATTTCAATCAAGTTCTCAATTTGCAATACTTTCTACAGTACAACAACATAAATAGATCTACTTCTGACAAGTTACTCATTTTTCAATGTTGATCGTACAACTATGCCTTCTATATCACCATTCCTATATTTTGCAATTAATCAGGTTTCTACATCCAGGAAGTACTCAGTTTCCTGTAATGAATCAAACTCTGCAGATTCCCAGCTTCTTTGCGTTGGCTACACTATCAATTTCTCCATAGCCCTGATTATAAGAAAACCTGGTTCGCTGTGGATAGCGAAATATCATTAGCTAGTCATTGATAAAATTCAGCATTTTATCTATTTGCAGCTTCTCCGAATTCACTGCAACTTCAATTTCTCCATTCCCTTCAGTTTCAGCAATCCTGGCTGTTTGTATCTCTCAATATGTAAATTATTAGCAATTCAGCAAATTCAAGCAGTTTCTCTGACGGCAGATATAAATCATTCCCAAAATTTGTAAAATCCCCCATATCCTTCATATTCGCACTTTGCTTTATCCGCTCGTTAACTGAATCTGCAAGTTTCTCCATTTCAATCAATTTCTCAATCTGCAATGCTTTCTGCAGTCCAACAACATAAATAGATCTATTTCTGACAAGCTAATCATTTTACAATGTTGATCGTACAACTATGCCTTCTATATCACCATTCCTATATTTTGCAATTAATCAGGTTTCTCTATCCCGGAAGTACTCAGTTTCTTGTAATTAATCAAATTCTGGAGATTCCCAGCTTCTTTACGTTGGCTACACTATCAATTTCTCCATAGACCTCATTTTAAGCAAACCTGGTTCGCTGTGGATAGCAAAATATCAATACCTAGCCATTGATAAAATTCTAGCACTTTAGCAATCTGCAGCTATTTCCCATTCCCAATATTTGTCAAATCTCCCATTATCACCAAATTCGCTGCTTGTAGCTCCTGCTCCTTCTATGAATGTACAAGTTTCTTACTTTCCACCAACCTGGCTATCTCTATTAATATCTACTGCCTATCTAAATAAGTATCTTTAATTCTAACACTCTCCACATTTCCAGTTACTTATCATTCACCTGGACTACAATTTCTCAATTACTAACTTTATCAGCAAATGCAGTTCTATTTATCTATCAAATACTCAATTTCCAGAAATCTGTTAGACTGAGCACTTTGCAAGTTCTCCGCATTCACTGCAACTTCAATTTCTCCATTCCCTTCATTTTCAGCAAACCTGGCTGTCCGTATCTCTCAAAATGTCAATTATTAGCAATTCAGCAATTTCAAGCATTTTCTCTGTCGGCAGATATAACTCATTCCCAAAATTTGTAAAATCTCCCATTTCCAACAAATTTGCGAATTGCATTATCCGCTCGTTCACTGAATCTGCAAGTTTTCCATTTCAATCAATTTCTCAATCTGCAATACTTTCTGTAGTGGAAAAACATAAATAGATCTACTTCTGACAATCTACTAATTCATCAATGTTGATCGTACAACTATTCCTTCAATATCACCATTGCTATATTTTGCAACTAATCAGGTTTCTACATCCAGGAAGTACTCAGTTTCTTCTAATTAATCAAATTCTGCAGATTCCCAGCTTCTCTGCGTTGGCTACACTATCAATTTCTGCATAGCCCTCATTTTAAGCAAACCTGGTTCGCTGTGGATAGCACAATATCAATAGCTAGTCATTGATAAAATTCAGCATTTTATCTATTTGCAGCTTCTCCGAATTCACTGCCACTTCAATTTCTCCATTCCCTTCAGTTTTAGCAATCCTGGCTGTCTCTATCTCTCAAAATGTAAATTATTAGCAATTCAGCAAATTCAAGCAGTTTCTCTAACGGCAGATATAACTCATTCCCAAAATTTGTAAAATCTCCTATATCCATCATATTCGCACTTTGCTTTATCCGCTCGTTAACTGAATCTGCAAGTTTCCCCGTTTCAATCAATTTCTCAATCTGCAATACTTTCTGCAGTCCAACAACATAAATAGATCTACTTCGGACAAGCTACTCATTTTTCAATGTTGATCGTACAACTATGCCTTCTATATCACCATTAGTATATTTTGCAACTAATCAGTTTTCTACATCCAGGAAGTACTCAGTTTCTTGGTATTAATCAAATTCTGCAGATTCCCAGCTTCTCTGCGTTGGCTACACTATCAATTTCTCCATAGCCCTCAATTTAAGCAAACCTGGTTCGCTATGGATAGCAAGATATCAATACCTAGCCATTGATAAAATTCTGGCATTTTACCTATATGCAGCTATTTCATATTCCCAATATTTGTCAAATCTCCCATTTTCAAAAATTCGCTGCTTGTAGCTTCTGCTCCTTCTCTGAATGTACAAGTTTCTTACTTTCCACCAACCTCGCTATCTCTATTAATATCCACTGCCTATCTAAATAAGTATCTCTAATTCTAACACTCTCCACATTTCCAGTTACTTATCATTCACCTGAACCTACAATTTAGCAATTTCCAAATTTATCAGCAAAACAAGTTCTATTTATCTATCAAACATTCAATTTCGAGAAATCTGTTAGACTGAGAACATGTGCAGATTCTCCGAATTCACTGCAAATTCAATTTCTCCATTCCCCTCAGTTTCAGCAAACCTGGCTGTGTGTATCTGTCAAAATGTCAATTATTAGCAATTCAGCAAATACAAACATTTTCTCTGTCGGCAGATATAACTCATTCCCAAAATTTGTAAAATCTCCCATATCCAACAAATTCGCTCTTTGCATTATCCGCTCGTTCACTGAATCTGCAAGTTTCTCCATTTCAATCAATTTCTCAAGCTGCAATACTTTCTGCAGTCCAACAACATACATAGATCTACTTCTGACAAACTACTCATGTTTCAATGTTGATCGTACAACTATGCCTTCTATATCACCATTGCTATATTTTGCAAATAATCAGGTTTCTACATCCAGGAAGTACTCAGTTTCTTGTAATTAATCAAATTCTGCAGATTCCCAGCTTCGTTGCGTTGGCTACACTATCAATTTCTCCACATCGCTCATTTTAAGCAAACCTGGTTCGCTGTGGATAGTAAAATATCATTACCTCGCCATTGATAAAATTCTACCATTTTAGCTATCTGCAGCTATTTCCCATTCCCAATATTTGTCAAATCTCCCATTTTCACCAAATTCGCTGCTTGTAGCTTCTGCTCCTTCTCTGAATGTACAAGTTGCTTATTTCCACCAACGTCTCTATTTGTATTATTATCCACTGCCTATATAAATAAGTATCTCTATTTCTAACACTATCCACATTTCCAGTTACTTATCATTCACCTGAACCTACAATTTCACAATTTCTAACTTTATCAGCAAAAGAAGTTCTATTTATCTATCAAATACTCAATTTCGAGAAATATGTTAGACTGAGTACATTTGCAGCTTCTACGCATTCACTGCAACTTCAATTTCTCCATTCCCTTCAGTTTCAGCAATCCTGGCTGTCTGTATCTCTCAAAATGTCAATTATTAGCAATTCAGCAAATTCAAGCATTTTCTCTATCGGCAGATATAACTCATTCCCAAAATTTGTAAAATCTCCCATATCCAACAAATTCGCTCTTTGCATTATCCGCTCGTTCACTGAATCTACAAGTTTCTCCATTTCAATCAATTTCTCAATCTGCAATACTTTCTGCATTCCAACAACATAAATAGTTCTACTTCTGACAAGCTACTCATTTTTCAATGTTGATCGTACAACTATGCCTTCTATATCACCATTGCTATATTTTGCAACTAATCAGGTTTCTACATCCAGGAAGTACTCAGTTTCTTCTAATTAATGAAATTCTGCAGATTCCCAGCTTCTCTGCGTTGGCTACACTATCAATTTCTCCAAAGCCCTGATTTTAAGCAAAGCTGGTTCGCTGTGGATAGCAAAATATCATTACCTCGGCATTGATAATATTCTAGCATTTTAGCTATCTGCAGCTATTTCCCATTCCCAATATTTGTCAAATCTCCTCTTTTCACCAAATTCGCTGCTTGTAGCTTTTGCTCCTTCTCTGAATGTAATTTCTTACTTCTTACTTTCCACCAACCTCGCTATCTCAATTAATATCCACTGCCTATCTAAACAAGTATCTCTAATTCTAACACTATCCACATTTCCAGTTACTTATCATTCACCTGAACCTACAATTTCTCAATTTCTACCTTTATCAGCAAATGTAGTTCTATTTATTATCAAATACTCAATTTCCAGAAATCTGTTAGACTGAGCACATTTACAGCTTCTCCGCATTCACTGCAACTTCAATTTCACCATTCCCTTCAGTTTCAGCAAACCTGGCTGTCTGTATCTCTCAAAATGTCAATCATTAGCAATTCAGCAAGTTGAATCATTTTCTCTATCAGCAGATATAACGCATTCCCAAAATTGGTAAAATCTCCCATTTCCAACAAACATGCTGTTTGCATTATCCGCTCGTTCACTGAATCTGCAAGTCTCTCCATTTCAATCAAGTTCTCAATTTGCAATACTTTCTACAGTACAACAACATAAATAGATCTACTTCTGACAAGTTACTCATTTTTCAATGTTGATCGTACAACTATGCCTTCTATATCACCATTCCTATATTTTGCAATTAATCAGGTTTCTACATCCAGGAAGTACTCAGTTTCCTGTAATGAATCAAACTCTGCAGATTCCCAGCTTCTTTGCGTTGGCTACACTATCAATTTCTCCATAGCCCTGATTATAAGAAAACCTGGTTCGCTGTGGATAGCGAAATATCATTAGCTAGTCATTGATAAAATTCAGCATTTTATCTATTTGCAGCTTCTCCGAATTCACTGCAACTTCAATTTCTCCATTCCCTTCAGTTTCAGCAATCCTGGCTGTTTGTATCTCTCAATATGTAAATTATTAGCAATTCAGCAAATTCAAGCAGTTTCTCTGACGGCAGATATAAATCATTTCCAAAATTTGTAAAATCCCCCATATCCTTCATATTCGCACTTTGCTTTATCCGCTCGTTAACTGAATCTGCAAGTTTCTCCATTTCAATCAATTTCTCAATCTGCAATGCTTTCTGCAGTCCAACAACATAAATAGATCTATTTCTGACAAGCTAATCATTTTACAATGTTGATCGTACAACTATGCCTTCTATATCACCATTCCTATATTTTGCAATTAATCAGGTTTCTCTATCCCGGAAGTACTCAGTTTCTTGTAATTAATCAAATTCTGGAGATTCCCAGCTTCTTTACGTTGGCTACACTATCAATTTCTCCATAGACCTCATTTTAAGCAAACCTGGTTCGCTGTGGATAGCAAAATATCAATACCTAGCCATTGATAAAATTCTAGCACTTTAGCAATCTGCAGCTATTTCCCATTCCCAATATTTGTCAAATCTCCCATTATCACCAAATTCGCTGCTTGTAGCTCCTGCTCCTTCTATGAATGTACAAGTTTCTTACTTTCCACCAACCTGGCTATCTCTATTAATATCTACTGCCTATCTAAATAAGTATCTTTAATTCTAACACTCTCCACATTTCCAGTTACTTATCATTCACCTGGACTACAATTTCTCAATTACTAACTTTATCAGCAAATGCAGTTCTATTTATCTATCAAATACTCAATTTCCAGAAATCTGTTAGACTGAGCACTTTGCAAGTTCTCCGCATTCACTGCAACTTCAATTTCTCCATTCCCTTCATTTTCAGCAAACCTGGCTGTCCGTATCTCTCAAAATGTCAATTATTAGCAATTCAGCAATTTCAAGCATTTTCTCTGTCGGCAGATATAACTCATTCCCAAAATTTGTAAAATCTCCCATTTCCAACAAATTTGCGAATTGCATTATCCGCTCGTTCACTGAATCTGCAAGTTTTCCATTTCAATCAATTTCTCAATCTGCAATACTTTCTGTAGTGGAAAAACATAAATAGATCTACTTCTGACAATCTACTAATTCATCAATGTTGATCGTACAACTATTCCTTCAATATCACCATTGCTATATTTTGCAACTAATCAGGTTTCTACATCCAGGAAGTACTCAGTTTCTTCTAATTAATCAAATTCTGCAGATTCCCAGCTTCTCTGCGTTGGCTACACTATCAATTTCTGCATAGCCCTCATTTTAAGCAAACCTGGTTCGCTGTGGATAGCACAATATCAATAGCTAGTCATTGATAAAATTCAGCATTTTATCTATTTGCAGCTTCTCCGAATTCACTGCCACTTCAATTTCTCCATTCCCTTCAGTTTTAGCAATCCTGGCTGTCTCTATCTCTCAAAATGTAAATTATTAGCAATTCAGCAAATTCAAGCAGTTTCTCTAACGGCAGATATAACTCATTCCCAAAATTTGTAAAATCTCCTATATCCATCATATTCGCACTTTGCTTTATCCGCTCGTTAACTGAATCTGCAAGTTTCCCCGTTTCAATCAATTTCTCAATCTGCAATACTTTCTGCAGTCCAACAACATAAATAGATCTACTTCGGACAAGCTACTCATTTTTCAATGTTGATCGTACAACTATGCCTTCTATATCACCATTAGTATATTTTGCAACTAATCAGTTTTCTACATCCAGGAAGTACTCAGTTTCTTGGTATTAATCAAATTCTGCAGATTCCCAGCTTCTCTGCGTTGGCTACACTATCAATTTCTCCATAGCCCTCAATTTAAGCAAACCTGGTTCGCTATGGATAGCAAGATATCAATACCTAGCCATTGATAAAATTCTGGCATTTTACCTATATGCAGCTATTTCATATTCCCAATATTTGTCAAATCTCCCATTTTCAAAAATTCGCTGCTTGTAGCTTCTGCTCCTTCTCTGAATGTACAAGTTTCTTACTTTCCACCAACCTCGCTATCTCTATTAATATCCACTGCCTATCTAAATAAGTATCTCTAATTCTAACACTCTCCACATTTCCAGTTACTTATCATTCACCTGAACCTACAATTTAGCAATTTCCAAATTTATCAGCAAAACAAGTTCTATTTATCTATCAAACATTCAATTTCGAGAAATCTGTTAGACTGAGAACATGTGCAGATTCTCCGAATTCACTGCAAATTCAATTTCTCCATTCCCCTCAGTTTCAGCAAACCTGGCTGTGTGTATCTGTCAAAATGTCAATTATTAGCAATTCAGCAAATACAAACATTTTCTCTGTCGGCAGATATAACTCATTCCCAAAATTTGTAAAATCTCCCATATCCAACAAATTCGCTCTTTGCATTATCCGCTCGTTCACTGAATCTGCAAGTTTCTCCATTTCAATCAATTTCTCAAGCTGCAATACTTTCTGCAGTCCAACAACATACATAGATCTACTTCTGACAAACTACTCATGTTTCAATGTTGATCGTACAACTATGCCTTCTATATCACCATTGCTATATTTTGCAAATAATCAGGTTTCTACATCCAGGAAGTACTCAGTTTCTTGTAATTAATCAAATTCTGCAGATTCCCAGCTTCGTTGCGTTGGCTACACTATCAATTTCTCCACATCGCTCATTTTAAGCAAACCTGGTTCGCTGTGGATAGTAAAATATCATTACCTCGCCATTGATAAAATTCTACCATTTTAGCTATCTGCAGCTATTTCCCATTCCCAATATTTGTCAAATCTCCCATTTTCACCAAATTCGCTGCTTGTAGCTTCTGCTCCTTCTCTGAATGTACAAGTTTCTTACTTTCCACCAACGTCGCTATCTCTATTAATATCCACTGCCTATATAAATAAGTATCTCTAATTCTAACACTCTCCAAATTTCCAGTTACTTATCATTCACCTGGACCTACAATTTCTAAATTTCTAACTTTATCAGCAAATGTAGTTCTATTTATCTATCAAATACTCAATTTCCTGAAATCTGTTAGACTGAGTACATTTGCAGCTTCCCCGCATTCACTGCAACTTCAATTTCTCCATTCCCTTCAGTTTCAACAAACCTGGCTGTCTGTATCTCTCAAAACGTCAATTATTAGCAATTCAGCAAATTCAAGCACTTTCTCTATCAGCAGATATAACTCATTCCCAAAATTTGTAAAATCTCCCATTTCCAACAAACTTGCTGTTTGCATTATCCACTCATTCCCTGAATCTACAAGTTTCTCCATTTCAATCAATTTCTCAAGCTGCAATACATTCTGCAGTCCAACAACATACATAGATCTACTTCTGACAAACTACTCATGTTTCAATGTTGATCGTACAACTATGCCTTCAATATCACCATTCCTATATTTTGCAACTAATCAGGTTTCTACATCCAGGAAGTACTCAGTTTCTTGTAATTAATCAAATTCTGCAGATTCCCACCTTCTTTGCGTTGGTTGCACTTTCAATTTCTCCATAGCCCTCATTTTAAGCAAACCTGGTTCGCTGTGGATAGCAAAATATCAATACTTAGCCATTGATTAAATTCTAGCATCTGACCTATCTGCAGCTGTTTCCCATTCACAACATTTGTCAAATCTCCCGTTTTCACCAAATTCGCTCCTTGTAGCTTCTGCTCCTTCTCTGAATGTAGAAGTTTCTTACTTTCCACCAAACTCGCTATTTCTATTAATATCCACTGCCTATATAAATAAGTATCTCTAATTCTAACTCTCTCCACATTTCCAGTTTCTTATCATTCACCTGGACATACAATTTCTCAATTTTTAACTTTATCAGCGAATGTAGTTCTATTTATCTATCAAATACTCAATTTCCAGAAATCTGGACTACAATTTCTCAATTACTAACTTTATCAGCAAATGCAGTTCTATTTATCTATCAAATACTCAATTTCCAGAAATCTGTTAGACTGAGCACTTTGCAAGTTCTCCGCATTCACTGCAACTTCAATTTCTCCATTCCCTTCATTTTCAGCAAACCTGGCTGTCCGTATCTCTCAAAATGTCAATTATTAGCAATTCAGCAATTTCAAGCATTTTCTCTGTCGGCAGATATAACTCATTCCCAAAATTTGTAAAATCTCCCATTTCCAACAAATTTGCGAATTGCATTATCCGCTCGTTCACTGAATCTGCAAGTTTTCCATTTCAATCAATTTCTCAATCTGCAATACTTTCTGTAGTGGAAAAACATAAATAGATCTACTTCTGACAATCTACTAATTCATCACTATCAATTTCTCCACATCGCTCATTTTAAGCAAACCTGGTTCGCTGTGGATAGTAAAATATCATTACCTCGCCATTGATAATATTCTACCATTTTAGCTATCTGCAGCTATTTCCCATTCCCAATATTTGTCAAATCTCCCATTTTCACCAAATTCGCTGCTTGTAGCTTCTGCTCCTTCTCTGAATGTACAAGTTTCTTACTTTCCACCAACGTCGCTATCTCTATTAATATCCACTGCCTATATAAATAAGTATCTCTAATTCTAACACTCTCCAAATTTCCAGTTACTTATCATTCACCTGGACCTACAATTTCTAAATTTCTAACTTTATCAGCAAATGTAGTTCTATTTATTATCAAATACTCAATTTCCAGAAATCTGTTAGACTGAGCACATTTACAGGTTCTCCGCATTCACTGCAACTTCAATTTCACCATTCCCTTCAGTTTCAGCAAACCTGGCTGTCTGTATCTCTCAAAATGTCAATCATTAGCAATTCAGCAAGTTGAATCATTTTCTCTATCAGCAGATATAACGCATTCCCAAAATTGGTAAAATCTCCCATTTCCAACAAACATGCTGTTTGCATTATCCGCTCGTTCACTGAATCTGCAAGTCTCTCCATTTCAATCAAGTTCTCAATTTGCAATACTTTCTACAGTACAACAACATAAATAGATCTACTTCTGACAAGTTACTCATTTTTCAATGTTGATCGTACAACTATGCCTTCTATATCACCATTCCTATATTTTGCAATTAATCAGGTTTCTACATCCAGGAAGTACTCAGTTTCCTGTAATGAATCAAACTCTGCAGATTCCCAGCTTCTTTGCGTTGGCTACACTATCAATTTCTCCATAGCCCTGATTATAAGAAAACCTGGTTCGCTGTGGATAGCGAAATATCATTAGCTAGTCATTGATAAAATTCAGCATTTTATCTATTTGCAGCTTCTCCGAATTCACTGCAACTTCAATTTCTCCATTCCCTTCAGTTTCAGCAATCCTGGCTGTTTGTATCTCTCAATATGTAAATTATTAGCAATTCAGCAAATTCAAGCAGTTTCTCTGACGGCAGATATAAATCATTCCCAAAATTTGTAAAATCCCCCATATCCTTCATATTCGCACTTTGCTTTATCCGCTCGTTAACTGAATCTGCAAGTTTCTCCATTTCAATCAATTTCTCAATCTGCAATGCTTTCTGCAGTCCAACAACATAAATAGATCTATTTCTGACAAGCTAATCATTTTACAATGTTGATCGTACAACTATGCCTTCTATATCACCATTCCTATATTTTGCAATTAATCAGGTTTCTCTATCCCGGAAGTACTCAGTTTCTTGTAATTAATCAAATTCTGGAGATTCCCAGCTTCTTTACGTTGGCTACACTATCAATTTCTCCATAGACCTCATTTTAAGCAAACCTGGTTCGCTGTGGATAGCAAAATATCAATACCTAGCCATTGATAAAATTCTAGCACTTTAGCAATCTGCAGCTATTTCCCATTCCCAATATTTGTCAAATCTCCCATTATCACCAAATTCGCTGCTTGTAGCTCCTGCTCCTTCTATGAATGTACAAGTTTCTTACTTTCCACCAACCTGGCTATCTCTATTAATATCTACTGCCTATCTAAATAAGTATCTTTAATTCTAACACTCTCCACATTTCCAGTTACTTATCATTCACCTGGACCTACAATTTCTAAATTTCTAACTTTATCAGCAAATGCAGTTCTATTTATCTATCAAATACTCAATTTCCAGAAATCTGTTAGACTGAGCACTTTGCAAGTTCTCCGCATTCACTGCAACTTCAATTTCTCCATTCCCTTCATTTTCAGCAAACCTGGCTGTCTGTATCTCTCAAAACGTCAATTATTAGCAATTCAGCAAATTCAAGCACTTTCTCTATCAGCAGATATAACTCATTCCCAAAATTTGTAAAATCTCCCATTTCCAACAAACTTGCTGTTTGCATTATCCGCTCATTCCCTGAATCTACAAGTTTCTCCATTTCAATCAATTTCTCAAGCTGCAATACATTCTGCAGTCCAACAACATACATAGATCTACTTCTGACAAACTACTCATGTTTCAATGTTGATCGTACAACTATGCCTTCAATATCACCATTCCTATATTTTGCAACTAATCAGGTTTCTACATCCAGGAAGTACTCAGTTTCTTGTAATTAATCAAATTCTGCAGATTCCCACCTTCTTTGCGTTGGTTGCACTTTCAATTTCTCCATAGCCCTCATTTTAAGCAAACCTGGTTCGCTGTGGATAGCAAAATATCAATACTTAGCCATTGATTAAATTCTAGCATCTGACCTATCTGCAGCTGTTTCCCATTCACAACATTTGTCAAATCTCCCGTTTTCACCAAATTCGCTCCTTGTAGCTTCTGCTCCTTCTCTGAATGTAGAAGTTTCTTACTTTCCACCAAACTCGCTATTTCTATTAATATCCACTGCCTATATAAATAAGTATCTCTAATTCTAACTCTCTCCACATTTCCAGTTTCTTATCATTCACCTGGACATACAATTTCTCAATTTTTAACTTTATCAGCGAATGTAGTTCTATTTATCTATCAAATACTCAATTTCCAGAAATCTGTTAGACTGAGCACATTTACATCTTCTCCGCATTCACTGCAATTTCAATTTCTCCATTCCCTTCAGTTTCAGCAAACCTGGCTGTCTGTATCTCTCAAAATGTCAATTATTAGCAATTCAGCAAATACAAGCATTTTCTCTGTCGGCAGATATAACTCATTCCCAAAATTAGTAAAATCTCCCATATCCATCAAATTCGCTCTTTGCATTATCCGCTTGATCACTGAATCTGCAAGTTTCTCCATTTCAATCAATTTCTCAAGCTGCAATACTTTCTGCAGTCCAACAACATAAATAGATCTATTTCTGACAAGGTGCTCATTTTTCAATGTTGATCGTACAACTATGCCTTCAATATCAGCGTTCCTATATTTTGCAACTAATCAGGTTTCTACATCCAGGAAGTACTCAGTTTCTTGTAATTAATCAAATCCTGCAGGTTCCCAGCATCTTTGCTTTGGCTACACTATCAATTTCTGCATAGCCCTCATTGTAAGCAAACCTGGTTCGCTGTGGATAGCAAAATATCAATACCTAGCCATCGGTAAAATTTTAGCATCTTAACTATCTGCAGCTATTTCCCATTCCCAATATTTGTCAAATCTCCCATTTTCACCAAATTCGCTGCTTGTAGCTTCTGCTCCTTCCCTGAATGTACAAGTTTCTTACTTTCCACCAACCTCGCTATCTCTATTAATTTCCACTGCCTATCTAAATAAGTATCTCTAATTCTAACACTCTCCACATTTCCAGTTACTTATCATTCACCTGCACCTACAATTTCTCAGTTTCTAACTTTATCAGCAAATGTAGTTCTATTTATCTATCAAATACTCAATTTCCGGAAATCTATTAGACTGAGGACATTTAAAGCTTCTCCGCATTCAGTGCAAATACAATTTCTCCATTCCCTTCAGTTTCAGCAAACCTGGCTGTCTGTATCTCTCAAAATGTCAATGATTAGCAATTCAGCAAGTTCAAGCATTTTCTCTATCAGCAGATATAACTCATTCCCAAAATTTGTAAAATCTCACATTTCCAACAAACTTGCTGTTTGCATTATCCGCTCTTTCACTGAATCTGAAAGTTTCTCCATTTCAATCAATTTCTCAATCTGCAATACTTTCTACAGTACAACAACATAAATAGATCTACTTCTGGCAAGCTACTCATTTTTCAATGTTGATCGTACAACTATGCCTTCAATATCACAATTCCTGCACTTTGCAACTAATCAGGTTTCCACATCCAGGAAATACTCAGTTTCTTGTAATTAATCAAATTCTGCAGATTCCCAGCTTCTCTGCGTTGGCTACACCATCAATTTCTCCATAGCCCTCATTTTAAGCAAACCTGGTACGCTGTGGAAAGCAAAATATCATTACCTCGCCATTGATAAAATTCTAGCATTTTAGCTATCTGCAGCTATTTCCCATTCCCAATATTTGTCAAATCTCCCATTTTCACCAAATTCGCTGCTTGTAGCTTTTGCTCCTTCTCTGAATGTACAAGTATCTTACATTCCACCAACATCGCTATATCTATTAATATCCACTGCCTATCTAAATAAGTATCACTAATTCTAACACTCTCCACAATTGCAGTAACTTATCATTCACCTGAACCTACAATTTCTCAATTTCTAACGTTATCAGCAAAAGAAGTTCTATTTATCTATCAAATAATCAATTTCGAGAAATCTGTTAGACTGAACACATTTACATCTTCTCCGCATTCACTGCAATTTCAATTTCTCCATTCCCTTCAGTTTCAGCAAACCTGGCTGTCTGTATCTCTCAAAATGTCAATTATTAGCAATTCAGCAAATACAAGCATTTTCTCTGTCGGCAGATATAACTCATTCCCAAAATTAGTAAAATCTCCCATATCCATCAAATTCGCTCTTTGCATTATCCGCTTGATCACTGAATCTGCAAGTTTCTCCATTTCAATCAATTTCTCAAGCTGCAATACTTTCTGCAGTCCAACAACATAAATAGATCTATTTCTGACAAGGTGCTCATTTTTCAATGTTGATCGTACAACTATGCCTTCAATATCAGCGTTCCTATATTTTGCAACTAATCAGGTATCTACATCCAGGAAGTACTCAGTTTCTTGTAATTAATAAAAATCTGCAGATTCCCAGCTTCTCTGCGTTGGCTACACTATCAATTTCTCCATAGCCCTCATTTTAAGCAAACCTGGTTCGCTGTGGAAAGCAAGATATCAATACCTAGCCATTGATAAAATTCTAGCATTTTAGCTATCTGCAGCTATTTCATATTCCCAATATTTATCAAATCTCCCATTTTCACCAAATTCGCTGCTTGTAGCTTCTGCTCCTTCTCTGAATGTACAAGTTTCTTACTTTCCACCAACGTCGCTATCTCTATTAATATCTAATGCCTATCAAAATAGTATCTCTAATTGTAACACTCTCCACATTTCCAGTTACTTATCATTCACCTGAACCTACAATTTCTCAATTTCTAACTTTATCAGCAAAAGAAGTTCTATTTATCTATCAAATACTCAATTTCGAGAAATCTGTTATACTGAGTACATTTGCAGCTTCTACGCCTTCACTGCAACTTCAATTTCTCCATTCCCTTCAGTTTCAGGAATCCTGGCTGTCTGTATCTCTCAAAATGTCAATGATTAGCAATTCAGCAAGTTCAAGCATTTTCTCTATCAGCAGATGTAACTCATTCCCAAAATTTGTAAAATCTCACATTTCCAACAAACATGCTGTTTGCATTATCCTCTCGATCACTGAATCTGCATGTCTCTCCATTTCAATCAATTCCTCAATCTGCAATACTTTCTACAGTACAACAACATAAATAGATCTACTTCTGACAAGCTACTCATTTTTCAATGTTGATCGTACAACTATGCCTTCTATATCACCATTCCTATATTTGGAAATTAATCAGGTTTCTACATCCAGGAAGTACTCAGTTTCTTGTAATTAATCAAATTCTGCTGATTCTCAGCTTCTTTGCGTTGGCTACACTATCAATTTCTCCATAGCCCTCATTTGAAGCAAACCTGGTTCGCTGTGGATAGCAAAATATCATTATGTTGCCATTGATAAAATTCTAGCATTTTACCTATCTGCAGCTATTTCAAATTCCCAATATTTGTCAAATCTCCCATTTTCACCAAATTCGCTACTTGTAGCTTCTGCTCCTTCTCTGAATGTACAAGTTGCTTATTTCCACCAACGTCTCTATTTGTATTATTATCCACTGCCTATATAAATAAGTATCTCTATTTCTAACACTATCCACATTTCCAGTTACTTATCATTCACCTGAACCTACAATTTCACAATTTCTAACTTTATCAGCAAAAGAAGTTCTATTTATCTATCAAATACTCAATTTCGAGAAATATGTTAGACTGAGTACATTTGCAGCTTCTACGCATTCACTGCAACTTCAATTTCTCCATTCCCTTCAGTTTCAGCAATCCTGGCTGTCTGTATCTCTCAAAATGTCAATTATTAGCAATTCAGCAAATTCAAGCATTTTCTCTATCGGCAGATATAACTCATTCCCAAAATTTGTAAAATCTCCCATATCCAACAAATTCGCTCTTTGCATTATCCGCTCGTTCACTGAACTGCAAGTTTCTCCATTTCAATCAATTTCTAAATCTGCAATACTTTCTGCAGTTGAACAACATAAATAGATCTACTTCTGACAAGCTACTCATTTTTCAATGTTGATCGTACAACTATGCCTTCTATATCACCATTGCTATATTTTGCAACTAATCAGGTTTCTACATCCAGGAAGTACTCAGTTTCTAGAAATTTATCAAATTCTGCAGATTCCAAGCTTCTCTGCGTTGGCTACACTATCAATTTCACCATAGCCCTCATTTTAAGAAAACCTGGTACGCGTGGATAGCACAATATCAATAGCTAGTCATTGATAAAATTCAGCATTTTATCTATTTGCAGCTACTCCGTATTCACTGCAACTTCAATTTCTCCATTCCCTTCAGTTTCAGCAAACCTGGCTGTCTGTATCTCTCAAAATGACAATTATTAGCAATTCAGCAAATTCAAGCATTTTCTCTATCGGCAGATATAACTCATTCTCAAAATTTGTAAAATCTCCCTTATGCAACAAATTCGCTCTTTGCATTACCCGCTCGTTAACTGAATCTGCAAGTATCTCCATTTCAATCAATTTCTCAAGCTGCACTACTTTCTGCAGTCCAACAACATAAATAGATCTATTTCTGACAAGCTACTCATTTTTCAATGTTGATCGTACAACTATGCCTTCAATATCACCATTCCTATATTTTGCAACTAATCAGGTTTCTACATTCAGGAAGTACTCAGTTTCTTGTAATTAATCAAATTCTGCAGATTTCCTGCTTCTCTGCGTTGGCTACACTATCAATTTCTCCATAGCCTTCATTTTAAGCCAACCTGGTTCGCTGTGGATAGCAAAATATCATTACGTTGCCATTGATAAAATTCTAGTATTTTAGCTATCTGCAGCTATTTCAAATTCCCAATATTTGTCAAGTCTCCCATTTTCACCAAATTCGCTGCTTGTTGCTTCTGCTCCTTCTCTGAATGTACAAGTTTCTTACTTTGCACCAACCTGGCTGTCTCTATTAATATCCACTGCCTATATAAATAAGTATCTCTAATTCTAACACTCTCCACATTTCCAGTTACTTATCATTCACCTGGAGTACAATTTCTCAATTTCTAACTTTACGAGCAAATGTAGTTCTATTTATCTATCAAATACTCAATTTCCTGAAATCTGTTAGACTGAGCACATTTGCAACTTCTCCGCATTCACTGTAACTTCAATTTCTCCAGTCCCTTCAGTTTGAGCAAACCTGGCTGTCTGTATCTCTCAAAATGTCAATGATTAGCAATTCAGCAAGTTCAAGCATTTTCTCTATCAGCAGATATAACTCATTCCCAAAATTTGTAAAATCTCCCATTTCCAACAAACTTGCTGTTTGCATTATCCGCTCGTTCACTGAACTGCAAGTTTCTCCATTTCAATCAATTTCTCAAGCTGCAATACTTTCTGCAGTCCAACAACATAAATAGATCTACTTCTGACAAGCTACTCATTTTTCAATGTTGATCGTACAACTATGCCTTCAATATCACCATTCCTATATTTTGCAACTAATCAGGTATCTACATCCAGGAAGTACTCAGTTTCTTGTAATTAATAAAAATCTGCAGATTCCCAGCTTCTCTGCGTTGGCTACACTATCAATTTCTCCATAGCCCTCATTTTAAGCAAACCTGGTTCGCTGTGGAAAGCAAGATATCAATACCTAGCCATTGATAAAATTCTAGCATTTTAGCTATCTGCAGCTATTTCATATTCCCAATATTTATCAAATCTCCCATTTTCACCAAATTCGCTGCTTGTAGCTTCTGCTCCTTCTCTGAATGTACAAGTTTCTTACTTTCCACCAACGTCGCTATCTCTATTAATATCTAATGCCTATCAAAATAGTATCTCTAATTGTAACACTCTCCACATTTCCAGTTACTTATCATTCACCTGAACCTACAATTTCTCAATTTCTAACTTTATCAGCAAAAGAAGTTCTATTTATCTATCAAATACTCAATTTCGAGAAATCTGTTATACTGAGTACATTTGCAGCTTCTACGCCTTCACTGCAACTTCAATTTCTCCATTCCTTTCAGTTTCAGGAATCCTGGCTGTCTGTATCTCTCAAAATGTCAATTATTAGCAATTCAGCAAATTGAAGCACTTTCTCTATCGGCAGATATAACTCATTGTCTAAATTTGTAAAATCTCCCATATGCAACAAATTCGCTCCTTGCATTACCCGCTCGTTAACTGAATCTGCAAGTATCTCCATTTCAATCAATTTCTCCAGCTGCAATACTTTCTGCAGTCCAACAACATAAATAGATCTATTTCTGACAAGCTACTCATTTTTCAATGTTGAGTGTAAAACTATGCCTTCAATATCACCATTCCTATATTTTGCAAGTAATCAGGTTTATTCATTCAGGAAGTACTCAGTTTCTTGTAATTAATCAAATTCTGCAGATTTCCAGCTTCTCTGCGTTGGCTACACTATCAATTTCTCCATAGCCCTCATTTGAAGCAAACCTGGTTCGCTGTGGATAGCAAAATATCATTATGTTGCCATTGATAAAATTCTAGCATTTTACCTATCTGCAGCTATTTCAAATTCCCAATATTTGTCAAATCTCCCATTTTCACCAAATTCGCTGCTTGTTGCTTCTGGTCCTTCTCTGAATGTACAAGTTTCTTACTTTCCACCAACCTGGCTATCTCTATTAATATCCACTGCCTATACAAATAATTATCTCTAATTCTAACACTCTCCACATTTCCAGTTACTTATCATTCACCTGGACTACAATTTCTCAATTACTAACTTTATCAGCAAATGTAGTTCAATTTATCTATCAAATACTCAATTTCCTGACATCTGTTAGACTGAGCACATTTGCAACTTCTCCGCATTCACTGCAACTTCAATTTCTCCATTCCCTTCAGTTTCAACAAACCTGGCTGTCTGTATCTCTCAAAATGTCAATGATTAGCAATTCAGCAAGTTCAAGCATTTTCTCTATCAGCAGATATAATTCATTCCCAACATTTGTAAAATCTCCCATTTCCAACAAACTTGCTGTTTGCATTATCCGCTCGTTCACTGAACTGCAAGTTTCTCCATTTCAATCAATTTCTAAATCTCCAATACTTTCTGCAGTTGAACAACATAAATAGATCTACTTCTGACAATTTACTAATTTTTCAATGTTGATCGTACAACTATTCCTTCAATATCACCATTCCTATATTTTGCAACTAATCAGGTTTCTACATCCAGGAAGTACTCAGTTTCTAGAAATTTATCAAATTCTGCAGATTCCAAGCTTCTCTGCGTTGGCTACACTATCAATTTCACCATAGCCCTCATTTTAAGAAAACCTGGTACGCGTGGATAGCACAATATCAATAGCTAGTCATTGATAAAATTCAGCATTTTATCTATTTGCAGCTACTCCGTATTCACTGCAACTTCAATTTCTCCATTCCCTTCAGTTTCAGCAAACCTGGCTATCTGTATCTCTCAAAATGACAATTATTAGCAATTCAGCAAATTCAAGCATTTTCTCTATCGGCAGATATAACTCATTCTCAAAATTTGTAAAATCTCCCTTATGCAACAAATTCGCTCTTTGCATTATCCGCTCGTTAACTGAATCTGCAAGTATCTCCATTTCAATCAATTTCTCAAGCTGCACTACTTTCTGCAGTCCAACAACATAAATAGATCTATTTCTGACAAGCTACTCATTTTTCAATGTTGATCGTACAACTATGCCTTCAATATCACCATTCCTATATTTTGCAACTAATCAGGTTTCTACATTCAGGAAGTACTCAGTTTCTTGTAATTAATCAAATTCTGCAGATTTCCTGCTTCTCTGCGTTGGCTACACTATCAATTTCTCCATAGCCTTCATTTTAAGCGAACCTGGTTCGCTGTGGATAGCAAAATATCATTACGTTGCCATTGATAAAATTCTAGTATTTTAGCTATCTGCAGCTATTTCAAATTCCCAATATTTGTCAAGTCTCCCATTTTCACCAAATTCGCTGCTTGTTGCTTCTGCTCCTTCTCTGAATGTACAAGTTTCTTACTTTGCACCAACCTGGCTGTCTCTATTAATATCCACTGCCTATATAAATAAGTATCTCTAATTCTAACACTCTCCACATTTCCAGTTACTTATCATTCACCTGGAGTACAATTTCTCAATTTCTAACTTTATGAGCAAATGTAGTTCTATTTATCTATCAAATACTCAATTTCCTGAAATCTGTTAGACTGAGCACATTTGCAACTTCTCCGCATTCACTGTAACTTCAATTTCTCCAGTCCCTTCAGTTTGAGCAAACCTGGCTGTCTGTATCTCTCAAAATGTCAATGATTAGCAATTCAGCAAGTTCAAGCATTTTCTCTATCAGCAGATATAACTCATTCCCAAAATTTGTAAAATCTCCCATTTCCAACAAACTTGCTGTTTGCATTATCCGCTCGTTCACTGAACTGCAAGTTTCTCCATTTCAATCAATTTCTCAAGCTGCAATACTTTCTGCAGTTGAACAACATAAATAGATCTACTTCTGACAATTTACTAATTTTTCAATGTTGATCGTACAACTATTCCTTCAATATCACCATTCCTATATTTTGCAACTAATCAGGTTTCTACGTTCCAGGAAGTACTCAGTTTCTTGTAATTAATCAAATTCTGCAGATTCCCAGCTTCTCTGCGTTGGCTACACTATCAATTTCACCATTGCCCACATTTTTAGCAAACCTGGTTCGCTGTGGATAGCACAATATCAATAGCTAGTCACTGATATAATTCAGCATTTTATCTATTTGCAGCTACTCCGCATTCACTGCAACTTCAATTTCTCCATTCCCTTCAGTTTCAGCAAACCTGGCTGTCTGTATCTCTCAAAATGTCAATTATTAAAATTTCAGCAAATTCAAGCATTTTCTCTATCGGCAGATATAACTCATTCCCAAAATTTGCAAAATCTCCCATATCCAACAAATTCGCTCTTTGCATTATCCGCTCGTTCACTGAATGTGCAAGTTTCTCCATTTCAATCAATTTCTCATTCTGCAATACTTTCTGCATTCCAACAACATAAATAGGTCTACTTCTGACAAGCTACTCACGTTTCAATGTTGATCGTACAACTATGCCTTCTATATCAGCATTCCTATATATTGCAATTAACCAGGTCTCTTCATCCAGGAAGTGCTCAGTTTCTTGTAATTAATCAAATTCTGCAGATTCCCAGCTTCTCTGCGTTGGCTACAGTATCAATTTCTCCATAGCCCTCATTTTAAGCAACCTGGTTCGCTTTGGATAGCAAAATATCATTACCTAGCCATTGATAAAATTCTAGCATTTTAGCTATCTGCAGCTATTTCCCATTCCCAATATTTGTCAATTCTCCCATTTTCACCAAATTCGCTGCTTGTAGCTTCTGCTCCTTCTCTGAATGTACAAGTTTCTTGCTTTCCACCAACCTCGCTATCTCTATTAATATCCACTGCCTCTATAAATAAGTATCTCTAATTCTAACACTCTCCACATTTCAAGTTACTTATCATTCACCTGGACCAACAATTTCTCAATTTCTAACTTTATCAGCAAATGTAGTTCTATTTATCTATCAAGTACTCAATTTCCAGAAATCTGTTCGACTGAGCACATTTGCATCTTCTCCGCATTCACTGCAACTTCAATTTCTCCATTCCCTTCAGCTTCAACAAACCTGGCTGTCTGTATCTCTCAAAATGTCAATAATTAGCAATTCAGCAAGTTCAAGCATTTTCTCTATCAGCAGATATAACTCATTCCCAAAATTTGTAAAATCTCCCATTTCCAACAAATTTGCTATTTACATTATCCGCCTGTTTACTGAATTTACAAGTTTCTCCATTTCAATCCATTTCTCAATCTGCAATATTTTCTGCAGTCAAACAACATAAATAGATCTACTTCTGACAATCTACTAATTTTTCAATTTTGATCGTACAACTATGCCTTCTATATCACCATTCCTATATTTTGCAACTAATCAGGTTTCTACATCCAAGAAGTACTCAGTTTCTTGTAATTAATCAAATTCTGCAGATTCCCAGCTTCTCTGCGTTGGCTACACTATCAATTTCACCATAGCCCTCATTTTAAGCAAACCTGGTTCGCTGTGGATTGCACAATATCAATACCTAGTCATTGATAAAATCCAGCATTTTATCTATTTGCAGCTTCTCCGCATTCACTGCAACTTCAATTTCTCCATTCCCTTCAGTTTCAGCAAACCTGGCTGTCTGTATCTCTCAAAATGTCAATTATTAGCAATTCAGCAAATTCAAGCATTTTTACTGTCGGCAGATATAATTCATTCCCAAATTTGTAAAATCTCCCATATCCAACATATTCGATCTTTGCATTATCCGCTCGTTAACTGAACCTGCAAGTTTCTCCATTTCAATTAATTTCTCAAGCTGCAATACTTTCTGCAGTCCAACAAAATAAATAGATCAATTTCTGACAAGCTACTCATTTTTCAATGTTGATCGTACAACTATGCCTTCTATATCTCCATGCCTATATTTTGCAACTAATCAGGTTTCTACATCCAGGAAGTACTCAGTTTCTTGTAATTAATCAAATTCTGCAGATTCCCAGCTTCTCTGTGTTGGCTACACTATCAATTTCTCCATAGACCTCATTTTAAACAAACCTGGTTCGCTGTGGAAAGCAAAATATCATTACCTCGCCATTGATAAAATTCTAGCATTTTAGCTATCTGCAGCTATTTCCCATTCCCAATATTCGTCAAATCATGACGTGACATGATTCGACATGAATCGTGTTGATATGACACGACTCAACATGACTTGACTCGTCATTACTCGACTAGACATCAGTCGACTCAGCATGACTCAACTTCACATGACTCGACGTGACCTGACATGAATCAACATGACTTGACATGACTCGACATGACTCTACTCAACATGACTCGACATGGCTCAACTATACATTACCCGACTCGTCATGACATGACATGACTGGAAATGACATGACTCACCATGACATGGCATGATTTGACATGACATGACTCGACATGACATGAATCGACTTGATATGACTTGGCATGACATAACTCAATATGATTCATCTCAACATGACTCAACTCATTATGACTCGACTCAGCATGACTCGAGTCAACATGAGTCGACTCGGCATGACTTGACTAGACATGACTTGACTCGACATGACTTGACTCAACATGACTCGGCGCAAGATGACTAGACATGACATGACATGACATGTCATGACATGACTCAACATGGTATGACTCGACATGACATTAGTCGACATTACTTGACATGATTCGACATGACTCAACACGACCCGAGATGACTCGACCTGACATGACACGATATGACTTGACTCAACATGACTTGACTCGACATGACTCTACTCAACATGACGGGACATTACATGACATGACATGTCATGACATGAGTCGACATGGCATGACTTGACGTGACATTAATCAACATGACGCGACATATCTCGACATGACTCAACACGACTCGAGATGACCTGACATGAAGCGACATGACTCGACCTGACTCGACATGACATGACACGACATGACTCGACTGGACATTACCTGACTCAAAATGAGATTATTCGAGATGACATGACTCGACATGACATGGCTTGACTCGACATCAGTCAACTCAGCATGACTCGACTCGACATGACTCGGCTCAAATTGACTCGACTCGACATGAATCGACTTGACTTGTCTCAACATGACATGAATCGACATGACTCGAATCAACATGACTGGACATGAAAGAACATGACATGACATGTCATGACATGACATGTCATGACATGACTCGACATGGCATGACTCGACCTGACTTTAATCGACATGACGCGACATGTCTCGACATGACTCCACACGACTCGAGATGACTTGACATGACTCGAACTGACTCGAAACGACATGGCTTCACTGGACATTACTTGCCTCGACATCACCAAACTTTAGTCTACATGAATTGGCATGTCTCGACATGTCCCGACATTACTGACATGATTTCACATGAATCATCTCGACGTGACTCGCCTCAACATGACTTGACTCGACATTACTCGACTCGACATCAGTCGACTCAGCATGACTCAACTCCACATGACTCGACTCAACCTGACATGAATTGACATGACTTGACATGACTCAACATGACTCAACTCGACATGACTCTACATGACACAAAATGAGATGACATGACAAGATATGACTCGACACGACTCGAGATGATTTGACATGAAGCGATATGAGTCGTCTTGACTTGTCACGGCATGACTCGTCATGGCTCAACTGGACATTACCCGACTCGACATGAAATGATTCGAGATGACATGTCTCAACATGACATGACTCGACATGACTCGACTCGACATCCGTCAACTCAGCATGACTCGACTCGACATCAGTCAACTCAGCATGACACAACTCAACATGACACGGATCAACATGACTCGACTCAACATGAATTGACTCGACATCAGTCGACTCAGCATGACTCGACTCGACATGAATCGACTTGACATGTCTCGACATGACATGAATCGACATGACTTGACTTGACATTACATGGCATGACTCAACATGAATCGACTCGATATGACCAGACATGACTCTAAATGATTCGGCATGTCTCGACATGACTCGACATGACTCAACATGACATCATTCGACATGACATGAATCAACATGATTTGAAATGACTCGAGATGACTCGACTCGAGAAGTCTTGACATGACACGCCATGACTCGACTTGACTTGACACGACATGACTCGACATGGCTCAACTGGACATTACCCGACTCGAGATAACCTGACTCGAGATGACATGACATGATTCGACATGACATGACTCGACATGACATGAATCGACATGACATGACTCGACATGACGTTAATCGACATTACGTGACATGATTCCCGACTCGACATCACATGACATGACTGGACATGACATGACTCAATATGACATGAGGCGATATGACATGAATCGACATGACATGGCTTGGCACGATATTGCTCCACTCGACATGACTCGACTTGGCATTACTCGACGAAACATGATTCGACTCGCCGGGACTCATCATGACGTGACTCGGCTGGACTCGACATGACTTGACTTGACATGACACGACATGACTCAACATGACTCGACTCGATATGACCAGACATGACTCTACATGAATCGGCATGTCTCGACATGACTTTAATCGACATGACGCGACATGTCATGACATGACTGAACACGACTCGAGATGACTCGACATCACGCGAACTGACTCATGTCGAGTCAAGTCATGCCGAGTCGACTCATGTTGACTCGAGTCATGCTGAGTCGAGACATGGCTTGACTGGACATTACTTGACTCGACATCACCAAACATTACTCTACATGAATTGGTATGTCTCGACATGCCTCGACATTACTGACATGATTTGACATGAATCATCTTGACGTGACTCGCCTCAACATGACTTGACTCGACATTACTCGACTCGACATTTGTCGACTCAGCATGACTCAACTAAACATTCCTCGACTCAACCTGACATGAATCGACATGACTTGACATGACTCGACATGACTCAACATGACTCGACTCGACATGACTCAACATGACACAAAATGAGATGACCTGACAAGACATGACTCGACATGAATCGAGATGATTCGACATGAAGCGACATGACTCATCTTGACTTGTCACGGCATGACTCAACATGGCTCAACTGGACATTACCCGACTCAACATGAAATGGCATGACTGGACATGACATGACTGGACATGACATGAATCGACATGACATGACTTGGCACGACATTACTCGACATGATTCGACATGATTCATCTCGACATGACTCCACTCGACATGACTCGACTCGGCATTACGCATCATGACTTTACTCGACATTACTCGATGAAACATGATCCGACTCGACATGACTCGGCATGACATGACTCGGCACGACATGACCCGGCTTGACTCGACATGACTTGACTTGACATTACATGAAATGACTCAATATGAATCGACTCGATATGACCAGACATGACTCTCCATGATTCGGCATGTCTCAACATGACTCGACATGACATCATTCGACATGACATGAATCGACATGACTTGACATGACTCGACTCGAGAAGTCTTGACATGACACGAAATGACACGTCATGATTCGACCTGACTCGACTTGACTTGACACGACATGACTCGACATGGCTCAACTGGACATTACCCGACTCGAGATAACCTGACTCGAGATGACATGACATGATTCGACATGACATGACTCGACATGACATGAATCGACATGACATGACTCGGCACGACATGACCCGGCTTGACTCGACATGACTTGACTTGACATTACATGACATGACTCAATATGAATCGACTCGATATGACCAGACATGACTCTCCATGATTCGGCATGTCTCAACATGACTCGACATGACATCATTCGACATGACATGAATCGACATGACTTGACATGACTCGACTCGAGAAGTCTTGACATGACACGAAATGACACGTCATGATTCGACCTGACTCGACTTGACTTGACACGACATGACTCGACATGGCTCAACTGGACATTACCCGACTCGAGATAACCTGACTCGAGATGACATGACATGATTCGACATGACATGACTCGACATGACATGAATCGACATGACATGACTTGGCACGACATGACTCAACATGATTCGACATGATTCATCTCGACATGACTCCACTCAACATGACTCGACTCGGCATGACTCGAGTCAACATCAGTCGACTCAGCATGACTCGACTTGACATGACTTGACTCGACATGACTTGACTCGACATGACGCGACATGAGAAAAAAATGAAACGACATGACAAGAAATGACTCGACACGACTCGAGATGATTCGACATGAAGCAACATGACTCGACTTGACTCGTCACAACATGACTCGACATGGCTCAACTGGACATTACCCAATTCTGGATATGACATGACTCAACAAGACATGAATCGACATGACATGACTTGGCACGACATGACTCGACATGATTCGACATGATTCGTCTCGACATGACTCGACTCAACATGACTCGACTCGGCATGACTCAAGTCAACATCAGTCGATCGGCATGACTCGATTCAACATGACTTCACTTGACATGACTCGACTCGATATGACCAGACATGACTCTACATGAATCGACATGTCTCGACATGGCTCGACATGGCTCAACTGGACATTACCCGACTTGACATGACATGGCATGACTGGACATGACATGACTCGACATGACATGACTCGGCACGACATGACTACACTTGACATGACTCGACTCGACATTACCCGTCATGACTTGACTCGACGAGACATGATTCGACTCGACATGACTCGGCACGACATGACCCGGCTGGACTCAACATGACTTGACTTGACATGACACGACATGACTCGACTCGATATGACCAGACATGACTCTACATGAATCGGCATGTCTTGACATGACATCATTTGACATGACATGAATCGAAATGACTTGACATGACTTGACATGATTCGACTCGACAAGACTCGACATGACATGGAATGACATGCCATGACTCGACCTGACTCGACTTGACTTGACACGACATGACTCAACGTGGCTTGAATGGACATTACCCGACTCGAGATGACATGATTCAAGATGGCATGACTCGAAATGACTCGACTCGACTTCAGTCAACTCAGCATGACTCGACTCGTCATGACTCGGCTCAACATGACTCAACTCGAGATGAATTGACTCCACATCAATCGACGCAGCATTACTCGACTCTACACGCATCGACTTGACATTAATCGACATGACGAGAAATGTCTCGACATGACTCCACACGACCCGAGATGACTCAACATGAAGGGACATGACTCGACCTGACTCGACTTGACATGACACGACATGACTCGAGTGGACATTACTTGACTCGACATGACTAGACATTACTCTACATGAATTGGCATGAATAGTCTCGACATGACTCGACTCAACATCAGTCGACTCAGCATGACTCAACTCCACACGACTCAACTCAACCTGAAATGAATCAACATGGCACGCCTTGTCTCGACCTGACTCGACTTGACTTGACACAACATGACTCGAGATGACAGGACTCAACATGACATGACTCAACATGACTCGACTCGACATCAGTCAACTCAGCATGACTCGACTCGACATGACTCGACTCAACATGACACAACTCGACATGAATTGACTCGACATCAGCCGACTCAGCATGACTCAACATGAATCGACTTGACATGTCTCGACATGACATGAATTGACATGACTCGACTCGACAAGACTCGACATGACACGAAATGACATGACATAACACAACATGACTCGACATGACTCAATACGACTCGAGATGACTCGACATGAAGCGACATGGCTCGACTTGACACGACATGACTCGAAATGGCTCAACTGGACATTACTTGGCTCGACATGACACGGCATGACTCAACATGACATGACTCAACATTACTCAACTCAACATCAGTCGACTCATCATGACTCAACTCCACATGACTCGACTCAACTTGACATGAATCGACATGACTTGACATGAACCAAAATGACTCGACTCGACATGACTCAACATGACACAAAATGAGACAACATGACAATACATGACTCGACACGACTCGAGATGATTCGACATGAAGTGACATGACTTGTCACGACATGATTCGACATGGCTTAACTGGACATTACCCAACTCGACATGACATGACATGACTGGACATGACTCGACATGGCATGTATTAACATGACATGACTTGGCATGACATGACTCGACATGATTCATCTCGACATGACTTGATTCAACATGACTCGACTCGGCATGACTCGAGTCAACATCAGTCGACTCGGCATGACTCGACTCGACATGACTCGACTCGGCATGACTCGACTCAACATGACTTCACTTGACATGACTTGGCTGGATATGACCAGACATGACTCTACATGAATCGTCGTGTCTCGACATGACTCGATATGGCTCAACTGGACATTACCCGACTTGACATGACATGGCATGACTGGACATGACATGACTCGACATGACATGATTCGACATGACATGACTCGGCACGACATGACTCCACTCAACATTACTCGACTCGATATTACCCGTCATGACTTGACGAGACATTACTCGACGAGACATGATTCGACTCAACATGACTCGGTACGACATGACCCGGCTGGACTCTACATGACTCAACATGACTCAACTCGATATGCCCAGACATGACTCTACATGAATTGGCATGTCTTGACATGACTTGGCATGACATCATTCGACATGACATGAATCGATATGACTTGACATGACTTGAGATGATTCGAGTTGACAAGACTCGAGATGACACGGAATGACATGCCATGACTCGACCTGACTCGACTTGACTTGACACGACATGACTCAACATGGCTTGAATGGACATTACCCGACTTGAGATGACATGATTCGAGATGACATGACTCGAAATGACTCGACTCGACATCAGTCAACTCAGCATGACTCAACTCGTCAAGACTCGGCTCAACATGACTCAACTCGACATGAATTGACTCCACATCAATCGACGCAGCATGACTCAACTCTACATGCATCGACTTGACATTAATCGACATGACGCGACATGTCTCGATATGACTCAACATGACTCGAGATGACTCGACATGACACGACATGACTCGACTGGACATTACTTGACTCGACATGACTAGAAATTACTCTACATGAATTGGCATGAATAGTCTCGACATGACTCGCCTCAACATGACTTAACTCGACATTACTCGACTCGACATCAGTCGACTCAGCATGACTCAACTCCACATGACTCAACTCAACCTGAAATGAATCAACATGACACGCCATGACTCGACCTGACTCCACTTGACTTGCCACAACATGACTCGAGATGACAAGACTCAACATGACATGACTCAACATGACTCGACTCGACATCAGTCAACTCAGCATGACTCGACTCGACATGACTCGACTCAATATGACTCAACTCGACATGAATTGGCTCGACATCAGTCGACTCAGCATGACTCGACATGAATCGACTTGACATGTCTCGACATGACACGAAATGACATGACATTACACGACATGACTCAACATGACTCAACACGACTCGAGATGACTCGACATGAAGCGACATGGCTCGACTTGACTTGACACGACATGACTCGAAATGGATCAACTGGACATTACTTGGCTCGACATGACATGGCATGACTCGACATGACATGACTCGACATTACTCAACTCACCATCAGTCGACTCAGCATGACTCAACTCCACATGACTCGACTCGACTCGACTTGACATGAATCGTCATGACTTGACATGAAACAAAATGACTTGACTCGACATGACTCGACATGACACAAAATGAGACAACGTGACAAGACATGACTCGACACGACTCGAGATGATTCGACATGAAGCGACTTGACTCGACTTGACTTGATACGACATGGCTCAACTATACATTACCCGACTCGTCATGACATGTCATGACTGGACATGACATGACTCGACATGACATGAATCGACATGACATGACTTGGCATGACATGATTCGACATGATTCGTCTCAACATGACTCGACTCAACATCAGTCGACTCAGCATGATTCGACTCAACCTGACTTGTCTCGACATGACTTGACTCGACATGAATCGACTCAACATGCCTCGACTTGACATGACTCAACATGACTCACTATGACTCCACTCGATATAACCAGACATGACTCTACATGAATCGGCGTGTCTCGACATGACTCGACATGACATCATTCGACATGACATGAATCGACAAGACTTGACATGACTCGACATGACTCGACTCGATATGACCAGACTTGACTCTACATGCATCAGCGTGTCTCGAAATGACTTGACATGACTCAACACGACATCATTCGACATGACATGAGTCAGCATGTCTTGACATTTCTCGACATGACTCAACTCGACAAGAATTGACATGACACGAAATGAACCGCCATGACTGAACCTGACTCGACTTGATTTGACACAACATGACTCGAGATGACATGACTCGACATGACATGACTCAACATGACTCAACTCGACATCAGTCGACTCAGCATGACTCGACTCGACATGACTCAGCTCAACATGACTTGACTCGACATGACTCAACTCGACATCAGTCGACTCAGCATGACTCGACTCGACATGACTCGGCTCAACATGCCTTGACTCGACATGAATTGACTCGACATCAGTCGACTCAGCATGACTTGACACGAATCGACTTGACATGTCTCGACAAGACATGAATCGACATGACGCGACATGACTCGACTCGGTAAGACTCGACATAACACAAAATGAGACGACCTGACAAGACATGATTCGACACAACTCGAGATGATTCGACATGAAGCGACATGACTCATCTTGACTTATCAAGACATAACTTGACATGACATGGCACGACTTGACATGACATGACTGGACATGACATGAATCGACATGACATGATTTGGCATGACATGACTCCACTCGACATGACTCGACTCGGCATTACCTGTCATGACTTGACTCGACATTACTCGACGAGACATGATTCGACTTGACATGACACGGCATGACATGACCCGGCTGGACTCGACATGACTTGACTTGACATGACACGACATGACTCAACATGAATCAACTCGCTATGACCAGACATGACTCTACATGAATCGGCATGTCTCGACATGACTCGACATGACATCATTCGACATGACATGAATCGACATGACTTGACATGACTCGACTCGACAAGACTTGACATGACACGAAATGACACGTCATGATTCGACCTGATTCGACTTAACTTGACACGACATGACTCGACATGGCTCAACTGGACATTACCCGATTCGAGATGACATGACTCGAGATGACATGACTCGTCATGACATTACTCGACATGACTCAACTCGACATCAGTCGACTCAGCATGACTCAAGAAGAATCGACATGACACAAAATGACATGACACGCCATGACTCGATATAACTCAACACGACTCGAGATGACTCGACATGAAGCGACATGACTCGACCTGACTCGACTTGACTTGACAAGTCATGACTCGACATGGCTCAACTAGACATTACCCGACTCGAGATGTCATGACTCGACATGACATTACTCAACATGGCTCTACTCGACATCAGTCAACTCTGCATGACTCGACTCGACATGACTCAACTCGACTTGATATGAATCGACATGACTTGACATGACTCGACTCGACATGACACATTATGAGACGACATGACAAGACATGACTCGACACAACTCGAGATGATTCGACATGAAGTGACATGACTCGACTTGACTTGATACGACATGACTCGACATGGCTCAACTATACATTACCCGATTCGTCATGACATGTCATGACTGGATATGACATGACTCAACATGACATGAATTGACATGACATGACTTGGCACGACATGACTCGACATGATTCGACATGATTCGTCTCGACATGACTCGACTCAACATGACTCGACTCGGCATGACTCGAGTCAACATCAGTCGATTGGCATGACTCGACTCAACATGACTTCACTTGACATGACTCGACTTGATATGACCAGACATGACTCTACATGAATCGACATGTCTCGACATGACTCGACATGGTTCAACAGGACATTACCCGACTTGACATGACATGGCATGACTGGACATGACATGACTCGACATGACATGACTCGACATGACATGATTCAACATGACATGACTCGGCACGACATGACTCCACTTGACATGACTCGACTCGACATTACCCGTCATGACTTGACTCGACAAGACATGATTCGACTCGACATGACTCGGCACGACATGCCCCGGCTGGACTCGACATGACTTGACTTGACTTGACATGACTCAACATGACTCGGCTCGATATGACCAGACATGACTCTACATGAATCGGCATGTCTTGACATGACTTGACATGACATCATTCGACATGACATGAATCGAAATGACTTGACATGACTTGACATGATTCGACTCGACAAGACTCGACATGACATAGAATAGACACGCCATGACTCGACCTGACTCGACTTGACTTGGCATGACATGACTCAACATGGCTTGAATGGACATTACCCGACTCGAGATGACATGATTCGAGATGACATGACTCGAAATGACTCGACTCGACATCAGTCAACTCAGCATGTCGCGACTCGTCATGACTCAGCTCAACATGACTCAACTCAACATGAATTGACTCCACATCAATCGACGCAGCATGACTCGACTCTACATGCATCGACTTGGCATTAATCGACATGACGAGAAATGTCTCGACATGACTCCACACGACCCGAGATGACTCAACATGAAGCGACATGATTCGACCTGACTCGACTTGACATGACACGACATGACTCGAGTGGACATTACTTGACTCGACATGACTAGACATTACTCTACATGAATTGGCATGAATAGTCTCGACATGACTTGACTCAACATCAGTCGACTCAGCATGACTCAACTCCACACGACTCAACTCAACCTGAAATGAATCAACATGGCACGCCTTGTCTCGACCTGACTCGACTTGACTTGACACAACATGACTCGAGATGACAGGACTCAACATGACATGACTCAACATGACTCGACTCGACATCAGTCAACTCAGCATGACTCGACTCGACATGACTCGACTCAACATGACACAACTCGACATGAATTGACTCGACATCAGCCGACTCAGCATGACTCAACATGAATCGACTTGACATGTCTCGACATGACATGAATTGACATGACTCGACTCGACAAGACTCGACATGACACGAAATGACATGACATAACACAACATGACTCGACATGACTCAATACGACTCGAGATGACTCGACATGAAGCGACATGGCTCGACTTGACACGACATGACTCGAAATGGCTCAACTGGACATTACTTGGCTCGACATGACACGGCATGACTCAACATGACATGACTCAACATTACTCAACTCAACATCAGTCGACTCATCATGACTCAACTCCACACGACTCGACTCAACTTGACATGAATCGACATGACTTGACATGAACCAAAATGACTCGACTCGACATGACTCAACATGACACAAAATGAGACAACATGACAATACATGACTCGACACGACTCGAGATGATTCGACATGAAGCGACTTGACTCAACTTGACTTGATACGACATGACTCGACATGGCTCAACTATACATTACCCGACTCGTCATGACTGGACATGACATGACTCGACATGACATGACTCGACATGACATGAATCGACATGACATGACTTGGCACGACATGATTCGACATGATTCGTCTCGACATGACTCGACTCAACATCAGTCGACTCAGCATGATTCGACTCAACCTGACTTGACTCGACATGACTTGACTCGACATGAATCGACTCAACATGCCTCGACTTGACATGACTCAACATGACTCACTATGACTCCACTCGATATAACCACACATGACTCTACATGAATCGGCGTGTCTCGACATGACTTGACATGACTCGACATGACATCATTCGACATGACGAGTCAGCATGACTTGACATTTCTCGACATGACTCGACTCGACAGGATTTGACATGACACGAAATGACATGCAATGACTCAACCTGACTCGACTTCATTTGACACAAGATAACTCGACATGACATGAGTCGACATGACATGACTCAACATGACTCAACTCGACATCAGTCGACTCAGCATGACTTGACTCGACATGACTGTGCTCAACATGACTTGACTCGACATGAACTGAGTCGACATCAGTCGACTCAACATGGCTTGAATCGACATGACTCGATATGACTCGACTCGGCAAGACTCGACATGACACAAAATGAGACGACATGACAAGACATGATTCGACACGACTCGAGATGATTCGACATGAAGCGACATGACTCATCCTGACTTGTCACGACATGACTCAACATGGCTCGACTCGACTTATTTGACACGACATCAGTCGACTCAGCATGACTCAACTCCATACGACTCGAATCGACTTGACATGAATCGACGTGACTTGACATGACTCGACATGACTCGACTCGACGTGACACAATATGAGATGACAGGACAAGACATGACTGGACACGATTCGAGATGATTCGACATGAAGCGACATGACTCGACTTGACTTGACACGACATGACTCGACATGGCCCAATGATACATTACCCGACTCGTCATGACATGTCATGACTTGACATGACATGACTTGACATGACATGAATCGACATGACATGACTTGGCACAACATGACACGACATGGCTTGAATTGACATTACCCGACTCAAGATGACATGACTCGAGATGAAATGACTCAACATGACTCGATTCGACATTAGTCGAATCAGCATGACTCGACTCAACAGGACACGGCTAAACATGACTCAACTCGACATGAATTGACTCGACATCAGTCGACTCAGCATGACATGACATGAATCGACTTGGCATGTCTCGACATGACATGAATCGACATGACTCGACTCGACATGACACGAAATGACATGACATTACGCGACATGACTCGACATGACTCAACACGACTCGAGATGACTCGACATGAAGCAACAAGACTCGACTTGACTTAACATGACATGACTCGAAATGGCTCAACTGGACATTACTTGGCTCGACATGACACGTCATGACTCGACATGACATGACTCGACATTACTCAATCCAACATCAGTCGACTCAGCATGACTCGACTCAACTCCACATGACTCGACTCGACTTGACATGAATCGACATGACTTGAGATGCCTCGACATGACTCGACATGACATGACTCGACTTATTCGGCACGGCATCAGTCAACTCAGCGTGACTCAACTCCACATGACTCGAATCGACTTGACATGAATCGACATGACAAGACATGACTCGACATGACTCGAGATGATTCGACATGAAGCGACATGACTCGACTTGACACGACATGACTCGACATGGCCCAACTATACATGACCTGACTCATCATGACATGAAATGACTGGACATGCCATGACTCAAAATGACATGACATGTTTCGACATGACATGACTCGACATGACATGAATCGACATGACGTGACTTGGCACGACATGACTCTACATGATTCGACAGGATTTGTCTCGACATGACTCCACACAACTTGACTCGACTCGGCATTACCCGTCATGACTTGACTCAACATTACTCGATGAGACATGACTCGACTCGACATGACTCAGCACGACATCATCCGGCTGGACTTGACATGACATGACATGACTCAACATGACTAAACTCGATATGACCAGCCATGACTCTACATGAATCGGCATGTCTTGACATGACTTGACATGACATCATTCAACATGACATGAATCGACATGACTTGACATGATTCGAGTCGACAAGACTCGACATGACACGCCGTAACTCGACTTGACTTGACACGACATGACCCGACGTGACTCGACTCAACTTGACATGAATCGACATGACTTGACATGACTCGACATGACTCGACTTGACGTGAAACAATATGAAACGACAGTTCAAGACAGGACTCCACACGACTCGAGATGATTCGACATGAAGCGACATGACTCCACTTGACTTGTGACGACATGACGTGACATGGCTCAACTATACATTACCCGACTCATCATGACATGTCATGACTGGACATGACATGACTCAACATGACATGCATCGACATGACGTGACTTGGCACGACATGAGTCGACATGATTCGTCTCGACATGACTCGACTCAACATGACTCAACTCGGCATGACTCGATTCAACATCAGTCGACTGGTATGACTCGACTCAACATGACTTGACTTGACATGACTCGACCCGACATGACTTTACTTGACATGACACGACATGACACAACATGACTCCACTCGATATGACCAGACATGACTCTACATGAATCGGCGTGTCTCGACATGACTCGACATGACATCATTCGACACGATATGAATCGACATGACTTGACATTACTCGACATGACTCGACTCGACAAGAGTTGACATGACACGAAATGACAAGCCATGAATTGACCTGACTCACCTTGACTTGACACAACATAACTCGAGATGACATGACTCGAGATGACATGACTTGACATTAATTGACTCAACATCAGTCGACTCAGCATGATTCGACATGAATCGACTTGACATGTCTCGACATGACATGATTCGACATGACTCGACATGACTGGACAAGACTCGACATCACACGAAATAACATGACATGACACGACATGACTCGACATGCCTCACCATGACTTGAGATGACTCGACATGAAGCGACATGACTCGACTTGACTTGACACGACATGACTCGAAATGGCTCAACTGGACATTACTTGGCTCGACATGACATGGCACGACTCGACATGACATGACTCGACATTACTCAACTCGACATCAGTCGACTCAGCATGACTCAACTTCACATGACTCGACTCGACTTTACATGAATCGACATGACTTGACATGACTCGACATGTCTCGACTCGACATGACTCGACAGGACACAAAATGAGACGACATGACAAGACAAGACTCGGCACGACGCGAGATGATTCGACATGAAGCGACATGACTCGTCTTGACTTATCACGACATGACTCAACATGGCTCAACTATACACTAACCGACTCGTCATGACATGTCATGACTGGACATGACATGACTTGACATGACATGAATTGACATGACATGACTTGGCACGACATGACACGACATGGCTTGAATTGACATTACCCGACTCAAGATGACGTGACTCGAGATGACATGACTCAACATGACTCGACTTGACATTAGTCGAATCAGCATGATTCGACATGACACGGCTCAACATGACTCAACTCGACATGAATTGACTCGACATCAGTCGACTCAGCATGACACGACATGAATCGACTTGACAGGTCTTGACATGACATGAATCAACATGACTCGACTCGACATGACATGAAATGACATGACATTACGCGACATGACTCGACATTACTCAACACGACTCGAGATGACTCGACATGAAGCAACATGACTCGTCTTGACTCGACTTGACTTAACATGACATGACTCGAAATGGCTCAACTGGACATTACTTGGCTTGACATGACACGGCATGACTCGACTCGACGTGACACAATATGAGACGACAGGACAAGACATGACATTACTCAACCCAACATCAGTCGACTCAGCATGACTCGACTCAATTCCACATGACTCGACTCGACTTGACATGAATCGACATGACTTGAGATGCCTCGACATGACTCGACATGACATGAGTCAACTTATTCGACACGACATCAGTCGACTCAGCATGACTCGACTCAACACCACATGACTCGAATCGACTTGACATGCATCGACATGACTTGACATGACTCGACATGACTCGACTCGACGTGACACAATATGAGACGACAGGACAAGACATGACTTGACACGACTCGAGATGATTCGACATGAAGCGACATGACTCGACTTGACTTGTCACGACATGACTCGACATGGCTCAACTATACATTAACCGACTCGTCATGACATGTCATGACTGGACATGACATGACTTGACATGACATGAATCGACATGACATGACTTGGCACGACATGACACGTCATGGCTTGATTTGACATTACCCGACTCAAGATGACATGACTCGAGATAAAATGACTCAACATGACTCGACTCGACATTAGTCGAATCAGCATGACTCGACTCGACATGACACGGCTCAACATGACTCAATTCAACATGAACTGACTCGACATCAGTCGACTCAGCATGACACACCATGAATCGACTTGACATGACTCGACATGACATGAATCGACATGACTCGACTCGACACGAAATGACAAGACATTACGCGACATGACTCGACATGACTCAACATGACTCGAGATGACTCGACATGAAGTAACATGACTCGACTTGACTTAACATGACATGACTCAAAATGGCTCAACTGGACATTACTTGGCTCGACATGACACGGCATGACTCGACATGACATGACTCGACATTACTCAACCCAACATCAGTCGACTCAGCATGACTGGACGCCACATGACTCGAATCGACTTGACATGAATTGACATGACTTGACATGAATCGACATGACTTGAGATGACTCGACATGACCAGACATTATGCTACATGAATTGGGATGTCTCGACATGCCCCGACATGACTCGACATGATTCGTCGTGACATGACTCGACTCAACATGAATTGACTCAACATTACTCGACTCGACATCTGTCGACTCAGCATGTCGCAACTCCACATGACTCGACTCCACATGACTCGACTCGACCTGACATGAATCGACATTAGTTGACATGACTCGACATGACTCGACTCGACATGACACAAAATGAGACGACATGACAATACATGACTCGACATGACTCCTGATGACTCGACCTGAAGCGACATGACTCGACTTGACTTGTCACAACTTGACTCGTCATGGCTCAACTGGACATTTCCCGACTCGACATGACTGGACATGACTCGACTCAGCATTACCCGTCATGACTTGACTCGACATTACTCGACGAGACATGATTCAACTCGACATGACTCGGCACGACATGACCCAGCTGGACTCGACATGTCTTGACTTGACATGACATGACATGGCTCAACATGACTCGACTTGATATGACCAGACATGTCTCTACGTGAATCAGCATGTCTCGACATGACGCGACATGATTCGACGTGATTCGTCTCGACATGACTCGACTCAACATGACTCGACACGGCATGCTGGACACAACATCAGTCGACTCGGCATGACTCGACTCAACATGACTCGATTCAACATGACTTGACTCAACATGACTCAACTCAACATAACTGGACATGGCATGACATGACGTGTCGTGACATGACTCAACATGACATGACTCGACATGACATGACTCGACATGACAACACAACTCGAAGATGACTAGGCATGAATCAACATTACTCCCTATGACTCGTCATGAGTCAACGTGACTCAACATGTCTCGACTGGACATCATTCGACCCGTCATGACTCGACTCACTATGACTCAACTCGACATTACTCGGTTCAACATGACTCGATTCGACATGGCTTGACATGACAAGACATGACTCGTCATGACGTGACATGACTCGACATGGCTCAACTCGACATGACTCGACTCAAAATGACTCAACTCAACATGAATCGACTCAACATAAATCGACTAGGCATGACTCAACTCGACATGACTTGACAAGATACCACTCGACGAGACAAGACTCGACTCAACATGAGTCAGCTTGACATGACTTGGCATGACATGTCTTGATTCATCATTACCCATTATGATTTGACTCGACATCATTCGACGAGACATTATTCTACTCAACATGTCTCAGCACGGCATGATCTAGCTGGACTCGACATGACACAACTTGACATGACACGACATGTCTCAACATGACTCGACTCAACATGACTCAACATGATTCGTCTCGACATGACTCGACTCAACATGACACGACTCGACATGAGTCGACATGACAGGACATGACATGACTGGTCATGACATGACTCGACATAACATGAGTCGACATGGCATGACTTGACATGACATGACTTGACATGACAAGACTCGACATGACACAAAATGACACGATATGACTCGACCTCACTCGACTTGAAATTACACGACATGAGTTGACATGGCTCGATTCGACATGAGACGACATGACTCGACTGGACGTCACTTGACTCGATATGACTCAACATGACATAACATGACATGACATGATTCGAAATTTCTCGACATGACTCCACATGAATTGGCATGACATGACTCAACATGACATGACATAACACGACATGACTCGACATGACATGATGCAATGCGACATGACATGATGCAATGCGTCATGACGCGACATGACATGACTCAACATTACATCACTTGACATGAGTCAACATGTCTCGATATGATTTGATTTGACAAGACTCGACTTGACAAGACTTGACTACACATTACCCATCATGACTTAACTTGACATCACTCGATGAGACATGATTCGACTCGACATGAGTTGTCATGACATGACATGACATGACTTGTCATGACATGACTCGACATAACATGAGTCAACATGGCATGACTCAACATGACGTGACTCGACATGACATGAATTGACATGACTTGACATGACAAGACTCGACATGACACAAAATGACACGATATGACTCGACCTCACTCGACTTGACATTGCACAACATGAGTTGACATGGCTCGATTCGACATGAGATGACATGGCTCGACTGGACATCACTTGACTCGATATGACTCAACATGACACAACATGACATGACATTACATGACATGATTCGAAATTTCTCGACATGACTCCACATGACTTGGCATGACATGACTCAACATGGCATGACATAACACGACATGACTCAACATGACATGATGCAATGCGTCATGACGTGATTTGAACTCGACATGACTCGACATGACATGAATCGACATGACATGACTTGGCACGACATGACCCAGCTGGACTCGACATGTCTTGACTTGACATGACATGACTCAAATTGACTCGACTCAATATGACCAGACATGACTCTCCGAGAATCAGCATGTCTCGACATGACGCGACACGATTCGACATGATTCGTCTCGAATTTTGAGACATCACTCGACGAGACATGATTCGACTCGACATGAGTTGACATGACATGACATGACATGACTTGTCCATGACATGACTCGACATAACATGAGTCAACATGGCATGACTCAACATGACGTGACTCGACATGACATGAATTGACATGACTTGACATGACTCGGCTCGACATGACACAAAATGACACGACATGGCACGATATGACTTGACCTCACTCGACTTGACATTACACGACATGAGTCGACATGGCCCGATTCGACATGAGACGACATGACTCGACTGGACATGACGCGACTCGACATGACTCAACATGACTCAACATGACACGACATGACATGACATAACATGACATGATTCAAAATTTCTCGACATGACTCGACATGACATGATGCAATGCGGCATGACTCGACATGACATGACTCAACATTACATCACTCGACATTAGTCAACATGTCTCGATATGACTCGACTTGACAAGACTCGACTCGACATAACATGGTGCAAGGCGTCATGACTCAACATGACATGACTTGACATTATAACACTCGACATTACATCACTCGACATGAGTCAGCATGTCTCGATATGACTCGACTTGACAAGACTCGACTCAACAGGACTTGACTCAACATTACCCGTCATGACTTGAGTTGACAACACTCGACGAGACATGATTCGACTCGACTTGACTTGGCACAACATGACCCAGCTGGACTCAACATGTGTCGAATTGACATGACACAAAATGTCTCAACATGTCTCGACTCGACATGACCAGACATGACTCTATATGAATCGGCATGTCTTGACATGACCCGACATGACTCAACATGATTCAACATGATTTGTCTTGACATGACTCGACTCAACATGACTCGACAATCATGACTTGACTCGACATCAGTCGACTCGGCATGACTCGACTTGACATGACTCGACTACATAACTCAATTTGACATGACTCGACATGACATGACATGACTGGACATGACATGACTCGCCATGACATGATTCGACATGACATGACTTGGCAGGACATGACTCCACTCGACATGACTCGACTCGTCATTACCCGTCATGACTTGACTCGACATTTATCGACGAGACATGATTCAACTCGACATGACTCGGCACGACATGATCCGGCTGGACTTGACATGACTTGAGCTGACATGATACGACATGACTCAACATGACATGACTCGATACGACCAGACATGACTCTACATGAATCGGCATGTCTTGACATGACCGGACATTACTTGACATGATTCGACATGATTCATCTCGACATGACTCGACTCAACATGACTCGACTTAACATGACTCGACTCGACATGACCAGACATGACCCTATATGAAGCGGCATGTCTCGACATGACTCAACATGATTCAACATGATTTGTCTCAACATGACTCGACTCAACATGACTCGACTCGGCTTGACTCGACTCGACATGACTCAACTACATAAGTCGATTTGACATGACTCGACATGACATGACATGACTGGACATGACATGACTCGACATGACATGATTCGACATGACATGACTTGGCACGACATGACTCCACTCGACATGACTCGACTCAGCATTACCCGTCATGACTTGACTCGACATTTCTTGACGAAACATGATTCAAGTCGACATGACTCGGCACGACATGACGCGGCTCCACTCGACATGACTTGACATGACACGACATGACTCAACATGACTCGATTCGATATGACCAGACATGACTCTACATGAATCGGCATGTCTTAACATGACTTGACATGACATCCTTCGACATGACATGAATCGACATGACTTGACATGACTTGACATGATTTGACTCGACAAGACTCGATATGACACGGAATGACACGCCATGACTTGATCTGACTCGACATGACATGACTCAAAATGATTCGACTCGACTTCAGTCAACTCAGCATGACTCGACTCGACATGACTCGACTCAACATGACTCGACTCGACATGAATTCACTCAACATCAGTCAACTCAGCATGACTCAACTCGACATGAATCGACTTGACATGTCTCCACATGACATGAATCAACATGACTCGACTCAACATGACTGGATATGACATGACATGACATGTCATGACATGACTCGACATGGCATGACTTGACATGACATTAATCGACATGATGCGTCATGTCTTGACGTGACTCGAGATGACTCAACGTGAAGCGACATGACTCGACCTGACTCGACTTGACATGACGCGACATGACTCGACTGGACATTACTTGACTCGAAATGACCAGACATTACTCTACATGAATTGGCATGTCTCGACAGGCCCCGACATGACTCGACCGAATTCGACATGATTCGTTTCGACATGACTTGCCTCAACATGACTTGACTCGACATTACTTGACTCGATATCAGTCGACTCAGCATGACTCAACTCCACATGACTCGACTCAACCTGACATGAATTGACATGAATCGACATGACTCAACATGACTCGGCTCGACATGACACAAAATGACACGACATGACACGATATGACTCGACCTCACTGGACTTGACATTGCACGACATGAGTCGACATGGCTCGATTCGACATGAGATGACATGACTCGACTGGACATGACGCGACTCGACATGACTCAACATGACTCAACATGACATGACATGACACGACATAACATGAGATGATTCGAAATTTCTCGACATGACCCCACATGACTTGGCATGACATGACTCGACATGACATGACATAACACGGCATGACTCAACATGACATGACATGACTTGTCATGACATGACTCAACATAACATGAGTCGACATGGCATGACTCGACATGACGTGACTCAAAATGACATGAATCGACGTGACTCGCCATGACATGACATAACATGACATGACTCGACATGACATGGTGCAATGCATCATGACACAACACTCGACATTACATCACTCGACATGTGTCAGCATGTCTTGATATGACTCGACTTGACAAGACTCAACTCAACAGGACATGACTCAACATTACCCGTCATGACTTGGCTTGACATCACTCGACGAGACATGATTCGACTCAGCATGACATGACCCAGCTGGACTCAACATGAGTCGACTTGACATGTTACAAAATGTCTCAACATGTCTCGACTCAACATGACCAGACATGACTCTATATGAATCGGCATGTCTCAACATGACTCAACATGATTCAACATGATTTGTCTCAACATGACTCGACTCAACATGACTCGACTCGGCATGACTCGACTCGACATGACTCGACTCCATAACTCGATTTGACATGACTCGACATGACATGACATGACATGACTGGACATGACATGACTCGACATGACATGATTCGACATGACATGACTTGGCAAGACATGACTCCACTCGACGTGACTCGACTCGGCATTACCCGTCATGACTTGACTCGACATTACTCGACGAGACATGAGTCAACTCGACATGACCCGGCTGGACTCGACATGACTTGACTTGACATGACACGACATGACTCAACATGACTCAATTCGATATGACCAGACATGACTCTACATGAATCGGCATGTCTTGACATGACTTGACATGACATCATTCAACATGACATGAATCGACATGACTTGACATGACTTGACATGATTCGACTCGACAAGACTCGATATGACATGGAATGACATGCCATGACTCGATCTGACTCGACATGACATGTCTCAAAATGACTCGACTCAACTTCAGTCAACTCAGCATGACTTGACTCGACATGACTCGGCTCAACATGACTCAACTCGACATGAATTCACTCGACATCAGTCGACTCAGCATGACTCGACTCGACATGAATCGACTTGACATGTCTCCAGATGACATGAATCGACATGACTCAACTCAACATGTCTGGACATGATATGACTGGATCATGACATGATTCGACATGACATGACTTGGCACGACATGACTCCACTTGACATGACTCGATTCGGCATTACTCGTCATGACTTGACTCAACATTTCTTGACGAGACATGATTCAACTCGACATGACTCGGCACGACATGACTCGACATGACATGACCCGGCTCCACTCGACATGACTTGACTTGACATGACACGACATGACTCAACATGACTCGATTCGATATGACCAGACATGACTCTACATGAATCGGCATGTCTTAACATGATTTGACATGACATCCTTCGACATGACATGAATCGACATGACTTGACATGACTTGAAATGATTCGACTCGACAAGACTCGATATGACACGGAATGACACGCCATGACTCGATCTGACTCGACATGACATGACTCAAAATGATTCGACTCGACTTCAGTCAACTCAGCATGACTCGACTCGACATGACTCGGCTCAACATGACTCAACTCGACATGAATTCACTCAACATCAGTCAACTCAGCATGACTCAACTCGACATGAATCGACTTGACATGTCTCCACATGACATGAATCAACATGACTCGACTCAACATGACTGGATATGACTTGACATGACATGACTCGACATGGCATGACTCGACATGACATTAATCGACATGATGCGTCATGTCTTGACGTGACTCGAGATGACTCAACGTGGAGCGACATGACTCGACCTGCCTCGACTTGACATGACATGACATGAGATGAGATGACTTCTCATGATATGACTCGACATGACATGATTTGGCACAACATGACTTGACTTGACATGGCTCAACATTACCCGTCATGACTTGACTCGACATTACCCGACGAGACATGATTCGACTCGCCATGACTTGGCACGACATGACCCGGCTGGACTCAACATGACTTGACTTGACATGACACGACATGACTCAACATGACTCGATTCGATATGACCAGACATGTCTCTACATGAATCGGCATGTCTCGACATAACCTGAAATGACTCAACATGATTCGACATGATTCGTCTCGACATGTCTCGATTCAACATGGCTCGACTCAGCATGACTTATATCGACATGACTTGACTCAACATGACTTGACTCAACATAACTGGACATGACATGTCATGACATGACTCGACATGGCATGACTCGACATGACATTAATCGACATGACACAACATGACTCAACATGACTCGAGATGACTCGACATGAAGTGACATGACTCAACCCGACTCGACTTGACATGACACGACATGACTCGACTTGACATTACTTGACTCGACATGACCAGACATTATTCTACATGAATTGGCATGTCTCGACATGCCCCGACATGACTCGACATGATTCGTCGTGACATGACTCGACTCAACATGAATTGACTCAACATTACTCGACTCGACATCTGTCGACTCAGCATGTCGCAACTCCACATGACTCGACTCCACATGACTCGACTCGACCTGACATGAATCGACATTAGTTGACATGACTCGACATGACTCGACTCGACATGACACAAAATGAGACGACATGACAATACATGACTCGACATGACTCCTGATGACTCGACCTGAAGCGACATGACTCGACTTGACTTGTCACAACTTGACTCATCATGGCTCAACTGGACATTTCCCGACTCGACATGACTGGACATGACTCGACTCAGCATTACCCGTCATGACTTGACTCGACATTACTCGACGAGACATGATTCAACTCGACATGACTCGGCACGACATGACCCAGCTGGACTCGACATGTCTTGACTTGACATGACATGACATGGCTCAACATGACTCGACTTGATATGACCAGACATGACTCTACGTGAATCAGCATGTCTCGACATGACTCGACATGATTCGACGTGATTCGTCTCGACATGACTCGACTCAACATGACTCGACACGGCATGCTGGACACAACATCAGTCGACTCGGCATGACTCGACTCAACATGACTTGACTCAACATGACTCAACTCAACATGACTGGACATGGCATGACATGACATGTCGTGACATGACTCAACATGACATGACTCGACATGACATGACTCGACATGACAACACAACTCGAAGATGACTAGGCATGAATCAACATTACTCCCTATGACTCGTCATGAGTCAACGTGACTCAACATGTCTCGACTGGACATCATTCGACCCGTCATGACTCGACTCACTATGACTCAACTCGACATTACTCGGTTCAACATGACTCGATTCGACATGGCTTGACATGACAAGACATGACTCGTCATGACGTGACATGACTCGACATGGCTCAACTCGACTCAAAATGACTAGACATGAATCGACTCAACATAAATCGACTAGGCATGACTCAACTCAACATGACTTGACAAGATACCACTCGACGAGACAAGACTCGACTCAACATGAGTCAGCTTGACATGACTTGGCATGACATGTCTTGATTCGACATTACCCATTATGATTTGACTCGACATCATTCGACGAGACATTATTCGACTCAACATGTCTCAGCACGGCATGATCTAGCTGGACTCGACATGACACAACTTGACATGACACGACATGTCTCAACGTGACTCAACTCAACATGACTCAACGTGATTCGTCTCGACATGACTCGACTCAACATGACACGGCTCAACATGAGTCGACATGACAGGACATGACATGACTGGTCATGACATGACTCGACATAACATGAGTCGACATGGCATGACTTGACATGACGTGACTCAACATGACAAGACTCGACATGACACAAAATGACACGATATGACTCGACCTCACTTGGCTTGACATTACACGACATGAGTTGACATGGCTCGACTGGACATCACTTGACTCGACATGACTCAACATGACACAACATGACATGACATTACATGACATGATTCGAAATTTCTCGACATGACTCCACATGACTTGGCATGACATGACTCAACATGACATGACATAACACGACATGACTCGACATGACATGATGCAATGCATCATTCCTCGACATGGCATGACTCAACATGACATGACTCGACATTACATCACTCAACATGAGTCAACATGTCTCAATATGACTCGACTTGACAAGACTCGACTCGACAGGACTCGACTCGACATTACCCGTCATGACTTGACTTGACATCACTCGACGAGACATGATTCGACTCGACATGAGTCGACATGACATGACATGACTTGTCCATGACATGACTCGACATAACATGAGTCGACATGGCATGACTCGACATGACGTGACTCGACATGACATGAATCGACATGACTCGACATGACTCGACTCGACATGACACAAAATGAGACGACATGACATGATATGACTCAACCTCACTCGACTTGACATTACATGACATGAGTTGACGTGACTCGATTCGACATGAGATGACATGACTCGACTTGACATGACTCGACTGGACATGACTCAACATCCCTCAGCATGAACGACATGACACAACATAACATGACATGATTCGAAATTTCTCGACATGACTCCATATGACTTGGCATGACATGACTCAACATGACATAACATGACATGATTCGACATGACATGGTGCAATGCATCATGACTCAACATGACATGACTTGACATTACATCACTCGACATGAGTCAGCATGTCTCGATATGACTCGACTGACAAGACTCGACTCAACAGGACTTGACTCAACATTACCCGTCATGACTTGACTTGACATCACTCGACGAGACATGATTCGACTCAACTTGACTCGGCACGAAATGACCCAGCTGGATTCAACATGAGTCGAGTTGACATGACACGAAATGTCTCAACATGTCTCGACTCGACATGACCAGACATGACTCTATATGAATCGGCATGTCTCGACATGACCTGACATGACTTGACATGATTCAACATGATTTGTCTCAACATGACTCAACTCAACATAACTCGACTTGGCATGACTCGACTCGACATGAGTTGACATGGCATGACTCGACATGACATGACTCGACATGACATGAATCGACATGACTCGTCATGACTCAACATGACTTGACAAGATTCAACACGACACGACATGACACGATATTACTCGACATGCCTCGACACAACGTGAGGTGACTCGACCTGACTTGACTTGACATGACACGACATGACTCGACTGGACATGACTCGACTGGACATGACTTGATATGACTCAACATGACACGACATGACATGACATAACACGACATGATTCGAAATTTTCCCACATGACTCCACCACATGACTCGACATGACATGAATTGACATGACTCGTCATGACTCAACATGACTTGACATGACATGACATGACAAGATATGATACAAGATGACTCGACATGTCTCGGCACAATGTGACATGACTCGACATGAAGCGACGTGACTCGACTCGACATGACACGACAGATTCTACTGGACATTAGTCAACTCGACATGACTCGACTCACCGTGACTCCACATGACTGGACATGATTCGACTCGACATGACACGACATGACAGGACACAACATAATTGACTCGGCATGACTTGACTCGACATCAGTCGATTTGGCATGACTCAACTCGACATGATTTGACATGACATGACATGACTTGACATGACATGATGCGACATAACTCAACATGTCATGGCTCAACAAAACATGACTCGACATGACACAACTCGGTCTGAGTCAACATTACTCAGTATGACTCCACTTGACACAACATGACTCGACATGACTCGACTCGACAAAACATGGCTCGACATGAGTCGACTCGACATGAATCGACTCGACATGTGTCGACTCGACATGACTTGACTCAAAATGACTAGACTCGACATGAATCGACTCGACATGGCTCAACTCGACATGACTCGACTTGACTTGATATGACTTGACACAACTCGTCATGATGCAACATGACTCAACATGACTTGACAAGACTCGACTCGACATGACTCGACAAGACATCACTCAATGATATAAGAATCGCATCGACATGACTCGTCTCGACATGACTCGACATGGCATGACTCATCTAGACTCGACATTACTCATTATGACTTGACTCGTCATCATTTGACAAGACATGACTCAACTCGACATGACTCGGCATGACATGATCCAATTTGACTCAACATGACTCAACTTGACATGACCAGACATGACTCTACATGACTCGGCATGACCCAACATGACTCGACATGACGCAACATGATTTGTCTCGACATGACTCGACTCGACATAGCTCGACTCACTTGACATGACTCAACTCAACATTAGTCGACTCGAAATGACTCGACTTGAAATGACTCAACTCAACATGACTCAACTCGACATGACTTGACATACATGACATGACATGACTCGACATGACATGAATCGACATGACTTTGCAACAATCGACATGACTTGACTCGACAACACGCGACATGACACGACATGACACGATATGACTAGACATGACTCGACACGACTCGAGATGGCTCAACAAGACATCACTCCACAATACATGACTCGGCTCGACATGACTCAACACGACCTGACTCTACTCGACTCAACATTACTCGTCATGACTTAACTCGACATCACTCAATGAGACATGACCCGACTCGACTCGACATGACTTGACTTGATATAACGTGACATGACACAACATGACTCGACATGACCAGACATGACTCTACATGACTCGGCATGTCTCGACATGACTCGACATGACTCAACTCAACAAGGCTCAACATGACACGACATGACACGATATGACGCAACAAGACTCGAAACGACTCGAGATGCCTCGACATGAAGCGACATGACTTGACCTGACTCGACTTGACATGACACGACATGACTCGTCTGGACATTACTCAACTCGACATGACATGGCATGACTCGACATTACATGACTCGACATGACATAACTCGGCATGACTCGACATGACATGGCATGACTCTACATGACATGACTCAACATGGCATGACTTGACATAACTTGACATGTCATGACTTGACATGACATAACACGACATGAAATGACTCGACAAGTCAAAACACGACATGACAAGACTCAACAGAGTACTGAGGGAGGCAAAGGAGGAGATTGCTGGGGCCTTGACAGAAATCTTTGCATCCTCACTGGCTATGGGACGGGAGAATGGCGAATGCTGTTCCATTGTTTAAGAAGGGTAGCATGGATAATCCAGGAAATTACAGGCAGGTGAGGCTTACATCAGGGAAATTATTGGAGAAGATTCTTCATGACAGGATTGACCCAGCATGATTCGGCATGATTCAACATGATTCGTGTCGATATGACTCGACTCGACATGGCTCGACTTGACATGAGTCGACTAGACATGATTCGACTCGATGCGACTTGACTCAACGTGACTCGACTCGACGTGACTCGACTCGACATGACTTGACTCGACATGACTCGACATGCCATGACTCGAAATGACACAGCATGACTCAACATGACATGAATTGACATGACTCAACATGACTCGACTCGACAAGACTCGAAATGACATGACATGACACGACATGACTCAACATGACTTGACACGCCTCAAGATGACTCGACATGAAGCGACATGACTTGACCTGACTCGACTTGACATGACACGACATGACTCAACATGGCTCGATTCGACATGACACGACACGACATGACTTGACTGGACATTTCTCGACTCGACATGACACGGCATGACTTGACATGACATGACTCGACATGACATGACTCAACATATCTCAACATGTCATGACTCAACATGACATGACTCGACATGACTTGACTCAACATGACATGACAAGACAAAAGAGGTAAAACATAAGCTGGTTTGGTGGGGGGGAGGGTGGGGGGTTACAGGTAGAGCTGGATAGAGGGCCAGTGATAGGTGGAGATAGCCAAAAAATTTGGTGATATTATCTAAGGAATGTGCTAATAGGTGACATTAAGGGTAGAAAGCAGGATGAGCAAGGTACAGATAGCCCTAGTGAGGCTGGGTTTGGGGGAAGGGATCGAAGTAGGCTTCCTTCCGGACTTAATATTGAGTTCAACAATGTTAGATCATGAACTCTCTCTTCCATCCCCACCCACTTTCCAATCCCCCTTTTTCCAATAATTTATATAGATTTTTCTTTTCCCACCTATTTCCATTATTTTTAAAATGTATTTGCATCCATTGTTTTATCTCTATCTTTTAGCCTATTTCGATCCCTTCCCCCCACCCCACCCCCACTAGGGCTATCTGTACCTTGCTCGTCCTGCTTTCTACCCTTAATGTCACCTATTAGCACATTCCTTAGATAATATCAGCACTTGCAATGCCTCTTTGTCCTTTTGTCTATGACATCTTTTGGCTATCTCCACCTATCACTGGCCCTCTATCCAGCTCTACCTGTCCCACCCCCCACCTCCCCCACCTTAAACCAGCTTATATTTCACCTCTTTTCTATTATTACTTAGTTCTGTTGAAGAGTCATGTGGATTCAAAACATTAACTGTATTCCTCTCTGCAGATGCTATCAGACCTGCTGAGTTTTTCCAGGTATTTTTATTTTTGTTTTGGATTTCCAGCATCCGCAGTTTTTTTGCTTTTATTTCTGGTATGTTATTTGTGTCCTCCTTTGTGAAGACAGAACCAAAGTATGTATTTAGTTGGTCAGCCATTTCTTTGTTCCCCATTATAAATTCCCCTGTTTCTGACTGTAGGTTTCTGACATTTGTCTTCATGGATTCATGGCTCCAGCCACAGAAATGCTGGTCTATTCCCCCGACTGTCGAATCACCTATCACAATTGCTCTTCCAGTCTTCCTTGTACCCCACTGTACAGGTGAGCCACCTGTGGTGTCATGGACTTGGCTCTGGCTGCACTGTCCAGATGAACCATTGTTCCCATCAGTATTCAGAAATGAATACTGACTGGAGAGTGAGATGCATTTGGAGGACTTCTGCCTATTTCCCCCTCTCCCTGCATACTGTTAAGATGCAGGGTGACCACACCTATAAAAATGCTATCCACAAAACTGTCCTAACAAATGTGCCACAGTGACACCAGCTGCTTCTTAAGTTCTGAAACACATGGCTTGACCCACTGCAACCAAACATCTAGGAATAGGAAATACAATAATGAATTGTCAGTATGGTTTTCAAAAGGAAAATCGTGCTTGACCAAACTTATTGATTTTTTTGAGGACGTAATAGAGAGGTTAGACAATGCTGTTGCAGTAGATTTAATTAACCTGGGTTTTCAAAAAATATCCCATAATAGATTAATGAATAAAGTCAGACAATGTGGAGTCAGGGGCAAGTGACAGAGTGGACTGCTAGTTGTCTTCAAGACAGAAAGCAGAGTGGAAGAAAAAGTTAGTTATTCAGAGAGGCAGAAGTTAGAAAGCAGTGTTCCACAAGGATCAGTGTTGGGAGCACTGCTGTTCACAATTTACATTAAAGATTTGGATTTTGGAATCTAAAATACGATTTCTAAATTTGTGAGTGACAGCAACTTGGGGGATAGTCAATACTGAGGAGGACTGCAACAAGGAGGCCATGAATGAACTTGCAAAATGGACAAATAATTGGCAGGTGAAATTCAACACCGATAAATATGAGGTGATGCATTTTGGTTGGAGGAATAGGGAGGTCACTTATTACTTGGAAGATCCAAGTCTAGGTGGGGTAGAAGAACAAAGGGATCTCATTGTACAAATACATCACGTCAATCACTAAAAGTTGCATCGCAGGTTAGCAAGACCATAAAAATAGCAACCCAAGCACTAGGTTTTATTTCTAGAAGGTTAGGATTGAAAAAATAGTGAAGTCATGCTAAACCTGTATCAAACCTTGGTTAGACCACACTTAGAATACTGTGTGCAGTTCTGATCACCACATTATAAAAATGATATAGAGGCCCTGGAGAGGGTGCAGAGAAGATTTACAAGGGTAGTACCAGAAACACACGGATCCACAAACCTGGAAAGGATTGACAAGCTGGGTCTCATCTCTCTTGAAAAATAGACGAAGGGGTGACCTAATAGAGGTTTTTAAAATTACAGAAGGTTTTATAGAGTGATCATCAAGAAATCCAATAGAGAATTCAGAATAAACTTCTTCACTCAAAGAATGGTAAGAGTATGGAACTTGCTACAGCATGGGAAGGGAATAGCAGAGATGCATTTAATGGGAAACTAGACAAACACATGAGGGAGAAGGGAACAGATGGTTCTGATGGTAGATTCAGATGAGAAAAGATGAGAAGGGGTCGAATGGAGCATAAACACCAGCATGGACTGGTTGGGCTGACTAGTCTGTTTCTGAAGCTAACCCTGTTGTGCTTTCACATATTGGGTTTGAAATGAGTCCCCTATCTCTTTTACCAAATTCTTCTGTCCAATTGATATCAGGGTAGTTGAAATCCCCCATGATTATTATCCCATGTTTTTTACTCAATTCCCTAATCTGTCTGCCAAGTTCTTCCTCCACCTCTCTTCTTTATTAGCTGGTCTGTAGACAACTCCTATGAGCATGATGGATCCTTTATCTCTATCCATATGGATTCTATTTTGTCTCACTGGTAGCTGCACCCCTTTTTTCTACTGGCATTATTTGTGCTGAGTAAGTACAGCTACTCCACCTCCCTGTTTTCCTCCCCATCTTTTGACATATGTTATACACTGTAATGTTTAATTCCCAGTCCTGATGCTTTCTTTTTATCTTTCAGATTCATCGATCAAAGTTGGAACCCTTAAAGCTGATGTCAGCTGGGTATGGGAGTTTTGCTGTCTTTGAATTTAGTGACTCTCGTTCTTATTGATTCTTGCATGATGTGCATAGGGCATGACAGGTTGTCAGGAAAACTGGTTTTAAAAATATCACACACTGCAGACTATGCTATTCCTCCTTGCTGGGCAGATTATTGATCAATTTTTTTTATTTTGTATGACCTTAAAACAGACACTCCCTCCCCCAGTTCCATGTGTAAAGACCACACAAAACATAAAGCACAGTATCCCAAACAGCCCATTTGATCAGCACCCAATCTTTAAACATTCACTCCCCCCACCACTGGTGCACAGTGACAGCTGTGTGTACCATCTATCCTCATCTATAGGATGCACTGCAGCAATTCACCAAGCAACTTCCAAACTCATGACCTCTACTACCTAGAAGGACAAGGGCAGCAGATGCATGGGAACACCACCACCTGCAAGTTCCTCCTCCCCCAATTTACACGTCATCCTGCTTTGGAAATATATCTTTCATTGTCACTGGTCAAGATTCTGGAACTCTCTACCTGACAGCCAATTGGGAGGACCGTCATTACATGGACTGCAGTGGTTCAGGAAAAGTAGCACCAGTTTAGAGAAGGGAAACTAGCTAGGGTGCCTGCCCCTGATCGATCTACACTGATTTCTGCTGTAAACTAATATGACTTTTAACCTGGAAGCAGTACAATAAGGAAAATTTCTTATTTCTCTAAAATGTCTATGGAATCTTAAAAGCCCTTTCCACACATTCTTAAAAGCAATTTAAGAGGTTGCATCAATTGTGCAGGGATCAATTGTAATTTTCTTGAATAATAAGAAATACTGGCCCATGTGACCTGGCAACCCTTGGAAGCAGTACCAATAGGAAGGAAGATAAGACAAAAAATGTGTGGCCAGATACAAAGGTGAGTTACAAGCAGAAGAGCTGGGGATGAAGGCAATCAGCACCCAGATGCAGACTCAAAGAGAAAGCAGAAAGAGTCGAAAAGACAGCTAAGTTCTACCTAAAGGTTGGGTTTCTGTTTGGCAATAAGAAGAAAAATAGAATACCAGATGCTCTTGGGAAAGTATAAGCAAGCTAAAAGGTACTGAATCTGAAAAAGTGCTGTGAATAACTCAGGCATGTGAAAGAACTAGTATTTGTGTCAGAAGACCAGATCATGAACCAGGTATTGTTGGTTGGTCAGTTAAAAAGGAACCCTGGAAAGCTACACCATCATGACTGATGTGACCAGAATGAGAGAGGGTTGATAGATGTACAGTATGCCCTGTTGGTGATAGCCATATCCGGGGACCTCAGATGGAATACGCCTGCTGGTGAATGCAACTCAAAGGCTGAATTGATCAAGTGGGAAATTAGGGAGATTCTACTTACAGGAGGTTGGGATAGAGAACTTGGAACTGCACGTGGTACCACATGTCTGCGGGGAGTGATTCAAGTGTTTGTGATTGTGTACAATGTATCTTTTTTGTATTGACTATTTAAAGTGAAATTTACCTTTTTATCTGAAGTATCATTTGTCTGTTAATTCATGTTTAATTTCTGTTGGTTCTGATTATTGTTAAAGTGAAAGTTACAAAAAGTAAGATCTTGTTTGTAATTTCTTCATTTGGGGCTCATTCAGAAACTTTTCTTATTTTGGTTTATGGCTCCCCCACAGGGATTGTTACATTGTATGCACTGCGGAAGTTGAGGAAGAACGAGAGCAGGTGGGACTGTAATGCCCAGCATAGTCAAATCGCCTTCTGCAAGCTCACTGTCTTAGCTCAAACTTCAGTATTGACCAGTTGGGTAAGGTACTAAATGGCAGTTGATGCCCATGGTACAGATGCCCATACTGTCAATATGAAACACCCTTTCCTCATCTATCCTGTTCAGAATCATCCAAGGTGCTCAGGTGTTTTTATTACCCAGGCATTGGCAGGAACCTTTTTCACATTTCCGCAGCCACTGGCAATGCTCCTTCCATTCATTAGTTTATTAGGGAATACATAAGCTTAAGATGAGAATAAGACATATTTAAGTGTTAAAAAGAACACACACAACCTAAAACCAACTGGAAGTCTACCATGTACCTGACGTTGGTGCCACAGAAAGGGCAGAATTTTCCAGCAGTCACAGTGGGGGCAGGGCCAGGAAATGTGGCAAGCCATTCTAAAGGCCATTGACATCGGTGGGACCAGAAATCCCGCTGGCGGGAGGGCCAGAAAATTCCGAATGTTGTGGTTATCTGATCACATCGTGATGCTGACTATTATATAAACCCACTGACTACACCTCCAACACCAACAAAGCCAGTACAGTCCCCAACACTTATATTGGGTGATAGGTGGGTAAAGGAGAGATAGACAAAGATGTCATTTACAAAAGGACAAAGGGAGTGTTAATGGTAGTGGTGAGGGCTAAAAAGATGCTGATAGTGGCAAAGGTAAGAAAGCAGAATGTGATATTAGTGGAACAGGGATAAGCACTCTGAAAAGAACAACATGGAACAAGCAATAGATGGCCCTTGTGGGGGTGGGGTGGGGTGGGGTGGGGGGAGGAAGCGGTGTTGGGGAAAAAAGGATTGAAAATGGGATAAAAGGGGGAAATGAAAAAGGGATAAAATAATGAACAAATAAAAATAAAATTATATCAAAAATAAATAAAAATAAGTGGATAATAAATAAAAATGAATTTTGAAAAAAGGGATAAAAAAGGGGTAGAGATGAGAGTTCATAGTCTGAAATTGTTGAACTCAATGTTAAGTCCGGAAGGCTGTAAAGTGCTTAATCGGAAGATGAGTTGCTGTTCCTCCAGTTTGCATTCGGTTTCACTGGAACATTGCAGCAGGCCAAGGACAAACATGTGGGCTTGAGAGCAGGGTGGTGTGTTGAAATGGCAAATGGCAAGGAAGTCTGGATCATGCTGGCAGATAGACTGAAGGTGTTCCTCAAAGCAGTCACCCAGTCACTCCAATATAGAGGAGACCACATTGGTAGCATTGAATGCAGTAGACCAAATTGAAGGAGGTGCAAGTGAAGCACATTTTCACCTGGAAGGAGAGTTTAGGCACTTGAATGGTGAGGAGGGAGGAGGTAAAGGGGCAGGTGTTGCACCTTCTGTGATTGCATGGGAACGTCCCGTGGGAAGGAAATGAGGTGTTGGGGGTGATGGACCAGGGTGTCCCAGAGGGAATGGTCCTTACTCAATGCTGATGTCAACCCGAGGGGGTGGTGGGGGGCTGGGGGGTGGTGGGGGGTGTGATGGGAAGATGTGTTTGGTGGTGGCATCATGCTGGAAGTGGTGGAGAATTATCCTTTGAATGTGAAGGATGGTGGGGTGAAAAGTAAGGGCAAGGAGAACCCTATCATGGTTCTGTGAAGGAGGGAAAGGTGTGAGGGCAAAGGCATGGGAGATGGGTTGGGCACTATTGAGAGCCCTGTCAACCACAGTGGGTGGGAACCCTTGGTTAAAGAAGAAGGAAGACATGTCAGAAGTGCCGTTTTGGAAAGTGGCATCATCGGAACAGATACCACAGAGGCAGAGGAACTGAGAGAATGGGATGGAGTCCTTCAAGGAAGCAGGGTGTGAGGAGCTGTAGTCGAGGTAGCTGTGGGAGTCGGTGGGCTTGTAATGAATATTGATAGACAGTTCATTACCAGAAATGGAGACAGAGAGGTCAGGGAAGGGAAGGGAAGTGTCGGGGATGGACCATGTAAAGGTGATGGAGGGGTGGAAATTGGAAGCAAAATTAATAAATTTTATCAGGTCCAGAGAAGAAGTGGCACTGAAGCAGTCACCAACGTACCGAAAAAGAGTTGTGAGAGGGGGCCTGAATAGGACTGGAACATGGAATGTTCCACAAACCCCATAAAGAGACAGGCATAACTGGGGCCCATGCGGGTAACCATAGCCAAACCTTATATCTGGAGGAAGTGAGATAAGTTAAAGGAGAAATTGTTCAGTGAGAGAACAAGTTCAGCCAGATGGATGAGAGTGGCGGTGGACGGGGATTATTCAAGCCTCTGTTCAAGGAAGAAGTGGAGAGCCCTCAGACCATCCTGGTGGGGGATGGAGGTGTAGAGGGATTGGACGTCCATGGCAAAGAGGAGGCTGTTAGCCCCACCCACTGTGGTTGACAGGGCATGTCTTCCCTTTTCTTTAACCAAGGTTTCCCACCCACTCTGGTTGATAGGGCCCTCAACTGTGAATTGTGTCTGACCCATCGCCTGAGCCTCTGCCCTCACACCTTCCTCTCCCTCCCAGAACCATGATAGGATCTACATTGTCCTCACTTTTCACGCCACCAGAATCAGCATTTAAAGGATCATCCTCCACCATTTCCGCCAATTCAAGCATGACTACCAAACATATCTTCCCCTAACCCCCCATCAGAATTCTGTAGGGACCATTCCATCTGGGACACCCTGGTCCACTCCTCCTTTACCCCCAACACCTCATCCCCTTCCCACGGCACCTTCCCATACAATCACAGAAGGTGCAACATCTGCCTTGGAAAGTGGCATCATCGGAACAGACGTGACGGAGGAAAAGGAACTGAGAGAATGGGATGGAGTCCTTAAAAGAAGGGTATGAGGAGCTGTAGTCAATGTAGCTGTGGGAGTTGGTGGGCTTGTAATGAATATTGTAATGTAATATTGTAATGAATATTGTGATGAATATATGAATACAACATCTCCTCCCTCCTCACCATCCAAGGGCCCAAATACTCCTTTCAGGTGAAGCAGCGCTTCACTTGCACCTCCATCAATTTGGCCAACTGCATTCGATGCTCCTAATGTGGTCTCCTCTACATTGGAGAGACCAAACACAGACTGGGTGACCACTTTGTGGACACCTTCATTCTGTCTGCAAGCATGAGCCAGACCTTCCTGCCGCTTCCTATTTCAACACCCCATCCTGTTCTCATGCCCACATGTCTGTCCTTGGCCTGCTGCAATGTTCCAGTGAAGCTCAACGTAAACTGAAGGACCAAGGTAGATGAGTTAAGGGCACAGGTAGACACAAGGTAGCAGGATGTCATTGCTATAACGGAGACTTGGCTAAAGGAGGGACAAATCTGGCAGCTTAATATCCCTGGTTATAGAGTCTTCATGCACAAGAGAGTAGGAGATAAAAAAGGAGGGGGGGGGGAGTAGCACTAATGGTTAAAGAATCAATTCCAGTTGTGAGAAGGGATGATATACTGAATGTGTCAACAAACAAGGATTTATGGATTGAGCTTAGAAATAAAAAAGGGGCCGTCACACTACTGGCAGTATACTACAGACCCCCAAATAGTGAAAGGGAGATAGAAGAACAATTATGTAGGCAAATTTCTGCTTGTAAGAACAAGAGGGCAATAATAGTAGGAGACTTCAACTATCCTTATATCGACTGGGATTCAAACAATATAATGGGCACTGAGGGAGAAAAGTTCATGCAGTGTGTCCAGGAAAATTTTTTCAACCAATTAGTGGCAAACCCAACGAGAGGAGATGCAATTCTAGACCTAGTCTTGGGGAACGAAGAAGGGCAAGTGGGTGAAGTGACAGTTGGCGACCATATCGGGGACAGTGATCACAATTCAGTTAGATTTAGCATTACCATGGAAAAGGACAGAGATAAGGCAGGAGTAAAAGTCTTGAACTGGGGGAAGACAAATTTTGCAGAAATGAGAAGGGACTTGGCTGAGGTGGACTGGACAGCACTGCTGGAGGATAGAACAGTGGAAAATCAGTGGGAAGCACTAAAAAGTGAGATCCTAATTGTACAAAGTAGACATGAACCCGACAAAAATAAAAGTGGTGCTGCCAAATCTAGACCCCCCTGGTGGTCTAGAGGAAACAGGGGAAGATCAAACAGAAATTGGGGAGATTGAAAATAAAAGGAGGGGAAGCTGAAGAGGAGCAGCCAGCGTGTGAGCGGCCCAGTGAACGAGTGGAGCTTTGAGGCTTTGGCTCGAGAGGCTTCGGCGAGCAGAGGCTGAGGACGAGCTTGCTCCCAGTGAGGTAAGGCCGGGTAAGTTCCTTTAATTAAATTAGGAGTAGGTAATGGAGGCAGCAGTTAGGGCAGTCAAGTGCTCCGAATGCAACATGTGGGAAGTCTGGGACAGCACAATTGCCCCTGATGACTACACCTGCAAAAGCTGCATCCAACTACAGCTCCTGGCAAACCGAGTTAGGGAACTGGAGCTGGAGCTGGATGAACTTCGGATCATACGGGAGGCGGAGGCAGTAATAGACAGGAGTTTCAGGGAGACAGTCACCCCTAAAAGTCAGGAGGCAGGTAGCTGGGTGACTGTCAGGAGAGGGAAGGGGAATAGACAGAAAGAGCAGAGCACCCCTGTGGCCGTTCCCATCAACAATAGGTATACCGTTTTGGATACTGTTGGTGGGGACGACCTACCAGGGACAAGCTGTAGTGGTCTCGTCTCTGGCACCGAGACTGGACCCTCAGCTCAGAAAGGAAGGAGGGTAAAGAGGAGAGCAGTAGTGGTAGGGGATTCGATATTTAGGGGGACAGATAAGAGGTTCTGTGGGAGAGATCGAGAATCCCGGATGGTCTGTTGCCTCCCTGGTGTCAGGGTCCGCGATATCTCGGATCGAGTTCTCAGTATTCTCAGGAGGGAGGGTGAGCAGCCAGATGTCATGGTCCATGTAGGGACCAATGACGTGGATAGGAAGGAGGAGGAGGTCCTGTAAAGAGAGTTTAGGGAGCTGGATGCAAAATTGAAGGACAGGACCTCCAGGGTTGCGATCTCAGGAGTGCTACCCATGCCACGTGCTAGTGAGGCTAGAACTAGGAAGATAGTGCAGCTAAATATGTGGCTAAGGAGATGGTGCAGGAGGGAGGGCTTCATGTTTCTGGACAATTGGGCTCTGTTCCAGGGAAGGTGGGACCTGTTCCGACGGGATGGTTTGCACCTGAACTGGAGGGGGACTAACATCCTTGCGAGTAGGTTTGCTAGTGCTACTTTGGGGGTTTAAACTAGATTTGCAGGAGGAGGGGAACCAGAGTGTTAGAGCAGATAGTGAGGTGGAGGAGGATAAAGGTCAAGCGAGGAATGCATGTATAGACAGAAATCAAAGGTTTGTACATGATAGAAATGTTCTCAGGTGCATCTATTTCAATCCAAGGAGTATTGTCGGAAAGGAAGATGAGCTAGGGCGTGGATAGGCACGTGGGATTATGACATTATTGCTATTAGTGAGACTTGGTCGCAGGAGGGGCAGGACTGGCAGCTCAATGTTCCGGGGTTCCGTTGTTTCAGACGTGATAGAGGGGGAGGGATGAAAGGGGAGGAGTGGCATTACTAGTCAGGGAAAATATCACAGCTGTGCGTATACCGGACAGCCCGGAGTGCTCGTCTACAGAGGCCATATGGGTGGAGCTGAGGAATGGGAAAGGTGTGACCACACTGGTGGAGTTGTATTATAGACCGCCCAATAGTCAGAGAGAATTAGAGGAGCAAATCTGTAGAGAGATAGCAGACCGATGTAAGAAACAGAAAGCTGTGATGGTAGGAGATTTTAACTTTCCACATATTGACTGGGACTTCCATACTGTAAAAGGGCTGGATGGCTTGGAGTTTGTCAAATGTGTTCAGGAAAGTTTTCTAAATTAATATATAGAGGTACCAATGAGAGAGGATGCAATACTTGATCTCCTATTAGGGAACCAGACAGGTCAGGTGACAGAAGTATGTGTAGGCGAACATTTTGGGTCCAGTGACCACAATGTCATTAGTTTTAAGTTAATTATGGATAAGGATAGGTCTGGTCCTTGAGTAGAGATTCTAAATTGGAGTAGGCCAATTTTGTGGAAATGAGAAAGGATCTAGGAAGAGTGGATTGGGATAAGTTGTTTTCTGGCAAGGATGTGTTCAGTAAGTGAAAGGCATTCAAAGGCAAAATTTTGAGAGTGCAGAGTTTGAATGTTCCTGTCAGGATTAAAGGCAAAGTTAACAGGCAGAGGAAACCTTGGTTTTCAAGGGATATTGGCGATCTGGTTAAGAAGAAGAGAGAGGTGTATAGCAGGTATAGGCAACAAGGAGCAAATGAGGTACTTGTAGAGTATAGAAAATGTAAGAAAATTCTAAAGAAGGAAATCAGGAAGGCAAAAAGAAGACATGAGGTTGTTTTGGCAGATAATGTGAAGGTAAACCCGAAGGGTTTCTACAAGTATATTAAGAGTAAAAGGATAGTAAGGGACACAATTGGTCCCCTTGAAGATCAGAGTGGTCGTCTACGTGTGAAGCCTCACTAGATGGGAGAGATCTTAAACAGTTTTTTTGCATCAGTATTTACTCAGGAAACTGGCATAGTGTATAAGGAAGGAAGGGAAACAAGCAGTAGTGTCATGGAACATATAGAGATTAAAGAGGAGGAGGTGCTTGCTGCCTTACAGCAAATAAAGGTAGATAAATCCCCCGGGCCTGACATGATATTCCCTCGGACCTTGAGGGAGACTAGTGTAGAAATTGCAGGGGCCCTGGCAGAAATATTTAAAATGTCCTTAGCCATGGGTGAGGTGCTGGAGGATTGGAGGGTAGCTCATGTTGTTCCGTTGTTTAAAAAAGGCTCCAAAAGTAAACCAGGCAATTACAGGCAAGTGAGCCTGACGTCAGTAGTAGGTAAATTATTGGAAGGTGTTCTGAGAGATAGGATATACAATTATTTGGACAGCCAAGGACTGATTAAGGATAGTCAGCATGGCTTTGTGCGTGGTAGGTCGTGTTTAACGAACCTTGTAGAGTTTTTCGAGGAGGTTACCAAGAAAGTAGATGAAGCAAAGGCTGTGGATGTTGTCTACATGGACTTTAGTAAGGCCTTTGACAAGGTCCCACATGGGAGGTTAGTTCAGAAGGTTCAGACACTTGGTATCCATGGAGAGGTTGTAAACTGGATTCAAAATTGGCTGTGTGGGAGAAGACAGAGAGTGGTAGTGGATGATTGCTTCTCAGACTGGAGGCCTGTGACTAGTGGTGTGCCTCAGGGATCTGTGCTGGGACCATTGTTGTTTGTTGTCTATATCAATGATCTGGATGATAATGTGGTAAATTGGATCAGCAAGTTTGCTGATGACACTAAGATTGGAGGCGTTGTGGAGAGCGAGGAAGGCTTTCAAAGCTTGCAGAGGGTTCTGGACCAACTGGAAAAATGGGCCAGAAAATGGCAGATGGAATTTAATGCAGAAAAGTGTGAGGTGTTGCATTTTGGAAGGACAAACCAAGGTAGGACATACACGGTAAATGGTAGGGCACTGAGGAGTGCAGAGGAACAAAGGGATCTGGGAGTTCAGATATATAATTCCCTGAAAGTGGCGTCACAGGTAGACAGGGTTGTAAAGAAAGCTTTTGGCATACTGGCCTTCATAAATCAAAGTATTGAGTATAGGAGTTGGGATGTTATGGTGAGGTTGTATAAGACATTGGTGAGGCCAACTTTGGAGTATTGTGTGCAGTTCTGGTCGCCTAACTACAGGAAGGATATCAGTAAGATTGAGAGTGCAGAGAAGATTTACTAGGATGTTGCCGGGTCTTCAGGAGTTAAGTTACAGGGAAAGATTAACCAGGTTAGGACTTTATTCCTTTGAGCGTAGAAGAATGAGGGGAGATTTGATAGAAGTTTACAAAATTATGAGGGGTATAGACAGAGAAAATACGAGTAGGCTCTTTCCACTTAGATTAGGAGAGATAAACACGAGAGGACATGCCTTTAGGGTGAAAGGGGAAAGGTTTAGGGGGAACATTAGGGGGAACTTCTTCACTCAGAGAGTGGTGGGAGTGTGGAACGAGCTGCCACCTGACGTGGTAAATGCGGGCTCACTCTTAAGTTTTAAGAATAAATTGGATAGATACATGGATGGGAGAGGTCTGGAGGGTTATGGACTGGGTGCAGGTCAATGGCACTAGCGGAATAATATTTCGGCACAGACTAGAAGGGCCAAATGGCCTGTTTTTTCTGTGCTGTAGTGTTCTATGGTTCTAAAAAGGAAGTGTACGATAGGCACATAGAACTAAGCACTGCAAATAGCCTAGATGAATACAGGAAGTGCAGGGATGAGATAAAAAAGGAAATAAGGAAATCAAAGAGAAGGCATGAAAAAAGATTAGCAAGTAAAGTTAAAGATAACCCAAAGACGTTTTACCAATACATTAATGCTAAAAGGTTAGTGAAGGAAAAAGTGGGACCTATCAGAGATGAAGATGGAAACTTGTGTTTAGATGCAGAGGCTGTGGGAAGGGTTTTGAATGAATATTTTGTCTCCGTGTTTACAAAGGAAAGGGAGGATGTAGATATAGTAGTCCAGGAGGAACACTGCGAGATATTGGATGGGATAGTCATAAAGAGAGAGGAAGTACTCGAAGAGTTGAAATCCTTGAAAGTTGATAAGTCACCAGAGCCAGATGGATTGTTTCTGAGGCTGCTGAAGGAAGTCAGGGAGGAGATAGCAGATGCTCTGAGGATGATTTTCCAATCTTCACTAGATACAGGGGAGGTACCGGAGGACTGGAGAAATGCAAACGTAGTTCCATTGTTTAAAAAGGGATCAAAGGAAATGCCAAACAATTATAGACCAGTTAGTCTTACATCAGTGGTGAGCAAATTAGTAGAATCAACCCTGAGAGATAGGATTGATGTGGAAAGGCATGGACTAGTCAGGGATGTTCAGCATGGATTTGTTAAAGGAAGGTCTTGCCTCACAAATTTGATTGAATTCTTTGAGGAAGTGACAAGAAGGGTTTATGAAGTTAGTTCAGTGGATGTTGTGTACATGGATTTTAGCAAGGCATTTGACAAGGTCCTACATGACAGATTGGTCAGGAAAGTAAAAGCCCATGAGATTCAGGGTAAGGTGGCAAACTGGGTAAAAGGTTAACTTTGTAACAGGAAACAAAGGGTAATGGTCGATGGATGCCCTTGCGAATGGAAAGTTGTCTCAAGTGGTGTTCCACAGGGCTCAGTGTTGGGACCCTTGCTGTTTATGTTATATATTAACGATTTGGACGTGAACGTGCGGGGCACGATTGGGAAATTTGAAGATGACACAAAGATTGGCCGAGTAGTGGATAGTGTAGAGGATAGCCATAATCTCCAAAACGATATAGATGGGTTGGTGGAGTGGGCGGTAAAGTGGCAGATGGATTTTAACATACAGAAGTGTGAGGTCATACATTTAGGGATGTCAAACAGTTACAGGGATTACAAAATAAATGGGATTATACTAAGAGGGGTAGATGAAGTGAGAGATCTTGGCATACAAGTACACAGGAGGCAGCAGTTCAAGTAGACAAGGTTGTAAAGAAGGCATATGGAATGCTCTCCTTCACTGACAGAGGTATAGAATATAAAAGTAAGGATATAATGTTGGAATTGTATAAAACACTGGTGAGGCCACAACTGGAGTATTGTGTGCAGTTCTGGTCACCACATTACAGGAAGGACGTAATAGCTCTGGAGAGAGTGCAGAGGAGGTTTACAAGAATGTTGCCAGGTTTCGAAAACTGTAGCTATGAGGAGAGATTGGATAGGTTGGGGTTATTTTCCTTAGAACAAAGAAGGCTGAGAGGTGACTTGATTGAGGTGTACAAAATTATGGGGAGAATAGATAGAGTGGACAGGATAAAATTGTTTCGCTTGATGGAGAATTCTAGATCCAGGGGACATAGATTCAAGATAAGTGGCAGAAGGTGTAGGGGGAACATGAGGAAGAACTTTTTTAAGCAGAGGGTAGTGGGTGCCTGGAATTCACTGCCCAAGTTGGTGGTAGAGGCAGAAACTTTAAACTCTTTTAAAAAGTACCTGGATCTGCACCTAAAGTGCTATAAGCTGCAGGGCTATGGGCCAGGTGCAGGAAGGTGGGATTAGAAAGTGTCCTGGGTGTCCTCGGGCTGGCATGGACAAGATGGGCTGAATGGCCTCCTTCTGTGCTGTACCTTTTCTATGGTTCTAACAGCACCTCACCTTCTGATTAGACACTTTACAGCCTTCCCGACTTAACATTGAGTTCAACAACTTCAGACCGTGACCTCTCATCTCTAGCCCTTTCTTACCCCTCTTTTCAAAATTCATTTTTATTTTTTATCCACTTATTTTTATTTTTATTTTTTTTAATTAATTTTATTTTTATTAATTTATTCATTGTTTTACCCCTTTTTTTTAACTCCCCTCTTTATCCCATTTTCAATCCTTTTTCCCCACCACTGCCCCCTACCCCCACCCCACCCCCTCAAGGGCCATCTCTTACTTGTTCCATGTTGTTCTTTTCAGAGTGCTTGCCCTTGTTCTGCTAATATCACATTCTGCTTTCTTACCTTTGCCATTACCAGTATCTTGTTTAGCCCTTACCACTACCATTAACACTTCCTTTGTCCTTTTGTCCATGACATCTTTGTCAATCTCTCCTTATCGCCCACCTATCGCTGGCCTTCTACCCAGCTTCACCTGCTCCACGCCCTTAAACAGTATAAATTTCATCACATTCTACTTCTCTTTATCTCTGAAGGAGGGTTATACAAACTCGAAGCATCAACTCTGTTTCTCTCTGCACAGATGCTGTTAGACCTGCTGAGTTTTTCCAGCATTTTCTGTTTTTGTTTCAGATTTCCAGCATCCGCAGTATTTTGCTTTTAACTTTGGTTTATCATCTCATCAAGAAAGACAGCACTCAGTGCAGCACTTCCTTAGTACTGACCTGTGTCAGCCAAGATTAAGCACTTAAGTCTCTGAGACTTGAAACCGTACTGTTTGGACTCAGAGGCAAGTGTTCTATCCACTGAGCCACAACGGACACAGTTTTAAAATTCAATATGCACCAAAGTAAGTTCCGTACCTGGCACAGTCATTCCCAGGCAGAGGCCAAACGCTTGCACAAATTCTCATTCCATTTCCAGGACAATAGAGGGAACCTAAGCCAACACTTCCAACTTGCAGCCAATGAAGGCCTTACGCATTACTCATTATTGGGGTTGCTCAGGATTCCTATTGCCGGATCAGTTCCACCAGTAAACAGATTTAATCAGCAGTTGCTGGGAGACAGTGCTACATGGGATAAGGACACAGAAATAATGTGACAATTAAAGATAAGCAATTGCACTGTGTTATGATGGAAGAAAGAATTTGCCTGTGGGAAGAGGAGCTGATAGCCAGGCAGACCAGGAATGAATTTCTCTTGTGTGTCTTCTATTGTGAGAGTTACTGACAGTTTGTGACTAAATCATCTTGAAACAAACAGAGCTGCTGTCTTGAGGCCAGAGTCTGTAAATCAGCGAGTTGAGAATAGAAACAACCATTAAAAGGCACCTCTGAAGAACAAACAATTGGAAGAGCCAGGTCCCAGATTTATAGATGGAGCAGTTCAATTCTTTGTCAAAAATACAACTTTGGGCTGAAGCTCAAGGCCCTGAGAGGCAGATGTATTTTTTTGTGAAATGCACACCATTTTCTGCCCAAGAATGTGAAATTTCTCTTCTCCATGTCCTCTATTAGGTGCATCATGAGATATCACCTCTCTTGGAGAAAGACTTTAATACAGTGTCTTTCACAACCTCACATTACCCTGAAGCAGTTTACAGCCAATTAAATACTTTTTAAGTACTCATAGTAATCATATAATCATACAGCCCAGGAGCCCATTCTGTCTATCATACCTGTGCTAGCCCTTTGAAAGAGCTATCCATTTAGTCCCACTCCCCTGCTCTTTTCCCATTGCCCTATAAATTTTCTCCCCTTCAAGTATCATTCCAATTCCATTTTGAAAGGGGTGATTCAATCTGCTTCCCCCAATCTTTCAAGCAGTGAATTCCAGATCACAACAATCAGCTGCTTTAAAAAAAGATCCTTACCTCCCCTTTGGCTCTTCTGCAAATTACCTTAAATCTGTGTCCTTTGGTTACTGACCATAGGTAATCATCACAAGTGACACAATTTCTAAGTAAAATTAATTCCTTCTCTTGATATCACAAGAGGCTTCTTATGTTCTTCTTTATTGGTCTACAGCCCCCCTAACAGTAACCAAAATGTAGGACAAAGTGTACAAGAAGAAATATTGGGTGCTTGTGAAAAAGGGATGGCAATAATCATGGGTGATTTTAATCTACATATAGGGCAGAATCTTGCAGTCAGCGTCCAGGGGCGGGCCCAACGCACCGAAACGTAAAATGACATGCAATGACCCGGGCGTGCGTCCCGACGTCACCACGCACCATCGCAATATTTCGGAGGGAGAGTGCTCTATGAGTTCCGAGGTGCATCTGCCATTAATTAGCGGGCCACTTAAGGCCCTTGAGGCAGTAATAACGATTTTTCTCAGCCTGTGCGATTTTCAGAGGGTCGCACAGGCGCAACGGGCAGCTGGGTAGGCCACATTTTTTTAAAATGGGTGGGATAAGAGGAGTGAGTGCGTTAGTGAATGCAAGCTGTTAGTCATTTACCTTAGAAACTTACTGCTACTTGCTTGTGTGAACAGGAGAACTTCAAATCTCTTTAGAGCTGCTTTTACAGGAATAACAGGCTTCAGGTTAGGACTCTGGAGGAAACATAATTCTTGGGGCCTTGCAGGTTTCAGGCAGCCTTCCCTTACCCTGGGAATGGGAGTTGTGCTCTCCACTGGAGGCACCTCCTCTGAGGAGGAAGAGAGGGCCAGAAGGGGGAGGAGGCCAGGAGTCCATATGCAGCCTCCAGGGGAGCCGCCTTTCAGAGGACATGCGCAGGCACAAGGGGCGCAGGGCCAACAGGAAGTACAAGGAGGAAGGGGCCGCAGAAGACACCAGTATCCTGCTGCCAGGGTTTACAGGCAGCAATACAGCTACCTCAATATGTCTGAGGTGCAGGGCCGAAGGAGACTCTGTCTCTCAAGGGAGACAGTGACCTCCATCTGTCAGATGATAGGTCCTGAGGTCAGCTTCAACTGTGTGTGTGGACACCCTATGCCAGTGGCGCTGAAGGTCACGGCTGCCCTCAATTTCCATGCCTCCGGCTCTTTCCAGGGGTCGGTGGGTGATCTTTGTGGAATCTCCCAATCAGCTGCGCACACTTGTGTCAAGCTGGTGGCAGATGCTCTGTCAAAGCGTGCATTGACTTTCATTCACTACCGCTCAGACGAGGCCAGCCAGGTGGAGCAAGCCAGAGGCTTTGCAGCAATTGGTGTCTTCCCTCGCATCCAGGGTGCAATCAACTGCACACGTGGCCATCAAGGTGCCAGTGGGTGAGCTGGGTGCCTTTGTCAACAGGAAGGGATTCCACTCCATGAACGTGCAGACAGTGTGTGACCACAGGATGCAGATCCTGCAAGTCTGTGCAAGGTACCCAGGTAGCTCCCATGATGCCTACACCCTCAGACACTCCCAGGTGCTGAGGCTCTTCAGTCCTCCTGCCAGCTAGATGGACGGCTGCTGGGTGACAAGGGCTATCCCCTCAAAAGTGGCTCATGATGCCCGTCCACCATCCAAGAACAAAGGCTGAGCTGTGGTGCAACAGGAGCCACGCCTCCACAAGGCCTGCGGTAGAGAGAATCATTGGTCTTCTCAAGATGTGCTTCTGATGCCTGGACCATTCAGGGGACACACTGCAATACCCCCCAGATTGTGTGTCACTGATAGTGGTTTCATGCTGCGATCTCCATAATCTGGCGTTGGAATGGGAGGGAAGCAGTGGAGGAAGAAGATATAGATGCAAATGCTCTGGCTGCAGATGATGAGTCCAGTAGTGAGTCCAAGGATGGGATGCTCAGGAGAATGCTGAGGGGATAGGCGCTGACCCGTACAACTTCCAGGGAGGCAGGGACACCTGGGAGGCTTTGATCCATTGATCCTTCAGCTAGCCTACCAAAGATGAACTTCCACCACATACCAGGGCTGTAGGTTCCATACTCGATACCTAAGAGCAACATTTACCTGGTTAGGAACATTAACTATGTGACTTGTCAATAAAGCTCAATGACAAACAAGTCACTCATAACATCATGGGTTCCCCTTCACCTGCAGAAGTAATGAAGCACCCAGAGGCTTGTTGAGAACTAAAATATTTAATGATTGCATAATTGCATACAGAAATGAAAGTGTATTAAAAGGCGTTGAGCAGCACACCTACTGAAAAACAACTGAAACAGGGGGCAAAAGAAAATCACCAGTGATAAGCCTGTGGTGTGCCTAAAGTGATTTATGTTTACATTTGCGGGTGCTACATCTAGGTACTCCCCCCTCGCTGGCTCTGGCATTTGAGATAGCCTACTCGCTCTGCTGTCCTGTTGGGCTGGATGACCTTGGCAGGTGTCCTCTGGCCCGTGGAGCTTGTGCTGGCCTCAACTGGGGGGGAGTGGTCAGTTGCCACAGCCTCATTAGATGCCACGGTCACTGGCAGAGAGGTGGTGAAGCTGCTGCCCTCATCTGGAGCGCCCTTAGAGGAGCCCGCAGAGATGACAGGCAGCTCATGCGCCAACGTGAGGTCACTTCGGACCTTCCTGCTCACCATTGATGGATGGGCACCTAACTGGGATACTGGGTGCCCAATCAATCTCCCACACTGACACTGACCACCTGAGGGCAATGCCTTTGTGAAGGCTTGCAGGTCTAAGCGCATCCCCAGGAAGCCCTAATTGTTCTCCTGAAGGAGCCTCTCCATGGAGGAGTTATTGCGCTCGGCCATGAGGGTCATTGCATTACACATGCTCCGCATGGACTCCTCCATCACGGAGACCATGGCACGCATTCCCTCATGTATCTCTGCTAGATCCTCCCGCACACCTTGCTGGACTTCCAGCATCTGCTGCCTCAGGTGCGACTCTAGAGGCACATCATCAGCCACCGACTGAGCATGTTCCTGGTCCCCAATAGATCTCTGACTGCCAGCGCCCTGGGCACTGTCTGCCTCCGCCTGCACCTCAAGCGAGTGTGAAGTGCCCGCACCACCGTGAACCGGGACAGTAGCCAATGATCTTATCCCCACCGAGGTGCTGGTATCTGCGCTGGTGCCTGCCTGGCTGAGAGGGTGTGACGCTGGTGTGTTTATATCTTCTGAGCCCTCAGGGGTCAGTGGCGGTCCCTCTGCCTCCTGAGTGTGGGCGTGCTCCAGAGAGGCTGAGAGGAAAAGCAAGGACAGTTGATTAGTTGAAGTCATTACATGTTAATGTGTATGCCTGGCCCCCGGATCAGGATGCGCTCCTTCCATTATTAATGGGCAACCCATGTTGGAGGCTGAAATCAATATACAATCAACAGTGGAATGATTGCAATGATAGACATTGTGACCTCAGGGCACGGCACTCTTACATCCCAATGGCACCCCAACCTCACTGCAGCCAGTAGACATGGGTGCATGGCACCTCTCCAGCTCGAGAGCCTCCTGCTTGTATCTGGTCAGTATGAGTAGGTGGGCCTGCCCTCCGCCAGTCCGCAGCCGCTCAGCATCATTGTGTGAGGTCTTCTTCTGAAAGGAGAGAGGAGCATTGATTAGTCCACCCTGTACCTGCATTGCCATTGCAGCCTTGCCACCCCCACCTGAGGAATACCTCGCAGGGCTCATCCGATTCGTGACCCTGGAGCCGCCATACACTCAATCCAAGCAGCCAGGGCTGACCCCCTTGCCCAGATGCTGCCTCCATCACATTTGCCACATCACACTCTAAGACCTTCCAAACCCACGAACACTGCCACCTAGAAGCACAAAGGCAGCAGATAGATGGGATCACCACCACCTGGAAGTTCCTTTCCAAGTCAGTCAGCATCCTGACTTTGAAATGTTTCGGCGCTCCCCCACTGAGCCTAGGTCCAGATTCTGGATCTCACCCCCAAAACAGCACTGTGGGTGTACCTGCACCACATGCAGTGGATGCAGAAGGCAGATCCCCACCACCCTCTCAGGGGCAACTAGGCATGGGCAATAAATGCTGGCCCACCCAGCGAAGGCCACATTCCGTGAATAAATGAATGAATGCAATATCAAAATTGCAAGTTTGTTGGGGGGGTTGCACAGGGGCGGCCAACCTAACTGTTGTGCTAAGTGACCCATGCCAACATGGTACTCACCCTTCCCGACCACAAGAGGTCATTGATTCGCTTGTGGCACAGCACCCAGGTGTGTCTCATCACATCTTGGGAGCTGACCGTTTTTGCCACCCCCTCCGAGGCACGTTTCATTATGTGGTGGGGGGGGCCTCCTCCTTCCGTCACTTGGCACAAGGATGTTGCGGCATGCTGCCACCTCCTCGAGGAGGGCAGCTAGGCACTCATCCAAAAATCTCAGGGCACACTGCCCTGGGGACATGCCCTCCCACCTGGCCTGATCTCCAAAAGCGCTATCGGACATCCTCCTGTGCGACATCGGTGGCAGCCTTTGGAAGGTTGCCTGCGCCATGTTTAAATAGGCCACCGGGTCGCCATTGGACCCGGCAGTCATTGGACTCCTGCTGCCGCCTGCCCCTTCCTGCTGATCTCGGGAGCTGCAATTCATGTTGGGCGGGCCTTAATTGGCCCGACTGCGTAAAATGGCGGTGCTGAGCCGACCACAGGCAGCGATCAGCTCCGTGCCCGCCTGCCATAGGAAAAATTCTACCCATAAACTGGAAAAATCAGATTGGCCGTAGTTGCCTGAATGAGAAGTTCACCGAATGCATTGAAGATAGTTTCTTAGAGCAGCACATTTTGAAACCAACGAGAGAGCAGGTTATATTAGATTTGGTATTGTGTAATGGGGCAGAATTAATTAATGACCTCAGAATAAGGTAGCAGTGACCACAATATGATTGAATTTTACATCCAGTTTGAAAGAGAGAAGAGTGAGTCTTAGACTAGTATTTTAAACTAAATGGGCATGACAGCTGAGCTAGCTGAAGTGTACTGGGATACAGGGATCAATAGAGAAGCAGTGGCAGACATTTAAGGTGATCTTTCAGAATACTCAAGAATAAGTATATTCCTATTATAAAGAAAAATTCTAAGGGGAGGACACACCATCCATAGTTAACTAAAGAAGTTAAGGAAAGCATCAAACTTAAAGAAGCATTTAACTGTGCAAAGATGAGTGGCAGGTCAGGTAATTGGTCAGAATATAAAGATGGCAGACAATTACTATAAGGTTAATCAGGAGAAATAAATTAGAGTATGAGAGGAAGCTGGCTAGAAATGTAAAAATGGATAGGAAGAGTTTCTGCAGGTATTTAGAAAGGAAAAGAGTAAGTAAAGTGAGTGTTGGTCCTCTAGAGAATGAGGATGGGGAGTTTAATAGTAGATAATAGGGAAATGGCAAATGAAATTAGCAAATATTTTGCTTCTGTCTTCACTCTAGAAGATACAAAAACATTCCAGTATTGGCTGTAAATCAGGAGGTGGAAGGGAGATGGGAACTTGGTGAAATTACAATCACTAGGGAAGTAGTACTGAGCAAACTGATGGAGCTGTAGGCTGACAAGTCTCCAGGTCCTGATGGACTTCATCCTAGCGTCTTAAAAGAAGTGGTGAATGAGGTAGTAGATGAATTGGTGTTAATTTTACAAAATTCCCTAGGTTCTGGAAAGATTCCATCAGACTGGAAAGTAGCAAATATAAGCCCTCTTTTGAAAAATGGAAGGAGGCAGAAAACAGGAAACTATAGGCCAATTAGCTTGGCGTCTGTCGTGGGGAAGGTGTTAGAATCAATCACCAAGGAGGTTATAGCTGGGCACTTAGAGAAACCTAAGGTAATCGGAAGAGTCAGCATGGGTTTGTGAAAGGCAAATCATGTTTAACCAATTTATTGGCATTCTTTGAAGGAGTAACATGCGCTTTGTATAAAGGGGAGCCTGTAGATGTACTATACTTGGATTTCCAGAAGACATTGATAAGGTGCTACATAAAAGGTTATTATGGAAAATAAAAGCTCATAGTGTAGGGGGTAACGTATTAGCACGGATAGAGGATTGGCTGGCTGGCAGAAAACAGAGAATATGCATAAGTGGGTCTTTTTCTGATTGGCAGGATATGATGAGTGAAGTCTCACAGGGGTCTGTGCTGGGGCCTTAACATTTTACAATTTATATCTATGACTTAGATGAGGGGAGTGAAGGCATGGTCGCTAACTTTGCCGATGACACAAAGATTGGTAGGAAAGTATGTTGTGAAGAGAACATAAGGAGGTTGCATACAGATGTAGGTAGTTTGAGTGATTGGGCAAAAATTTGACAGATGGAGTATAATGTGGGAAAACTTGAAGTTGTTCACTTTGGCAGGAAGAATAAAAGAGCAGAGTGTTACTTAAATGGAGAACGGCTGCAGAATTCCAAGCTGCAGAGGGATCTAGATGTTCTAGTGCATGAGTCACAAAAAGTTAGTATGCAGGTACAGCAAGTAATTAAGAAAGCTAATGGAATGCTATCCTCTTTACAAGAGGAATTGATCATAAAAGTGAGGACGTTATGTTTCAGTTATACAGGGCATTGGTGAGACCATATCTGGAATAGTGTGTCCAGTTTTGGTCTCCTTATTTAAGGAAGGATGTAGATGTGTTAGAGGTGGTTCAGAGGAGGTTTACCATGTGATACCTAGAATAAGCAGGTTGTCTTATGAGCGAAGGTTAGATAGACTGTTTCCACTGGAGTTTAGAAGAGTGAGGTGTGACTTGATTAAGTATATAAAATCCTGAATGGTATTGACAAGCTCAACATGGAATTAATGTTTCCTCTCATGGGTGAGTCTAGAACTATGGGGCACTGTTTTAAAATTAGGGTCGCCCTTTTCGTACAGAAATGAGGAGAATTTTTTTCTCTCGGAGAGTTGTGCGACTTTGTAACTCTCTGCCTCAGAAGGTTTTGGAGGCAGGGTCGCTGAATATTTTTAAGGCAGCAGTAGATAGATTCTTGTTAGACAAGGGAATGAAAGGTTATTGGCGTTTGATGGGAATGTGGAATTCGAAACACGAACAGATCAACCATAATCTTATTGAATGGCAGAGCAGGCTCGAGGGACCAAATGGCTTATTTCTGCTCCTAGTTTGTATGTTCGTACTAAAGCATCATAGGGCCATTTTTCTACCGTAAAGGTGCTATAGAAACTTGAGTTGTTGTTGTTTCCACCCCAGGTTAAACCAGAAGGAAATGTTTACACAGTCTCCTAGTTTATTCAGGACAATCAAAGCCCAAGTTCGGTAAACTTTGCACCATGGTTAAAGCCTCCTGCCCCATATGTAGCTTAAGTCCTTTGAAACAAGGTTTAAAACCTGTATCAATGCAACATCAATGTTCAGTTGATGAGAGCCCATGCGTTGGTGTTGTGCGGAGGTCAGAGAAAGCCCATGTTCATTCACTGTTCTGTGTTAAGCCACTCTCAACGGGCGGGGTCCTGTACCTGGCCTTGGTGCCTTCCGTATATTAGTGAACAGGACTTTTAAAAATCAGTCAATGGTGTTGCCCTTCAGATGGAAATGATAAGGGGGATACCCATCCTCATGTTGCGAACAAGGGTGGAGTAACTGCACCTCAATAAACTTTCAAGACAGGCCTTCGGCCCAACTGGTCTAAGCCAGCATTTATGATCCATTCAAGCCTCCACCAACTTTATTTCTTCTAACCCTATCAGCATATTTTTCTACTCATTTCTCCATGAATTAATTCATGATCAGGAATTAAATTCCTTAAAGAGTGGTGGAAGCTAATGCATAAAATCTTTCAAAAGGGAATTGGATAAAACTTGAAAAGAAAATATTTGGAGGACTATGGGGAAGAATCAGGGGAGTCCGACTAATTGGATAGCTCCACCAAAAAGCCAGTCTGGCATGATGGGCCCAATGGCCTCCTTCAGCGCTGTGTAAGTCTGCTGCATTGGGAGTATGGAACGTTCTGTAACACATGTAGGGAAGCAGTTTCAGATGCAGGAATATAGAACTGGATTATCGCACAGTTGGGGAGATTCCACGGCCCTTTAAAAATAGCACACAGACCCCGATTCTAGGATTTCCGGCACCCCCAATTATCGGCAGCATGGGAGAAGGGTATGTGCTGGTGCTGGTGCTGGTCGCAAGCTCGTAACCTGCACTTCCAACCTGGCTGTCTTCATTGCGAAGATAGTCATCTCCTAATGCCCTGCAATTTTCATGGAGTCGAGTCAGCTTTACAAAGACTCATGGCTCACGGTCTCTCAAGTCTCGTGAGCTATAGTCTGGATGAGGGGACCTTTTGAAAGGTAACTTCAAAAGGTCTTACCCATTCCCCACCCACGCCAACTCACCCACTCCGCTGCCCCTCATATTCTCCATGTCAACCTATACAAACTAGCTTCATTATGCATTTATGCTGAGAGCCCAGACATCCATTAGTCTGTTGAAACAGTGGCACACAAAGGAAAACATTGTTTGACTTTTTTCTCTTAGATATATTGTCTCAATTAGTGTGTGTTCATTTACACAAGATAAAGTGATGTCAAGTGCTTGTATTTTCTGCTATTGATACTTTCAAGATCTGGTTGATTGACATTTTTATAGGGCTGTAATAAAGCATGGAAGTGCAATGAGTTGGCATGGAGGGTATGAGGGGCCATGGGGTTAGGTAAAGGAATATTGGTTGGCATGGAGAATATGAAAAATCATGGGAGTGTGTGTCAGGAACAGTTGACATGAATGGAACATTGGGAATGTGTGGGGGGGAGGAGGTGTAAGGGGTGACGACTATAGGGCCTAATATTCAATAAAAATTAAATAAAACAATAAAACAATTTAAATAAAATAGTAAAACAACACTGAAGTGGGTCTTTTAACCAGCCTGCCTTGGCACTCAGCAGCCCCTGTGGCTACCTCCAAACTTTTTCAGAGGGCACCGGCCCCGACACCAGCATGAACCCACCCCTCAATCCTTCATCTCCCAAACCCCAGAAATGATAACTCTGCACTTGTAGGCTCTTCCTCCCGGGGTAGGCACACTGAGCTTGAAAATTTCCTGACTCCCACTACCTCCCTCCAGGATGAAAACCCAACTCATAGTTCGGGGCATGTTTGAAAAAAATAATATGACTACCAGATGCCTCAAAGGACTTTACAACCAATGAAGTACCTTGGAAGTGCAGTCATTGTTGTAATCTATAGATTACAATCTGAAGTATGAGCAAATTGGCATTGGATAAATAAGACCAGAGAATTGAATATGTGGCTCAAAGATTAATGTGGGAGAAATAGGTTTTGATTCATGGACCACTGGCACCAGTACTGAGGAAATGGGGAGCTGCATCACAATGGGACAGCCTTCACTTGAACTGCACTAAGATTATTGTCATGGCGAATCATCTAACTAGACCTTTAGTAAAGAGTGGTTGAGGGTTCACATGAGGGAAACAGGTTATTTTAGACCTCGTAATTTTTAATGAGACAGGATTAATTAATGATTTCATGAAAAGATAGAGGGAGGGAGAAATTAGAAAAGAGGGCAAACTAGAAACAAATATAAAAAACAGGCAGTAAGAACTGCTAGAAGTGTATAAAAAGTAACAAAGTAGCTACAGTTTCCATTGGTCTCTTTGAGGCTGAAACAGGAGAATTAATAATGGGAAGCAAGGAAATGGCAGAGACTTTGTATTGTACCTGCCTTCACTTGGAAGACACAAGAAGCATCCCAATAATAATAGGAGAACATCAAGGGGAAAAAGTGTAATGAACTTGGGATGCAGGGCTGGTTTCTTGTAAGAAACAGTAAACTTTATTTACAGGCTGCTGGTGAGGCTACATGCTTGTTCCAAGACCAAGGCTAAAAAGCTCTTTCCCTAAGATTCTCTGTGCTTAGGGTTGATTTGTTTGTACAGTCACATGATCCCCATGACAATAAGAAATGGCTTAACTTACAATTACTACATTCCACTCCCTTTAATTTTGTTTTGCCCTCTATTTACAAAAACATCTTAATCCCTATTATATACAGTTCATGCCATTATAAATTTAGAATTTGAGGAAGTTTTCAGATTCGGTTAAAGTGACTCAACTTTGCAGCTGGAGGTTCTTCCACTGGATTGACTTGAACAGGATCTGCAGCTTCAGGGATATCCCTAGACAATGGCAGTTCAGAATTATTTACTTCAACAGAGACATCAGGTATGTCTATATTTTATCCAGGGGTCAAATTTTCGATTTTGTTTTCAGATGGATTAATTAGCTGTTACGGGTTTCTCGACTTCTGAGATGATCCACGTGTTTCCCAAAAATCCTGTTTTCCACTTCTACTTGATAAGATAAAAGGTTTTGTTTCAGAGACGATTGTACCAGGGACCCATCTCGGACCAGTTGCACAACTTCATACAAAACTGTCTCTCAGTAAACTCTCAACCTTTACCGTGAACGCTGTGATTTACTTTGACTCCTCTGGTTTCTCTCCACCTTCCCCTCTAAATTAGGGAATACTAGACTCAATCTCATACAAGGTTAATGCTTCATCAACATTCTGAAGGTGTTAAACCAGTGGTTCATGAGGAGTTGTGCAATAGCTGAACAAGAATCTCAAAATTCGTGTTTCTAATGTTCCCCCTGATAGTTTCTTCTTGCCTGCTGTAAAGATTTATACTGTTTTTTTTTGCTAACCCATTGGACGAGGGTGATACAGTGCCGTTCTGATGTGTTTAATCCCATTTAGGCTCACAAATCTTTGGAATTCAGTGTTAGTGAAAGCAGTACCATTGTCTGACACAATAACTTCAGGTAAATGTGAACACAAACTCTGGTGCAGTTTTCAATTGTTGCAGATGAAGTGGGTGATCTCACTTCAAACATGTGCATCCATTTGGAATATGCATCAATAATCACGAGAAACATGGTACCTAGAAATGGATCTACATAGTCTATATGTAGTCTAACCCAGGGTCGACCTGGCCACTCCCACAGATGCAGTGGAGCTGAAACGGACAACTTCTGCTGTTGCTGGCACTGGAGACAAGAGTTTCACCATTTTTTCTATATTGCTGTCTATACCTAGCCACTAGATATAACTGTGCGAGCTACTTCATTTTTGAAATACCAGGATGCGGACAATGAAGTTCCTCCAATAATGGTTCTCTTCCTTGCACAGGGATAACTACTCATGCTCTCCATTATAAGATACCATCTTGACAACACAGTTCAGATTTACGTACAAAGAATGGTTTTAATTCTTCAGGAACTTGCGCATTTGACCATCTTGTAATACTTGTTCACAGACTCTTGCTAAAATTGGATCCTGATTCATCCAATCCTTTATCTGTCTCATGCAGGCAGGTGAGGAGTCCAGGAAATTCAATTAAAGCACTACCTCTGGAGCTACTGGAACACGTGTAACACTATCAGGCAAAGGGAGGTGACTGAGGGCGCCTGCATTTGCTATATCCACACCCAGATGGTGCATAGAAGTGTACACATATGCCGACAAAATTAAAGCCCATCTTTGAATTCTAGCAGAAGCTATCAGTGGGATTGCTTCATCTTTACTAAATAATCCTAACAGTTGTTTATGACCTGCTACTATGGTGAAGTGTCAACCGTATAAATATTGATGGAACTTCCTTACTCCAAATACGATAGATTAGCCCTCTTTTTCAATTTGAGTTCTGGATACATATCCTATCAGTCTTTCAGATCCATCCTCCATCTTGTGTGACAATACTGCTCCCACTCCGTAGGGAGATGCATCACATCATGAGTATCAATTCTTTAGATGGGTCACAATGTACTGACAGACACAATGAGTGTAAAAGCTTCTTGACTCTAGTGAAGGCTTCCTCTTGCTGTGCCTTTCAGGACCATCTGTGGCATTTCTTCAATAATAAGTATAAAAGGGACTAACACTGTAGATAGATTAGGCAAGAATCGGCTGTAATAGTTTACCATGCCCAAAAAAGACTTGAGCTGCTCCCTTGATTGCCCCAACTTTCTCCTCTAATGGATACAACCCTTGGGCATCATTCAATAACACAGATACGGAACTTCCATTGCTTGGAAGATGCACTTTTCTTTTTTTAAACAAACATCAGCCTCCAAAAATCTCTTCAGAATCTCTTCCAGGTTTGCCTCATGCTCTATTTCTGTGGATCCTGTGATTAGGGCATTGTCCAGGTACACGATCACTTGGGGAAGTCTTTAAATTAAGCTTTCCATGGTTCTTTGGAAAATTGCACAGGTGACACACCAAAGATTAGGTGTGTATATTGGTACAGGCCCTTGTGCGTGTTTATGGTGGCATAACTACTTGATATGTTGTCCAGCTCGAGCTGTTCATACACATGACTCATATCCAGTTTAGAGTAGGATCTTCCTCCTGCAAGTTTAGAATACAAATTTTCAATCTGTCTAATTTCACAGCCTTATTCACCGTTAATTTATAATCTTCACAGGTGCGAATGGTTTGGTCTGGCTCCATAACAGGGACTATGGGTGCTGCCCATTCTGAAAATTGAACTGGCTGTATTATTCCTAACTTCTCCAAACAACACAATTCCACATCTACCTTTTCTTTTAGGGCATAAGGCACAGCTCTTGCCTTAAAAAACTGGGCTGTTGCTTCAGAGCCCATATATATTTTAGTTTGTAGAACTTTGATTTACCCCAACTCATCTCAGAATACTGTCATACTTTTTCAACAACTCTGGAATTCCTCCTGTCCTGCCTGCCACGTCATCATCTCTTCGCTTCATCACGCCGGGTGCCATATTTAAAGTGCAGCCACACGCACACCTCTCAGTGTTTCCAGTCCACGACCGCTGCAAAGAAAGGCAAAAAGACTGCAACCCCCAGGTTCAATGACGTGTCACTTGAGCACCTTTTGGACACAATGGAGGCTCACCGTGGTGTCCTATACTCCCACTCTGGCCGCAGGAGGGGCAGTGGCACCACCAATCCAGCATGGGAGCCAGTGGCAGCGGTGGTCAGCACCAATACCCTGCAAAAAAAGGACAGCAACCGAGTGCCACTACAGGATGAATGGTCTCATGCATTCCACCATGGAAAGTCTCTCTTCTTATAACTCCCAACTCACACACTCACAAACCCATCACACATCTACAGGGATCTCACACAACACTAACTCTCACACACACCCTCATCTCCATCAGGCTTATATCCTCTCAAGCTCGTGTCCTCATTCCATCCACGGCTCCACCCACCACAGGCTCTAAAGCAATCAAGTGTTATGGGGAGAGAGCAGGAGTGCGGCATTGATAGGGGATCAGCCATGATCATATTGAATGGCAGAGCAGGCTCGAAGGGCCGAATAACCTACTCCTCTTCCTATTTTTCTACGTTTCTAGGTTTCTACAAACATTCCATGCAGTGCCATGTGTCCTGCTCACGCTCTCTCCATCTGCAGGAGAAGCCTGCTCACATCAGCAGGAAGAGGTCCCAGACCGGGAGTCGAGTGGCCCACATTAGGCCCCTCATTCACTTTTGAGGGGCGTGCACTCGTTCTGACTAGTGAGGACTTGGACGGTGCCTGTGGTGATGGTGAGGTCGGTGGTGAACACCCTCCTGAGGATCCTGCACCACATCACCCCTCTCTCAACACAACTGAGTGCTCTCTTTCCTACTTTTGACTCTTCTGCCATACACTAATTATCTGTACTTCGGTTCACTGGGAGCTCTGCCAAGCGACAAATACCTTCAGCCAGCCAGTCTATCAGCTCCATCCACATCTTCACCTCCAGCCAATAGGACATCTCCTCCTTTCAGTTGTCCATCTGAGCTGACCTGCATCTCCACCCACCCACTGATCACACTTCCATACAGCGCCTGATCTTGCCCACCACGGCTCTCATTTTGCTTTCAATTTGCACAGCATGGTGCTAATTTGGTTTTACTTTCACTCCTCCATCCTTCCCCCTCCCTGAGTTCACCCCCCGGCATCACCTTCCACCTCCCCTCCAGGACCAACTAGCCACAACCCTTTTCCTTCGGGGATGTCCTGGTGAACATGCATGTCCCCTTCTTTCCCAAAAACCACGCCCCCATTCTCACTGACCTCCCCAACCTCCTCCTTCCCACTCCCAGGGTTCATGTCTTCCTCCGAGTTCCCACCAACTATCCTCGCCATTCTTCTACTGCTACCATCAAACCCTCACCCTTCCACCCTAGCACCTCACTCTGACTTCGGTCATCCTCACCATTCTCTTATACCACACCCACACTCCGTTCGGTCCCCAAGAGGCAGTCATGGACCCATCAGAACCCTCCCTTGCACGTTTGCCTGGACACCTCCCACCCCGACCCTCCCCTCCAAACCCTTTCCCCACTCCAGAACCCCTTCTCTTCTCTTCTCTGGATCCCTTCCTCCCCCGGAACCCTCCCCGCCACCCCCCCCCCCCCCCCCCGGAGCCCCACCACCACCACCACGCCCCCGGAGCCCCCCCACCACCACCCCCACCCCACCCCCCGGAGCCCCACCACAACGCCCCCCGGAGCCCCACCACCACCCCCCGCCGGAGCCCCACCACCACCCCCCGGAGCCCCTCCCCACGGAACCCCTTTCCCCCCTGTTCCGTCCTGCCACCCCACGGACTCTCCCCCACTTAGTCCCTCCTGCTTCCTCACTCCTCCAGTCTTCCCTCTTCCTCTTGCCTCACTTCTTCCTCCAGCTTTACTCCTTCCCCCTTCCAACTCCTTCCTCCACCCTTTGTCCCTACCCTCTCCACACTCCATCCTCCCCCTCTGCGCACACCTGCCTGCCCCTGGACTCCTTCCCCTGTCCACACTCCTTCCTCCCGCTGGATTCCCTCCCCACTCTGCACTCCCCTTACACCCACCTCCCCAGTTACCATCTCCTCTTGGGTTGCCCCCACCTGCCCTCTACTCCCTCCCCTCCAACCTCCATTCCCCCCTCCCAACCTCAAACTGCTGACACCTCTTCCTCTCCCAGTCAATCCTAGACCTTCCTCTCCCAACCCTCAACCATCATCCATTGTGAGCATCAACGTGACTTTCCACCTTCCGTGCAAAGTGCACAGAGCCATGTCCATGAATATTCACCCAGCACGCCATGGACGTTCCTCCAGGATCCTGTTCCTGTTGGGCTCCAGCATCTTCTGCCTCTCAGATGTCTGCAATGTGAGTGAAGCCCTGATCTCACCATCTTTACAAACTACCATCCTTTCCCAAACCTTTCTTTTCTAAACTCTTCAATCCATGCCCATCTTTCCAAGAGCTCCAAGTTTGAATCCTTCCAATCAGGTTTCTGCCCTGTTACAGTACCAAATCAGCTCTTATCAAAGCCATAAATAGCATCCTATATGACTATGACAAAGGTAAACTTTCCCTCCTCATCCTTCTCAGCCTGTCTGCAGCCTTCAACATGGTTAACTCATTCCATTTTCCTCCAACAGCACTCCACTGTCATCAAGCTGGGTGAGATTTATCTCACTTGGTTACATTTTTAATCTTTCCAATTGTAACCAGGGAATCACTTGCAATGGCTTTTCTTTCTTCTTCCACACCATCCCCCAAGGACCTGTGACTCCCTCCTATTTCTCATCTACTTGCTTCCCCTGGGCAATATCATCAGGAAACAGTGTCAGTTTCCACATGCATACCAGTTCTACCTTACCATCACCTCTTTCAACCCCTCTACTGTCTCTAAATTGTCAGACTGCAATATCAACATCCAGTACTAGATGGGCAGAAAGCCCCTCCAATTAAATATGGCTGTGTTTATTTGTGCTACAACACTAGGAGGAGGAGCACTCCCTGCCCATGCTCAGTTGCAGTCTCAGTGTCAGTCCCACGACCATCTGAGATATATTATTTCTTCCTTTAAGATATTCCTGAAAATTTATCTTTTTCACCAAGTTTTAGATCATTTGCCCTAATAGCTCCTTTTGTGGTTGAATGCCAAACTTTGTTCGATAATATTCTTGTCAAAAGTCTTAGGATGACTTAATTTAAAAGTGCTACATAAATACAAGTCATTGTTATTATGCAGAGAAATGAGAGAAACTGGGACTGTTCTTAAAGCAGAAAAGGTCAAGGGAAGATGTAATAGAGGTGTTCAAAATTATGAAGGGTATTGATCAACCACTGATGGATGGATTGGTGACAAAAGAGTGCAGATTTATGATAATGGGCAGAAGATCCAGAGGAGGGATGAAGTATTTTTCAATCAGCAAGTTCTTGTGATTGCAGAACCTGAAAGGGTGGTGGATGGAGCTTCAATACCAACTTTCAAAAAAAATTAGAAATATACCTGAACAATTTGCAGAGCTATGGGGGAAAAAAAAAACAGGGGAATAAGACTAATTACATAGCTCTTTCAAAGAACCAGCACAAGAGCAGTGGGCTGAAGGTACTCTATCTGTACTGTAAAATTCATGATTGACATTCCAAAAGCACATGAACTACACAAAACACATCCAAGATTTCACAAGATTTTTACCAAAGAATGTCCCAATCCCTCACTAGAGATAACCAGACTGGGAGGGGCGAATGATGTTGGATCACAAACAATATTAATATTTCTACATTATAGCTGTATTGAACACTCCCAGGCAACTATTTCTTTCAACTATCATAAGCAATAACCCACAATGTTCCATTAGTTACACTTTACTGAAGTTTTGCAGAGGAGAGAGCTTCATTGTGTTATTTTAAAATTCCAAATATGTAACCCTTGCTCCATCAGCCTTGGTTCAGAACTTTGAATTTTTTCTCTGCATTAATACTTGGAGTACAGCTCAGAAAGGAGCTCTCAAACAGATTTCAGGCTGTACCTTCCTTGATCAGTTGCCTGTAAAATGTTAAATATTGAAGTATATATTTATATAGAGGTGTTGTGGTCATTTTGACAAACAGACCACAGGAGTCTCAGGTACAGGTCACGATTGCAATTGCTCGAATAAACAAGGGAAGAACCATCTCAATGCAGCTTGAGATAGCACTCTGCTAAATTACAAATGTTCAACATATTTATACATTATTGGTCATGCACAAGAACAGTTTCCAGATTCTGATCTCGTCAACATATAGGTTTACATTAAACAGACATCTCATAACAGGTACATGCATCATATGTCCCTATTTTTCACCCAGGCAGAGACCTTCCCTCCTATCTAAGCTGGGACCTTCTGTTCTTCCCCTATCTGTTGAAGAGCACACAATCTTAGTTATTGCCAATGCTCTGACTGCAGTCCGGCTCCCAAGGCCTTTCTATTGTTTGCAGGCCCTAAGGCTGTGCAAGGTTCATTTGGTAACCTTTAACTGCCAATGTGCTTGGTAGCCCTGGTCACCTGGAGATTTTAAGTAATTCACTCCTTTTCAATAAATTCTCCCTTACCATAAATTCTTATTTTCTTCCCCCTAACAGTGGCATCTGCAATCTCACTTGATGTAACACTGCAGAATGACAATCATACAAAATATGGTGTTTGCCACTAAAAGACCAGATCTAATTACATCATTATAGACCACGAGCAGTCACTGTACGATGAGATTTCAACCAGAAATATGTTAATGACTTTGAATTTTAATGAAGCACACAGGCTGATTTTGCATTTAAAAAGTGACTTATGTCCTCATGTCTCAAAGTGTTTTATGGCCAATCAATTACCACACAGCAAGGCACCATAAACATCAAATGAGATGAACGATCACTTGCTCTCTTTGTGATATTGATTGTGGGATGAATTTTGGTAATGGCCACAGCCAAAATCTCTTTCTCCTTGGGATACTTGCCTTTATTAGCAGAGGCATAGAATATAAGAGCAGGGAGGTTATGGTGGAGCTGTATAAAACGCTAATTAGGCCACAGCTGTAGTACTGTGTGCAGTTCTGATCGCCACATGATAGGAAGGATGTGATTGCACTGGAGAGGGTGCAGAGGAGATTCACCAGGATGTTGACTGGGCTGGAGCGTTTCAGCCATGAAGTGAGACTGGATTGGCTAGGGTTGTTTTCCTTAGAGCAGAGAAGGCTGAAGGGGACCTGATAGGATGTATACAAAATTATGAGGGGCGTAGATAGGAAGAAACTTTTCCCCTTAGCGGAGGTGTCAATAACCAGGGGGCATAGATTTAAGGTTAGGGGAAGAGGTTTAGAGGGGATTTGAGGAAACATTTTTTCACCCAGAGGGTGGTTGGAATCTGGAACACACTGCCTGAGGGGCTGGTAGAGACAGGAATCCTCACAACATTTCAGAAGTATTTAGATTAGCACTTAAAATGCCATAGCATACAGGGCTATGGGCCAAGTGCTAGAAAATGGGATTAGATAGATAGGTGCGTGATGGCTGGCATGGTCATAGTGGGCCGAAGGGCCTGTTTCTGTGCTGGATAACTTATGACTTTGCTTCCATGGACCCCAGTTTAACATCTATCGGAGAAGGCAGACAAGGTTTGGCTATTTTGTCACAAAAAAATCAATTTGAATCGCTGATGTGACTGACAGGGAGGGGCATCTATCACCACCACCTGGCCTAGCTTACAGATAACTCCAAACCCACACTGCAGGGTTGACTTAATTCCTTCCCGAGAACCAATTTAGTGTCCGGGGTGTAAAAGGGAATATCACATTGGTGCAAGATGGGTTCACCTTCTGTATTTGAAGAGAAGATATTGCAATTATGTAAAGGGAAGCTTTACTGTTTGTAACCCTATGCTGTACCTGCCCTGGGAATGTTTGCTGGGATAGTGTAGATTGAGGGAGTTTTGCATCAAACAGTGCTGTACCTACCCTGGGAGTGTTTGTTGGGATAGTGAATAGGGAGTTTTACTCTGTATCTAACCTATGCTGCACTGACATACTTCACCTGAATAAGTACGAGATTCACCCCTTTTGTGCTAATGTTTCTGCTTTGTCATCATCTCATTACCTGTTGGACTCCAGAACCATCTGCAGCAAGAATCTCTGGAAAGTGATTAAGAACATGGAATAAAAACTGAAAGTGCTGGAAAAACTTAGCAGGTCAGGCAGCATCTGTGGAGAGAGAAACAGAGTTAACGTTTCCAGCCCAAGGGAACATCAAGAACATGGCCCTGTCTGATATTTATTCCCTCCCTATTCTAAGGCCATTCTAGACTTTCAACTGCAACCCAGACTATCAATAGACTAAGGATCAAGCTTTGGATCCTCTGGAAATCTTAAAACTGTCACTGTACCAAAGAGGTTATGATGCTAGACCTGACTCCACAGGGGTCATCTTGGCCAGTCTAACTTCAGAAGAATTCAGTTTCATACGAAGCCTACGGGCAGGATTTTGAGTTCGGTGGGCAGGTGCGGTTGGGAAATGGGCCACCGCCCATGATTGGCACCCCCCGACCACAATTTCATGCTGACAGGCGCACTGAAATGCTCATTGCTGCCGGGGTGGGGGCAGGAGGGGGGCAAGCGCTGAAGTCAGCACAGGTGTGGAGGGTCACTCACAGGAAGCTCCCTGAAGGCAGAGAGCTGCCTCAGGGAGCTGAAGAATTCGAAAGCCATAAATAAACATCTTCAAATGCCGAAAAAAATGTCCACGCATCAGGATCAGCCACCTGAACATATGGCTCATGTAAATTCTATCCAAACATTTTTATCTTTTTTAAAAATTAATATCGGAAACTTCATCCCACCCTCGGATGAGGTTTCCTCAAAAAGGCAAAGGCCGCCTGGCTGATTCACCAGCCTGCCAACCATAGCATTGGACGGGCAACAAAAAATTGGTTGATTACTACCTTAATAGGCCTCTTAATTTTCAGCAGGTGCGCTGCCAGCTCTCGCATGCACCTGCCAACCAAAATATTGCCCGAGTGCATGATGATATTGGGGCACTCGCCCAAAGTCACCACACACACTATTTCATGCTTAAGCAGGTCAGGCTTGCGCCCACATGCTGAGCGAAAAATTCTGCCATATGTCTGACTACTGGTTTGATTGGTTTTTCAGCTTCAGTCTGCTCCTGGCCACAGGTTACATATGGACACAGGTATGATCCTGCACAGAATGTGTTAATGTCTCAAAAGCCCAGCCTCCAATCGTCTTGCAATGCCTTTGCCATTAGACCAAAGCCCAGCTCTGCCAAGACTGTGTGGAAGTTAGCATTAAAAAAATATCACATGGGCATCTTCCACTCAAAATGAATTTTGGGATCCAAAATATCAGGGCCCTCATGGACAACACCACCATGACGGACGTCACGAGCACTGTACCGCCATCATACCTTAGGAACTCAGGCACCTCGACATTGCTGCCCTATATGAAACACAATATGCAGGAGAAGGCCAACTGAAGGAATAAGGCAGCAGGTACATCTTTTTCTGGAAGGCTCTTCCAATAGAGGAATTATGCTTCCATGGGGCGAGCTCCTGCATCCAAAATAAGCTTGTCTGGCACCTCTGACTCCCCGCTGTGGGGATGGGTGAGCACTCAAGACCATGCCACTGTTATCAGTGCTTATACTCCTACTCCTGAGCCAACAGATGAGATCAAGGAGGGATTCTACACAGACCTTGAGTAATCCCTAGCCCCAAAGATGATAACTCCTCAGAGATTAAGTCAGGGAGGATGTAAATCTCTGGAAGGGTGCGAAAGGCAAGGAAAGAGTAAGAAAGCAAACTCTAATGGAGTCCTCCTCCTGATAAAATGCCTAGATCATGACCTTGGTCATAACCAACACTGTTCCACCAACGAAATATGCAAAAGACCTCATGGAAAAGCCCACAGTCCAAACACTGGCATTTGCTCGACTATGTCATCATTCAAGCAAGGGACTGCAGAAATGTTCACATCACCCATGTCATGACAGGTACTGATGACCGCTGGACCAATCACTGCTGAATTTGATCCGCTATCCCCCATCGGCCTGGCCCCCAAACTGCAGAGGCAGCAGCAGCAAGGCCACAAGAAAACTAAGATCAAAGTTCTCAACGGTCTCACCAAGGTAGCCCTTCCAGTCAGAGTCTCATTGCCAACTTCCAGCCACCAGGAGACAGTGTACCCAGCTTGATCAAATCTAAAGTCTACCATAGCAAGCACCTGCGAAGAGGTCCTTGGTCTGTCTACCAGGAAACATCGTGACTGATGTGACAAAAATGACTAAGATACAGGACCTAATCAAGCATCAGCGCAAAGCTTTCATTGACTGGGAACTTCACCATGGCTCCAGAGAAAAGCAGCAACCCTACAGGTGGCTAAGGCAGTGGTACAGCATAAAACATGCAACATAAAGAACAAATGGTGGGTAGAAAGAGCGCAGGAGATCCAACAATTTGCAGACATCAATGACATGACTGTGCTGAAGAAACCGCGCAAGACAATCTATGGCCCAAGCACTCAAGGCCCACCCTGCTGAGAGCTGAGAGCCAAGCATGGAGCAGAGTTCATCAAGGACAGGGGGTGGGGGGGGCAGTCTGTGCTTGGAGTATCTTGAAGATCTTTTGAAGAAGTCTTGAAGAATTTTGAAGATCTCCTGAACCAAGACTGTTTGATTTAAACATCAACTCCATTCCTCAATGAGACTGGCTTGGTCTCATCCCTACCCTAGTCCTGAGCGGGGTTGAAAAAGCCATTTGACGGTTAAAAGACTGAATCTTCTGGAGCAGATGGAATCTGTGCTGAAATTCTGAAACACAGCAGAGATAGGGTCCTGGCATGGCTACACAACCTCATACCCCTCATCTGGCAAGAACAACATTAGCCAGGGGATCTCAGTGACACTGATTATGGCTATACTCAGGAAGAGAGACAAGTCTGATTGCAGTAACTACAGGGGAGTCTTCATGCTATTTGACACAGGGAAGATCATTGCAAGGATGCTCCTCACTGCCTCCTCCCTGTGGCTGAGGAACTCCTTCCAGAGTTGCAGTGCAGTTTTCACTCATTGAGCAGCATCAGACATGATCACTGTTGGCAAATTCAAGAAAACAGCAAGGAACAGCACCAACTGCTGTACATGACCATTTGACCTCACAAAAGCCTTTAACTCTGTCAACCATGAAGGCTCCTCAAATTTGGCTGCCCTCAGAAATTTGTCATCATCCTTCACATACTCCACAATGAGCTGTGATCGATAAGGCTGTCATTGTACAAACTCTCTTCTCCATTTTCCTCATTGCAATACTGCACCTTACCTCCAGCAAATTACCTACAGGCATGGAGATAATCTGCAGTACAGATGGAAAACTGTTTAGCTTCATTGAGATCAGTATGCAGATGATGCTTGTGTATGCACTCATTCAGAAACTGAGCTCCAGGTCATTGTTGACTCCTTCTCAGCATTTGAGAAAGTGGACCTTTCACTAAACACCCAGAAAACTAAGGTTCTCTTCCAACTAGTTCTTACAGCACAACAACTCCCCCGATTAAGATAAATGATGAGATCCTGGAAAATGTGGACCATTTTCCTTATCTTGGGAGCCTCTTCTCGATGAAGGCAGGCATAGACGATGAAATTCATCATCACTTCCAATGTGCCAGATCAGCCTTTAGCCAACTGAGGAAAGGAATATTTGAGGACCAGGATCTCAAACCTAAGGTCATGGTTTATCAGGCAGCAGTGACACCCACACTTGAGATGATTGAACAACCTACAGCATGCACCCCAAAGCACTGGGGAAGTACCATCAGCAGTGCCTTCTCAAGATCATCCAAATCCAGTGGTAAGAAATGCAGTCCAACAACAGTATCCTCTCCCAAGCCAATTTTCCCAGCATTAATCATTCAAAACCAGCTCTGCTGGATGGGACATGTCGTTTGTATGCCTGGAACAAGACTCCCAAAGCAACTGCTCTCTACTTGGAACTCGATTGTGACAGGAGACTTCCAGGAGGACAGCAGAAACACTTTACGGATGTCCTCAAAGCACCTATAAAGAGGTCAAGTATCCCTGCCAACTCATGGGAATTCCTGAATTGTGACCAACCCAAATGGAGAAGGCTCATTCAGAAAAGCAACAAACACATCAAGACATTTTGTCAGAAACGTGCAGAGGCAAAGTCAAGGCATCGGAGGAGCACACAAACCTCCAAACAACCCATGTACCCAAACTTCAAACGCCATCTGCAACACATGTGACAGAGCCTGCAGATGCCGCATTGGACTTGTCAACCATCTTCGATCCCTTCAAATCAGGGTGGAAGCAAGTCATCCTCAATCCTGAGGGACTGCCTAAGGAAATAAAGGACAGATTTAAATGCATAACTCCTCATCTCCCAGGCCAGTCTAACACATTCCCTTTTTCAATACCATGACATTTGATTATAGAAATGTACAAATATTAAAGCTGAGAACCCATGGCTGTAAATTGTGGTAAGGGCCCATTGCTGTTCAGAAAGGTTTCTCAAGCTCAAACACTGGGCTAAGAGCTTTCCCTGTGTCAGGACCTTCTGCTCTGGTTTGTTTGTTACTGTTGTTTCAGGCAAAATTAAGTACATGTGAAAGGGAAAGATCAAAATTCTGGTTTATTAAAGGCCTCCCACCCAATTCACAGACAGCTACTTTTAGGAAAGGTCAGAGTGCTACTTTTTATCCAGAATTATGTATACATTTTGACCAAGCTAAGAGACTTGAGTCTGATCCAGCTGCACTTTTAAATCAGGAGTTAACTGGCATGTCTCCAATTGCAGAATTATAAATCACCAGGAGGCTGGGTTTTTCTAGAATTCAGCTTCATAAATAATTCATCACCCTTTATTCATCACGCTGAATGAGCTCTTATCATTTAATGTGATGTCCACAATCCAGGATGGAGGGTTTCTCATTAAATATTGAGAATTCACAGCTCTCTTCAATAACTGGGTTAAGGACACAATGTAATTAAGCACAGGACATTAGTTCCCAGCTTCAGCTCCCTGTTGAGTGAGCTGGTGTTCGGGGCATTTGAACTGGTTTCAGTCTGTCTGCTCTGCAGGTGGAAATCAAACAAACAGTTTGTCTCAACAACCCTTGAACCCATGTGAGGAGTGGATCAGGCTTTGCTGTCCTGTCCCTTCATAGTCAAATGAACTGTTGGCACCAGCCAAAAAGTGGCATGTACTGGCTGGCCAGTCGCACTGTATCCCAGCAAAAATCAATGTGGAGAGGAGAGAAGTGGGATGGTAGGAGAGGAGCACTGTGTAGGACAGGAGAGAGGAGTGGGGGGACAGGGAGGCATGAAAATGGGGAGAAAGGAGGAAAGACCAAGGACACAAGAAACAGGAGAAGTAGGCCATATGATCCATCGAGCCTGCTCCGCTATTGAAATGATTATGGCTGACCTTGGGCTTCAACTTCATTTTCCTGCCTGTTCCCCGTATTCCTTGATCCGAGACACCAAAAATTTGTCCAACTCAGCCTTAAATACATTCAATGACGGAGCATCCACAACCCTCCAGAGTAGGGAATTCCAAAGATTCACAACCCTGGAGAAGAAATTTCTCATTTCAATCCCAAATGATTGTCCCCTTATCCTGTGACTGTGTGCCTGTAATTTAAATTCCCCAACCAGCAGAAAACAATCTCAGTGTCTACTTTTCAAGCCATGTCAGAATCTTGCATGAGTCAATGAAATTACCTCTCATTCTAAACTCCCAGCAAATATAGGCCCAAATTGTTATTCCTCACATCGCAAGACAACCCTCTCATCCCAGGGACCAATTTAGTGAATCCTCACTGTACTGCCTCCAATACAAGTATATCCTTCCTTAAAAATGGAACGCAAAGCTGCACAGAGTATTCTAGGTGTGACCTCACCAGAGCCCTGCAAAATTATAGCAAGACTTCTTTATTCTTGCAGTCCAATCCCCTTGCAATGAAGGCCAACATGCCATTTGCCTTCCTAATTCTTGCTGTACTTGCACACTAACTTCTTGTGTTCCTTGTACAAGTACACCCAAGTATCTCTGAACTTCAACATTTATAACTTTCACTCCCTTTAAAAAATAATATGCTTTTCTGTTCTTACGACCCACATTATACTCCAATTGCCATCCTGTTTTCCACTCATTTAACTTGTCTACATCTCTTTTCAGCTTGTCCTCCTCAGTTTATATTCCCATTTAGCTTTGTGTCATCAGAAAACTTAGATGCATTACTCGGTCTCTTAATCTAAGGCATTAATATAGATAGTAAGTAGCTGAGGCCCCAGCACTGATCCTTGCAGCACTCCACTAGCCACAGACTGCAAACTTGAAAATACACCATTATGCCAACTTTTTGCTTCCTGTCTAATTAACCAATCTTCTATCCATGCTAATATATACCCCTAACCATCAGGCCTAATCTTAAAAAAGAACAAAAAGTACAGCACAGGAACAGGCCCTTCGACCCTCCAAGCCTGCGACGATCATATTGCCTGTCAAACTAAAACATTTTGCACTTCCGGGGTCCATATCCCTCTATTCCCATCCTATTCATGTATTTGTCAAGCTGCCTCTTAAACACCACTATCGTACCTGCTTCCACTACCTCCTCTGGCAGCGAATTCCAGACACTCACTACCCTCTGCGTAAAAAAAAAAACTTGCTTCACACATCTCTAAAATTTTCTCCTCTTACCTTAAGAACAAAATCTTGCCTATTTATTTTTACCTTGTGTAGCACCTTACCGAATGCCTTTTGGAAATCCAGATAAACTACATCTACTGGTTCCCCTTTATCCATCTTACTAGCTACTTCCTCAAAAAAACCAATAAAATTTGTCAAACATAATTTTCCTTTCTTAAAATGATGTTGAAGTTGATCACACTCCAAGTGCATGTTAAGGCTTCCTCAGTAATTGTAATAATTACAATTCTGATAAACATAGGACTGTAGCTTTAAGAATAATCCTGTGTTGTAAGATCACATGATCTGTGTAAACCAATGAGTTAGCAGCACAGGGAACCTCTAGGGGAGAGTTCTTCTTTAGTTAGATGCACACATGGGGCAAGATTGAGTTTGGCATTCAGGCACAGTTGGCAGGCCCAGGAGCAGCTGGGAAATGGACCACCACCTGCAAATCGATCTCCGACTGATTTCACACTGGCGGGCCAATTAAGGGCTGCTGAGCGTGAACAGTGACTCCCCGATATTCGGGAAGGGGTAGGCGGGGGCCTGTCGGCTGCTGGGTCCAATGGCGACCCAGTGGCCAAATTAAAACTGGCACAGTCAGGCTCTGGAAGGCTGCCGGCGACAAAGACAGCTTCAGTGCTGTCAGCAGGAGATACACACACACAATTTTCATTGCATTATAAGACACCCCTCTTCCAACACATTTAATAATTTCTTAGAGCAGGTAAAACAGTCTGATGGTTGGTGACTTGTGTCAACCCATTTTATCTTAGAGATCTCCTTTCTCTCTAACACCTCCTTTATGCTGGCTATGTCTATTTGTAGTCTTATTTCCAGTGACACTTTGTGGAATGAACATTGTCCCAAAGAGGCTGGTTATCAACACAACATTCTATGGGCAAACTGTTATATTGCCCCTTATATAATATTCTGCCAATATATTGGATAAGTAAACCCCCATATCTAATGCTTCTACTAAGGCTAATGTTTCAGCAGCTAAGGTGCTTTTCACTACCCTTTTTATTTTCTTGGCCTCCCAAGCCAGCGGGCAACATGTATCATTCTTTCCCATCAAGAACATGATAAGCCCTGCTGTGCTAGAGTACCCATCTGGAAGATTGGCATGTGAAGCATCACAAAATGACCAACCTCATATCTTCTGGATCACCCAAGGCTGGAAACTTAAAATTAAATTGAGAGATGTGTGCTCCAGTGTTTTATTTGCTCTCAACTATAGCATATTTCATCATGGTACCCAGCTCCAACACATCATAACAAGCTTCAGGCCTAGTCTGAGTGCACAACCAGTTCAACTGCCCAATCAAACTTCTCAACTGTTCTGTTCCTTCCTTGGTTGCAGGATCCTCTTTTTGAGAGGGTCTACCACAAGTTATTGGGATATAATTAACATTTTCTGAATAATTTTGTTGATTGAATGTCCCTAACTTGCTCTGCTTAATGTCTATGTATTTAAAGGCCCCAGAAGCCTGACTTCCGACCTGGAATTCCTTCTTTATTTTCTCGATTACCCATTGTTCAAATTCTACAGAGTCTCCCCATGAGAAATCATCAACATACATGATAAAGATCCAGCTAGTTTCTCCTTACGGTACAAGTAGAACATCATGGGGGTCTGCCTTTAACTGAATGCAACCTATTTTCAACAAGGCAGACCTCATGGCAAAATACCATACTCTTGATGCATCATCCAACCCAACCCATAAACATACTTATTCAATTTCCATAGCTTTCCTTCTACATCCCCAGCTTCTTTGGGTGGTTTCAAAAAAAAGCTTCCCTTTGAAACTTCTCTCCCTGTAAAAACACAGCCTTTATATCAATTGATTTGCACTCCCAGGAATAGGATGCCAAATTAGCTAAAAAAAATCTTCAAACTCACTTTCCCCGCAGTAGAGGAGTCCACTCTGAAACCCTGATCTCCTAGTCTCTCTTCAAAGCCTCGGGCTACTAATCTTGCTTTGGCCTGGGAGTACCTTTTCTGTACAGATCCATCTGACAGATAAAGCTGGCTGTCCTCTGTCAGGTATTTCTGAATATACCCCAAATTCCTTCCAACTTTCTATTTGACTCCCTTTATCAGCTTATTTTCCAATTTATTAGCAGCTACTAGAATCTGTCATAAGGGCTTCTACTTCTATTGAGATTGCTAGCTTGCTCTCTAGTCTTCCTCGTTAAGCTACGGCCTCTACTCACATTCCTCTCCCTTTCTGGGCTGCGACTATATGATTGTCCTCCCATGCGAACAGGACTCCCTTCGCAAGTCCGTGATCTTTTTCCAGGGTCATGATCACATTCTGGTCCACTTCAGAACTCACTGCACTTTCTGGGTTTCCACATTTTTACCTCGGTTTGCCAATCGATAGGTCTCGTCTCTTGTCCTTCATCCTGCACATTTAGCCAATGTTTGCATTTACCAGTAGCCTTTCCTGCTCTCCCTATGATGGTGGCATCCCTCTACACACTGGTCCCTTCTGGCATGTATGTTATACCTTGTTCCTACTTTGGGTAATTGCCCTTTTGGATGAATAGTGTTGTCCTGTATTGACCTTAGTATTACGTTGTTCATAGTCAGTCAACCCTGTATCTGCCGTTGTCTGCTCCTCATAACTCCCGTGTGTGCGTGCATGCACGCGTGCCTCCTCATGTTCTATGTCCTGTTCAGATGCTGTAAAAGTAGAGTCAATACCAATTAACCGTGAAGAATGTACCCTAACAGTTTGATTGCCATGTTGCACAATTACTACTTTCCCATCACTCCCCAAACCTTACCAGGTCCTTTCCACTCTTTCTGGCCTTCCCTTTTATAATACACCATGTTTCCTTATCTAAACTGTATTCCTCACGGTCTTATGCGGTGCCGTAGGGCCTGCCGAGTTTTCCTCCGAAACCTCGGCTTTAATGAAAGCTTTTCTGTCCGCATGCAAAGCGTTTAGATGAGCAGAAAAAGTGGAGCTAATGCTGGTCCCTTCTAGAGCAGGGGAGCATCTGACAACACCGAAGGTAACTTTGGATTTTTTCCATACACCAACTGGTACAGATTGTACCCCCCAACCATTTGCGGAGAGTTCTTTACGTGCACATGCTAGTGCCGTTTGCAATTTACAATCTGGTTGATCAGCTAATAGTTTATGTAACATGTCATCTATTATGGCATGGTTTCTTTCACAAAGACCATTACTAAACTGCAGTGTGCACAACTATGATGTTTAAATTTTCGCACATATCGTGAAATTCCTCATTGGCGAATTCCCCACCATTATCTGTGAGGAACTTTGTTGATATTCCTAATCTGGTTCCTACCCATTTCTCCATGACCTTATCAACAATGGTCCTTTTGCCTTTACTATGTATCAGTGGCTAGACTAAATCTGGTTGCCATATCTATGAAGTGCAGTAAAAAAATACCCCTATCCTTGTCCCAAACTTTCAAGTCCATTGCCACTGCATCGTTAAACTCCCTGGCTAGTGGCTCACAACAGGTCGCAGTGGTGTCTTGCAATATTTAAGACAAATTTCACACTGAGCAATGGTTTGTTCAATAAGGTCATCATATCCTTTATGGACCACTCCTGCATCTCAAAGCAGTCTTCAGTTTCTGTGTTGCTGGATGTGCAAACTGTCTATAATTTCCAAATGATCTTTTTATCCACCAAATTCTCATTCTCAGCAGTTAACAAAACTTCATGAACTTTTTGATGAGAAATCTCTGGCTTCCTCAGTGACAGCCTGACCGAGTAAAATGTAGATCCACGTTTTTCCCTAAATAGACTGCTCTATTATTCTTCTTCATATCTAATGTCATCAGAGCCTTCATCACAGATCGACTCAATAGCAGCATCTCGCTAGAAACCACATCAGTACTGATAAACAGATTGATCCCTGCCATTTTATAAGGGAGGACCACCCTTTTGGAGGATGTTAATGTATTGTCATCTCCGAACCGGAAGCAGGTAGAGATTTCATACTCTTTGACCTTCTGCCAGTCTGCCTCATCGAGACACTCCAGATAGCAGTCAAGCCAGTCCATGCCACACACCGTAGAACTGCACAGTTGAAACACCGGATTCAAACTCTGATCAATACAATTCCATCATGGCAGTCACCATAGTCATTTTCAGATGAATCCATCTTGTGGGTCACTTCAAAAACAGGATTCCTTCGCTGTGGGCAGTTCATTGCCTAATGATACTGCGGATCACACTGAAACCGCCGATTAACCATTCCCCACACATTTTTTGGGTTTAAACATCTACGGTCACCATCCCAGGCACACATTTTGTCCCGACTCTCAAATTGGCTAGGGTTGCGACCATTTTCAGACTCCTGTCATTAACCCCATCTTTGTATTGGTATCTTCATCTAATATTTGGTCAACCGCAAAATTCAATCACCTTTGAATCCTCTGTCCTTTGTTTCACAGCATAGTTGTTCGCATTTGCTAAAAAAAGTGTCAGGGAACGACTGTTTCCCCAGAAATCTTTAGGGCAGCAGCCATTTGATCTGACAGATTCTTTCCACCAGTGCTGAACCCGTTAGCACTAAAAGACTATCAACATGGGAAATGCAAGCACAGTCCAGTAATTGAAATGCCAATACCAATTCTGGAATTTCTAGTTCAAATCACTGTAGTCTCCTGTATCATTTATTAAAATCCATGACATATTCTTCCATGGACAGATCATCTGATTTCCTAAGCTTATCAAAGGTTATCCAAGCTTCATACACTTCCAAAAACTCATCCTTTTTTGTAGAAAATATCCAAAAATTGTATCAGACAGTTTAATCCCTCTTAATGATCCAAATCATTCACTTTCCACTCTGAAAATACTTTACTCCTTATCTTACTCTTGGCTGGTAATGATAACACCAAAGCCATACCTTGCTTCTTCCTTAGCAATAAAACCAGGTCCACGTTTCAACTTCAGCCTTCCATTGCTGATAAGGTTCAAAGTCAGGAAATACTGGTGGATAACCAAAGCTTGTGATTTTGCACTGTCTCTTCCACCATTCCATAACTTAAATTGTTAGCAACAGTACACTTCTTTTCCCTCAGAGGTCTGAGACAGAAAGCTTCATATACAGCAATCAATCAGCAAAGCTTAAAGTTCATCCTCTGCTACCATAATACTCACAATAAGAGTTTGTGGTGGAAGGATTAATCCAGGCTGCTCTCTTGGTTACAGCTGGTTTATTTCCAAAACAACTCCTCACTTCCAATAGCTTCCACACAGTGTTCCAGCTGTACGTTTTTATTCTATTCAGTTGGGACAATTAATGCCCATCACCTGTTTAACTAGCAATTGGTTTTAACAAGATGATTGCCATATTCACAGGAAGGAAGTGGTAGTGCTGGTGAGCAGCCATGATGTTGTGCGATGCACCTAGGTCGCGGATCGGCTAACTCCTAATCCTAACTAAATACAAGCAGGATGCCTTGGAGCTGGAGAGCCAGCACGCGCCTCGGTCAACCAGTTGCAGAGAGGCTGGGGTGTCAGACGAAGGTAAGAGTGCAATGCATAGAAGTCAGAGTTTTGGATGGTGCAAACATTCTTGTGTAGTCTCTTCATTGATGGGAGGCTCAAAACTGGAGTCCACATTGATCACTGAAAGACGATGGCACCATGATGCAGATCTTCATGGTCTCACCAGGGTGCCTGGCATGCACAGCGACAGTATGATAGTTTAAACTAATGACATGTCATTGTTCTCCCTTAGGTTTGCCATCATGCACCCAATCACAAGACCCCGAAGACCCACCACTGACGCCAGAGGCCCACCAGGTTCTACATGCACCTGAGTCACACCCACTCCCTGAGTTGGGCACCAGTGCAGATACCAGCATCTCGGTGGGCATTAGATCTTCGGCTAGGATGTCGGTGCACAGTGGTGAGGGCACTTCACACTCACTTGAGGTGCAGGTGGATGCAGAGAGTGCCCAGGGCGCCGGCAGTCGGAGGACTCCTGAAGACCAGGACGATGCTCAGTCAAAGGCAGATGATGAGCCTCTGGAGTTGTCCATTAGGTGGCAGATGTTGGATGTTCAGCGAGATGTGCGGGAGAATCTGGCAGAGGTCCATGAGGGTATGTGTGCCATGGCCTCCGTTATGGAGGAGTCCATGCGGAGGATCAGCACTGCAGTGACCCTCATGATCAAGTGCACTGCCTCCTCCATTGAGAAAGTGGTGACTCTCATGGAGAGGCAGCTCCAGGAACAGAATCAGGGGTTCCTGGGATTGCGCTCGGACCTGCAAGCCCTCACACAGGCAATGACCTCAGGTGGTCAGTGTGTGGGAGGTGGATGAGGCACCCAGTATCCCAGCTAGGTGCCCGTCCATCAACAATGAGCAGGGAGGTCCAGAGTGACCTCACGTTAACGCACGAGCTGCCTGTTGTCTCTACGGGCTCCTCTCTGGGCACTCTGGATGACAGCAGCACCTCCACTGTCCTTCCTCCACTGACCTTGGCTGATGAGGCTGCGGCAACTGGGGAGATGCCAACTGTGGCACTGGCCGTTCCCTCCCAGGTGGGGCCAGCACAGGCACCACTGGCCAGAGGGTGACGACCAAGGTCATCAAGGCCATCGAGACAGCAGAGCCAGCAGGCTGTCTCCAGTGCCAGTGCCAGTGAGGGGGAAGCACCAAGATGTAGCACTCGCAAATGTAAGTTTAAGGCACCATGAGCACAAGAGGGACTGGTTACAGGTGATCTTCTGTTGTGCAATGTTTTGTTTATTTTAATTGGTCTGGGGCTGAAGACCAGAGAAGGTTCTGTAACTTCGTTTTGACTATCAACATGAGATAAATTTTATTTTGTCGTAATGGCCTGAGTATGCTTCATCTTTTTTTATTTAATGTGGTGCAGGATATGCCAGTATGTAATGCTGGACATGGATGGCTCAAAACTTTACTGCACAAGCACTGAGTGGGCTTTGGGGTCAAAGAAAAGGATCATTTCAAACATTCGGGATGGAGGCGGCAGCCCTGGCATGAGATGGTAGCTTTTATTTGTCAGCCTAGCTGAAGGAGCACAGAGGAGGCAAAGGCGCAGTGGTATTTAGTAATCCAGAGACCCGGGGTGATGTTCTGGGGACCCAGGTTCGGATCCCGCCACGGCAGATGGTGGAATTTGAATTCAATAAAAATCTGGAACTTAAAGTCTAATGATGACCATGAAACCATTGTCGGCTGTGGTAAAAACCCATCTGGTTCGCTAATGCCATTTAGGAAACCTGCCTGGTTTGGCCTATATGTGACTCCAAACCTACAGCAATGTGGTTGACTCTTAAATGCCCTCTGAAATGGCCTAGCATGCCACTCAGTTGTATCAAACTGCTACAAAGTCACAAAAATGGAATGAAACTGGATGGACCACCCAGCATCGACGTAGACAACGGAAACAACAATGACAATGGCAATCTCAGCTGTATTTAGGCTGCAAAGTCCTCCTTACTAACATCTGGGGGTAAATGCCAAAATTGGGAGAGCTGTCTCACAGACTAGTCAAGCAACAGCCTGACATAGTCATCCTCACAGAATCATACCTTACAGATCACAGAATCACTATGCAGAAGAGGCTCTTCGACCCAACGAGTCTGCACAGACACGTGAGAAACACCTGACCTACCTACCTAATCCCATTTACCAGCACTTGGCCCATAGCCTTGAATGTTATGACATGCCAAGTGCTCATCCAGGTAGTTTTTAAAGGATGTGAGGCAACCCGCCTCCACCACCCTCCCAGGCAGCACATTCCAGACCGTCACCACCCTCTAGGTAAAAAAGTTTTCACTCACATCCCCCCTAAACCTCCTGCCCCTCACCTTGAACTTATGTCCCCTTGTGACTGACCCTTCAATGAAGGAGAACAGCTGTTCCCTATCCACCCTGTCCATGCCCCTCATAATCTTGTACACCTCGATCAGGTGGCCAACTCAGTCTTCTCTGCTCCAACGAACACAACCCAAGTCTATCCAACCTCTCTTCATAACTTAAATCTTTCATCCCAGGCAACATCCTGGTGAATCTCTGCACCCCCTCCAGTGCAATCACATCCTTCCACCACACAGTGCTACAGCTGTGGCCTCACCAAGGTTCTATACAACTCCAACATGACCCCCCTACTTTTGTAATCTATGACTCGATTGAGAAAGGCAAGTGTCCCATATGTCTTTTTCACCACCCCACAAACATGCCCCTCCGCCTTCAGAGATCTATGGACACACACACCAAAGTCCCTTTGTTCCTCAGAACTTCCTAGTGTCATGCCATTCATTGAATACTACCTTGTCAAATTACTCCTTTCGAAGTGTATCGCCTCACACCTTTCAGGGTTAAATTCCGTCTGCCACTTATCTGCCCATTTGACCATCCCGTCTATACCTTCCTGTAGCCCAAGACACTCAACATCATTGTTAACCACCCGGCCAATCTTTGTGTCATCCGCAAACATACTAATTCTACCCCCAACATAGTAATCCATGTTGTTTATATAAATGACAAATAATAGGGGACCCAGCACAGATCCCTGTGGTACACCACTGGACACTGGCTTCCAGCTCAAGGACCTCGCAGTCTCTCTCCTCGAGTTCGATACCTTCATCCTCATTCTCTTGGGTGAAGGCGGATGTGAAGTATTCGTTCAACACTCTAGCGATGTCCTCTGGCTCCACCCATAGATTGCCCCCTTGGTCCCTAATAGGCCCTACTCTCTCCCTGGTTATCCTCTTCCCATTGATATACTCATAGAATATCTTGGGATTTTCCCTCCTTTTACCAGCCAGAGCTTTCTCATATCCCCTCCTTGCTCTCTGAATTGCTTTCTTAAGCTCCACCCTGCACTTTCTGTACTCCACCAATGCCTCCGCTGATTTGCTTCCCTTGCACCTGCTAAAAGCCTCTCTTTTCCTTCTCATCGTATCCTGAATATCTCTGGTCATCCATGGTTCTCTGGGCTTGTTACTCATTCCTATCACCCGAGGGCCGGTACCCTCCCCATTTCCTTTTTGAGCGCCCCAACTGCTTCTCTGCAGATTTCCACGCAAGTAGCTGTTCCCAGTCTACCTTGGCCAGATCCTGCCTTATTTTACTAAAATACACTCACCCCCCAGTCCAAAACATTTTTTTGCCACTTGTCTATTTCTTTGTCCATGACAAACTTAAACTGTACCATGCTGTGATCGCTATCAGTAAAATGCTCCCCCACCACCACCTTAGCCACCTGTCTGGCTTCATTCCCCAGAATTAGGTCCAGCACTGCTTGTTGGACCTTCTACATATTGACCTAAAAAGTTCCCCTGTACACATTTCAAGAAATCCACTCCATCCAAGCCCTTAACACTATGTCTATCCCAATTAATGTTGGGAAAGTGGAAATCACCTAATATAATTACCCTATTGTTATTGTTTTTACACACCTCCACAAATTGTGCACATATTTGCTCCTCAATTTCCCGCTGACTATCTGGGGGTCTATAATAAACACTTAACAATGTGGCTGCCCCTTTTTTATTCCTAAGATCTAACCACAAAGCTTCATTCGATGCCCCCTCCAAGATATCATCTCTCCTTACTGCAGTAACTGACTCCTTAACTAATAATGCAATGCCTCCTCCCCTTTTACCCCCTCCCCTGTCTCGCCTGAAGATTCTATATCCCGAATGTTGAACTGCTAATCCTGCCCCTCCCTCAACTACGTCTCAGTAATGGCTATTATATCTCAATTCCACATGTCAATCCTCACCCCTAACTCATCCGTTTTACCTGTAGTACTCCTGGCGTTAAAGTAGAGGCCATCCAGCCTTGCCTTACTCCCTTGAAAATTAATGAAGCTGTACTCCCTTTGTGTCCCTATTCTGCTAACATTCTGTGTCCCCTCCCCCTGCCAAGTTAGTTTAAACTCCTTCCAACAGCATTAGCAAACTCACCCACAAGGATGTTAGCCCTGCTCTGGTTCAGATGTAGACCGTCCTGTTTGTACAGGTCCCACCTTCCCCAGAAACGGTCCCAGTGATCCAGGAATCTAAAACCCTCCCTCCTGCACCAACTCTTAAGCCATGTATTCATCTTCAGTATTCTCCTATTTCTGAGCTCGCTAGCACATGGCACTGGGAGTAATCCAAAGATTACAACCCGAGAGGTCTTGCTTTTTATTCTACTGCCTAACTCCCTGAATTCTTGATGCAAGACCTCATCCCTTTTTCTACCAATGTCATTGGTACCAATATGTACCATGACCTCTGCCTTATCACCCTCCCCCTTCAGGATGCCCTGCAGCCATTCAGTGACATCCGGACCCTGGCACCAGGGAGGCAACACACCATCCTGGAGTCACGTTGATGGTCACTGTAATGTCTATCTGTTCCCCTGACTATAGAATCTCTTATTACTATTGCTCTTCCTCTCTTCCTCCCCTCCTATACAGACAGGCTGCTTGTGGTGCCAGGAGCCTGGCTCTGTTTGCACTCCCTGGAGGAACCATCACCGTCATTAGCCTCCAGAATGGAATACAGGTTTGCGAGTGGGACCCCAGGTGACTCCTGAACTACCTGCCTGTTTCCCTTGGACTGCCTGGTGGTCACCCGTTCCCTTCCTTCCTCAAGTCCCTTTAGCTGCGGTGTGACCACCTCTCTAAACATGCTATTCATGATGGTCTTAGACTCACGGATGCTCCACAGTGTCCCCAGCTGCCGTTCCAGCTCTGAAACCCAAGCTTCCAGGAGCTACAGCTGGACACACTTCCTGCACACATGCTGGTTCCGGTCACTGGAAATGTTCCCAGCTTCCCACATGGAGCACGAGAAGCACAGCATGGCTTTGAGCTCTCCTGCCATGGCTTTAAATTAACTCTTTTAAATCAATTACTCTAGAGCCCTTATTTCCTGATCCTCATTACTACAGAATATATAAACTATTAACCACAAAAAGACCGTAAACCAAAAGTGATAAATGTAGTAAATACTCACCCGACCTTACTCACTACTTACCAGTCATTCCTTTCCCTCGTAGCCTCTACTGCTGCAGCAAGGCAAGACCACTCTCTGAAGATTTAGGAAGTTGGATAGCAAAGAAAAAATGCAAAGAGCATCTCTTCCCTGATGCACCAAATTCCCACTGTGCACTAAATTGCCAATACCCACACTCACTCTGGTTGTGTCTCACTCAGGATGAGGTCTCTCCCCTGTTCATGTGCAAGCACACTGTAGCATCCCAGGCACCACCATCACCATCCCTGGGTATGTCCTTTCCCACCAGCAGGACAGACCCAGCAGAGGTGATGACACAGTGGTATAGATTCGGGAGATACTTGCCTTGGGAGTCCTCAACATTGACTCCGGATGCCATGAAGTCTCATGGCATCAGGTCAAACATGGACATGGAAACCTCCTGATTACCACATACCGCCCTCCCTCAGCTGATGAATCTGTAGTCCTCCATGTTGAACACCACTTGCAGAAAGCACTGAGGGTGGCAAGGACACAGAATGTTCTCTGGTTGGGGGACTTCAATGTCCATCACCAGAGTGGCTCAGTAGCAACACTACAGACTGAGCCCTAAAGGACATAGCTGCTAGAGTGGATATGCGGCAGGTGGTGAGGGAATCAACAAGCAGGAAAAGCATACTTGACCTCATCCTCACCAACCAGTCTGCCGCAGATGCTTCTGTCCATGACAGTATCGGTAGGAGTGACCACCACATAGTCGTTGTGGAGACAAAGTCCCACCTTCACATTGAGGACACCCTTCATCATGTTTTGTGGCACTACCACCATGCCAAATGGGATAGATTGTGAACAGATCAAGCAACTCAAGACTGGGCCTCCATGAGATGCTGTGGGCCATCAGCAGCAGCAGAATTGTACTCAAACACAATCTGTAACCTCATGGCCTGGCATATCCCCCACTCTACCATTATCACCAAGCCAGAGAATCAACCCTGATTCAATGGGGAGTGCAGGAGGGCATGCCAGATGCAGCACCAGGCATACCTAAAAATGAGGTGTCAACCTGGTGAAACTCTATAACATAGGAATACTTCCATGCCAAACAGCACAAGCAGGAAGTGATGGACAGGGCTAAGCGATCCCACAACCAATGGTTCAGACCTAAGCTTTGCCCTCCTGCCTCGTCCAGTCATCAATGATGGTGGACAATTAAACAACTCACTGGAGGAGGAGGCTTTACAAATATCCCCATCCTCAATGATGGAGGAGCCCAGCACATCAATGCAAAAGATAAGGCTGAAGCATTTGCTACAATCTTCAGCCAGAAGTGCTGAGCAGGTGATCCATCTCGGCCACCTCCGGATGTCCCCAGCATCACAGATGCCAGTCTCCAGCGAATTCGATCATTTCACGTGATATCAAGAAATGACTGAAGGCACTGGATACTGCAAAGGCTATGGGCCCTGAAAATATTCTGTCAATAGTACTGAAGACTTGTGCTCCAGAACTTGCCACACCCCTAGCCAAGCTGTTCCAGTACAGCCACAACAGTGGCATCTACCCAGCTATGTGGAAAATTGCCCAGGTACTTCCTGTACACAAAAAGCAGGACAAATCCAACCTGGCCAATTACCGTCCCATCAGCCTACTCTCGATCATCAGTAAAGTAATGGAAGGGGTCATCAACAGTGCTATCAAGCGGCACTTGCTTAACATTAACCTGCTCACTGATGCCCAGTTTGGGTTCCGCCAGGGCCACTCAGCTCCTGACCTCATTACAGTCTTGGTTCAAACATGGACAAAAGAGCTGAACTCCCAAGCTGAGGTGAGATTCACTGCCCTTGACATCAAGGCTACATTTGACCAAGTGTGGCATCAAGGAGCCCTGGCAAAACTGGAGTCAATGGAAATCAGGGGGAAAGCTCTCTGCTGATTGGAGTCATACCTAGCACAAAGGAAGATGGTTGTGGTTGTTGGAGGTCAGTCATCTCAGCTCCAGGACATCATCGCAGGAGTTCCTCAGGGTAGTGTCCTAGGCCCAACCATCTTCAGCCGTGTCATCAATGACCTTCCATCCATCATAATGTCAGAAGTGGGGATGTTCACTGATGATTGCACAATGTTCAGCACCATTTGTGACTCCTCAGACACTGAAGCCGTCCATGTCCCAATGCAGCAAGACCTGGACAAAATCCAGGCTTGGGCTGACAAGTGGCAAGTAACATTTGCACCACACAAGTGTCAGGCAATGACCATCTCCAACAAGAGAGAATCGAACCATCGTCCCTTGATGTTCAATGGCATTGCCATCACTGAATCCCCCACTATCAACATCCTGGGGGTTACCATTGACCAGAAACTGAACTGGACTAGCCATATGAATACTGTGGCTACAAGAACAGGTCAGAGGCTAGGAATCGTGCAACGAGTAACTCGCCTCTTGACTCCACCATCTACAAGGCACAAGTCAGGAGTGTGATGGAATACTCCCCACTTGCCTGCATGAGTGCAGCTCCCACAACACTCAAGATGCTTGACACTATCCAGGACAAAGCAGCATGCTTGATTGGCACCAATCCACAAAAATTACTCCCTCCACCACCGACTCATAGTAGCAGCAGTGTGTACCATCTACAAGATGCGCTGCAGGAATTCACCAAGGCGCCTTTGAAGTTTGGAAGCACCTTCCAAACCCGACCACTACCATCTAGAAGGATAAGGGCAGCAGATAGATGGGAACATCACCACCTGGAGGTTCCCCTCCAAGTCACTCACCAACCTGATTTGGAAATATATCACTGTTCCTTCACTGTCATTGGGTCAAAATCCTGGAACTCCCTTCCCAACAGCACTGTGGGTGTACCTACACTACATGGACTGTAGCGGTTCAAGATGGCAGCTCACCACCACCTTATCAAGGCCAACTAAGGATGGGCAATAAATGCTGGCCCAGCCAGTGAAGCCTACATCCCATGAATGAATTAAAAAAATCAATGCACCCCTGGTGTCCCTACCTCACTGGAGGTTACAGAGGTCTGCCTCCATGCCCTCAGCATTCTCCTCACCATGTTCCTCTTCTGACTCACTACTGGATTCATCCTCTGTGGCCTGTGTAGCTGCATCAACACCCTCTTCCTCCAGTGGGACCCTCTTGCCAGTGCCAGATTGTGGAGAGCACAGCATGTAACCACGATCAGCGACACCTGCTCTGGGGTTATTGTAGTTCACCCCCTGAACGGTCCAGGCATTGGAAGTGCATCTTCAAAAGACTTATGGTCCTCTCTATCACCGCCCTTGTGAAGGCATGACTCCTGTTATAACACTGCTCTGCCTCTATTCTTGGGTGGCAGACAGGTGTCATAAGCCACCTTTTCAAAGGATAGCCCTTGTCACGCAGCAGTCATTCATCCAGTCAGGTTGGAGCACTGAAGAGCCTCGGCAACTGGGAGTGTCTTAGGATATGAGCGTCATGGGAGCTGCCAGGGTACCTTGCACAGACTTGTAGAACCAGCATCCTGTGGTCACACACTATCTGCACATTCATGGAGTGGAATCACTTTCTGTTAACGAAGGCACCCGGTTCACCAGCTGGCTCCTTGATGGCCACAGGTGTGCAATCAACAGTACCCTGGATGCGGGGGTAGCCAGCAATTGCTGCAAAGCCTCTGGCTCGCTTAGCCTGGCTGGCCTCATCCATACAGGAATGAATGAAAGCCAATATCTGCCTGAACAGAGCTTCTGTCACCAGATTGACACAACTGTGGACAGCTGATTGGGAGACTCCACACAGATCACCCAATGACCCCTGGAAAATGCCGGAGGCATAGACGTTGAGGGCCACTGTGACTTCAGAGCCACTGGCATGGGGTGTCCACCCACATGGATGGTGCTGATCTCAGGCCCAATCATCTGACAGATGGAGGTCACTGTCTCCTTTGAGAGGTGGAGCCTCCTTCGGCATTGCACCTCAGACATATTGAGGTAGCTGCATCGCTGCCTGTAAATCCTGGCAGCTGGATACTGGTGTCTTCTGTGGCCCCTAACACCTTAGGCTACCTGCTGGCCCTGCATCCCCTGTGCCTGCGCCTTTCCTCCTACAGGTCTGTCCCCTGGGAACTGCATTGGGACACATGGCCTCCTCTCCCCCATGTGCCCCTCACTTCCTCCTCAGAGGAGGTGCCACCAGCAGAGACCACAATCCAGGGTAAGGAAAGGCTGTCCAATACCTGGAAGGATCCACATGGTCTGAGTTCTCCGGGTTCTTTGGAGACACCAAGAAGCCCTGGAATGAAGCCTGGAAATGTTAGCAATGAAGCCCTGAACAGAGATGAAACTGCCATGTACCAATGAGCAACCAGCAGCAAACTATCTACCAAACTGCTCATTATGCACACTGGCAATGCTGCTGACCCTATTAACCCCACCTACAGATGAGGTTTTAGAAATTTTCAGCTGGCTGCCTGCCCGTTTTGCCTGTGTGATTAGCATGAAATCGCACGGGCAACAAAAAATTAGCATCAATTGACTTTTTAATGGCCTTAACTGGACTCTTAATTAATGGCGGGTGCAGCTCCGGCACCCATGCATGCCCACCAACTGAAATATTGCACAAGTGCACGATGACATCAGGACACTCACCCAAAGTCATCACGCACTATTTTATGTTCAAACATGTCGGGTGCACGCCCACATGCTGAATGAAAAATTCTGCCCATGTAATTGCTGCTGCTGTCTTGTAAATAAAGTTAAATGTGTCTACCAATAAAAGTTGCCTGGAAAATCAACTCTATAACAAACTGTCGACGAGGGTAAATCAGATCCAGTACTGTCCCGCGCCCAGCGTTTATATTTAAGATTGTTAAAAGAAAGGAAGATCTACTCGTCCAAGATGCCACAGTTTGGCAGAATCGATCCCTTTGAACCAGCTACAGATGACTGGTCTCAATGTATAGAATGACTTGCATTCTTCTTTCAAGCCAATGTAATCATGGGGGAGGGAAAGAGGAGAGCAATTCTCCTGAGTATTTATGGGAGCAAGACCTACAATTTAATCCGAAGCTTGACAGCCCCTGGTGCCCCAGATTCAAAGACTTTCAGTGAATTAATAGACCTTGTTAAGGGACATTTTCGACACAAGCCTTCAGTCACAATGCAGAGGTTCAGGTTCAATTCACGGAATAGAGCTCTGGGGGAGGCCATTGCTACCTATGTGGCAAAATTAAAACAACTAATGAAATATTGTGATTTCGGTGAAACGTGAATGATAAGCTCAGGGGTTGTTTGGTATGTGGCGTGCAAAAGGATGCTATTCAGTGAAGATTGCTGGCTGAAGTGAATCTTGATTTTAAGAAAGTGTCAGAAAAAGCGTTTGCAATGGAAAGCGCTGTAAGGGATTCAAAAGTGATTCAAGGGGTGCAAAATGGTGCTGTTCTCCTAGTTCGGTGGGAACTTGCTGAAAGTGATGCAAAAAGCCAGGACTCCAGCTCGAATACTTAGAGGAAACAGCTTAGTAGCAAAGTCAAAAACTAATTTTTATCGACATGGAAATAATCTTTCTCCTAACGATTGGCAACTTAAAAAGGTAGAGTGCTATTTTTGTCACAGAAGTGGGCACATCTTGAAACATTGCAAAGCGAGATTTAAACAGGTTTCCAGGTAACAATCGAAGTCCAATGAAGTGTATAGTGTGGAAGAGCCAGAAACAACCAATTCTGACATTTATTCATTATTCAACATGAAAGCTGGGAAGACAGAGCCAATTATTGTCACAGTGCAAGTGAATGATAAACCCTTAAAAATGGAAGCAGACACGGGTGCTTCTACCACCGTAATAGAAGAACACACTTTCAGATATTTAAATAAAGGTGATAAACAATTAAATTTGGAACAAACATCTGCCAAGTTGAAAATGTACACAGGCGAAGAAACCCAGGTAAAAGGTATCACCAGAGTGAGTGTTCATTATAGACACCTATCGGCACAGCTACCAGTGATGGTATTGGAAGGCAGAGGACCAAGCCTTCTAGATCGAAATTGGTTGAGGGAAATTAACCTTGATTGGCCAGTGACATTTCAAAAGGAAGTAGGAAGAGTTCCTGAGTTGGAAAAGGAACAAAGTAAGGTACTTCAGAAAGAGCCTGGAGAATCCAAGGATCCCAACAGGATAGAACAGGAGTGTGTAGCCACTCAGCAACCTGAAGAAATGAAGACTGTCTGAAATGACATGGAAAAAACAGCAGAAAAAACTCAAGGAGACTGCTGAATGACAGAATTCAAAATGAAGTAAGTGAGTTTCGCAAAGAAAAGGAACACCTGTTGAAAGTCCTTCACACACGACAAGGATCCCTCAGGTCAAAGTTTGTACCTCTTGAAAATTACGAAAAGAAACAGGAAGAATTTAACATCACTCTGAACAAACTAAAGAACCAGTTAGCAGAGAAGATGCAGCAATGTTCAAGGTTCCAGGAGGAAGCCAACAGACACAAGAAGGAGGCTGAAGAGCTGAAGAATCAGTTGAATGAAGCTAAATAGGCTTTGGAAGGAAAAAACATAGAACTTTCCAAGATGCAAGAAGATAATGAAGTCATGGGTAGCTCAACTACTGAAGTAAAACAAGTTGAGATTGCATGTGAGAGAAGTCAACTACTGAAGTAAAACAAGTTGAGATTGCATCTGAGAGAAGTCTGGCTGACAGTGAAGTGAAAAAGAAGGCCAAAACTAGTTCCAGGGAGCAGAGTCGGAGGGCGGAGTTCCAGAGCGGTGAGTATAAAAACCTTACCTCGGGGATTCGCGGCCTGGTTCCAGGGAGCAGAGTCGGAGGGCGAACCTCGGGTCTTAAAAAAAAATTAAAAGTGGCGTCACGGTAAATCTGTGACCTGATTGGCTGGTAGGGAATCTACACTGAATTTGAAACTAAAACATTGTTAAACTAATTAAACCAAATAAATTAATCACTTAATTAATAAGTAGAGGGTATCTAGACCAGAGGCAGGGGATTACTGTTCTTAGAATTTAGCATTTATAGTAGAAATCTAGCCCTAGGGAACGTGTAGCTAATAAGGAATCAATAAGCAGTTATTAGATTTAAATTAATTTATTAAATTGTTCTAGAAATGGCAGTTGCTGGAGTGGAGTGCTTCACCTGTGGGATGTGGGAAATCTGTGATGCTTCAAGTGTCCCGGACAACTACATCTGCAGGAAGTGTACCCAATTGCAGTTCCTCACAGACCGCATGGATCAGTTGGAGCAGCAGTTGGATGAACTTAGGAGCATTCAGGTGGCGGAAAGCGTTATAGACAGGAGTTTTGCAGACATGGTCACACCCAAGGTACAGACAGATAGATGGGTGACCACTAGAAGGGGCAGGCAGTCAGTGCAGAAATCCCCAGTGACTGTCCCCCTCTCTAACAGGTATACCATTTTGGATACTGTTGGGGGGGATGGCCTATCAGGGGAAAACAACAGCAGTAGCCAGAGCAGTGGCACCACAGCTGGCTCTGTTGTTCAGCAAGGGGGGTCAAAGCACAGAAGAGCAATTGTCATAGGGGACTCTATAGTCAGGGGCTCAGATAGGTGCTTCTGTGGTCGTGAAAGAGATAACAGGATGGCGTGTTGCCTCCCTGGTGCCAGGGTCCAGGATGTCTCTGATCGGGTATGGGACATTCTGAAGGGGGAGGGAGAACAGCCAGAGGTCGTGGTACACATTGGTACTAACGACATAGGCAGGAAGAGTGACGAGGTCCCGCAGCGGGAGTTCAGGGAGTTAGGCAGAAAGTTAAAAAACAGGACCTCTAGGGTTGTAATCTCAGGATTACTCCCTGTGCCACGTGCCAGTGAGGCTAGAAATAGGAAGATAGTGCAGCTAAACACGTGGCTGAACAGATAGTGTTGGAGGGAGGGTTTCCGATATCTGGATCATTGGGATATATTCCGGGGCAGGTGGGACCTGTATAAGAAGGACGGGTTGCATCTAAACTGGAGGGGCACCAATATCCTGGCTGCGAGATTTGCTAGAGTCACTCGGGAGGGTTTAAACTAGTATGGCGGGGGGGGCGGGTGGGAACCAGAGCAATAGGTCAGCAGGTGAAATAAATGACTGGGAACTAGTGAATATGGCCAGTAGGACTAAGAGGAAGAGCAGGCAGAGAGAAATTACTGAACACAGTGGGACTGGGGGTCTGAAATGCATTTGTTTCAATGCGAGAAGTATAACAGGCAAGGCAGATCAGTTTAGAGCTTGGATTAGTACTTGGGACTATGATGTTATTGCTATTACAGAGACTTGGTTGAAGGATGGACAGGATTGGCAGATAAACGTTCCAGGATTTAGATGTTTCAGGCAGGATAGAGAGGGATGTAGAAGAGGTGGGGGAGTTGCACTGCTGGTTAAGGAGAATATCACAGCTGTACGACAGGAGGACACCTCGGAGGGCTCATGCAGTGAGGCAATATGGGTAGGGCTCCGGAATAGGAAGGGTGCAGTCACAATGTTGGGGGTTTACTATAGGCCTCCCAATTGCCGGCGGGAGATTGAGGAACAGTTATGTAGGCAGATTTGGAAAGATGTAAAAGGTTGTTGTGGTGGGTGATTTTAACTTTCCCTATATTGACTGGGAATCTCTTAGTGCTCGGGGTTAGGATGGTGCAGAATTTGTAAGGTGTATCCAGGAGGGCTTCCTGAAACAATATGTAGATAGTCCAACTAGGGAAGGGGCAATACTGGACCTGGTATTAGGGAATGAACCCGGCCAGGTGGTCGAAGTTTCAGTTGGGGAGCATTTTCGGAAAAGTGACCAAAATTCAGTAAGTTTCAAGGTACTGGTGGGTAAGGATAACAGGAGTCCTCGGTTTAAGGTGCTTAATTGGGGGAAGGCTAATTATAACAATATTAGGCAGGAACTGAGGAATCTAGACTGGAGGCGGATGTTTGAGGGCAAATCAATAACTGACATGTGAGGGGCTTTCAAACGTCAGTTGACAAGAATTCAGGACCGGCATGTTCCTGCTAGGATGAAGGATAAGTATGGCAAGTTTCAGGAACCTTGGATAACGAAGGATATTGTGAGATTAGTCAAAAAGAAAAGGGAAGCATTCGTAAGGGCTAGAAGACTGGGAACAGATAAAGCCCGTGGAGAATATAAAGAAAGTAAGAAGAAACTTAAGCAAGGAGTCAGGAGGGATAAAAGGGGTCATGAAAAGTCATTGGCAACCAGGATTAAGGAAAATCCCAAGGCCTTTTATACATATGTAAAAAGCAAGAGGGTAGCCAGGGAAAGGGTAGGCCCACTCAGGGACAGAGATGGGAATCTATGTGTGGAGCCAGAAGAAATGGGAGAGATACTAACTGAGTACTTCTCATCAGTATTCACCGAAGAGAAGGACTTAGCGGTCGATTTGTCTAGGGAAGAGTGTGTAGATAGCCTCGATCGTGTTCAGATCAAAAAAGAGGAGGTGTTAGGCATCTTGAAGAAGATTAAGGTGGATAAGTCCCCAGGGCCAGATGGGATCTACCCCAGAATACTGAGGGAGGCAAGGGAGGAGATTGCTGGGGCCTTGACAGAAATCTTTGTATCCTCACTGGCTACGGGTGAGGTCCCAGAGGACTGGAGAATGGCCAATGTTGTTCCATTGTTTAAGAAGGGTAGCAGGGATAATCCAGGAAATTACAGGCCGGTGAGCCTTACGTCAGTGGTAGGGAAATTATTGGAGAAGATTCTTTGTGACAGGATTTACTACCATTTGGAAGCAAATGAGCGTACTAGTGAGAGGCAGCATGGTTTTGTGAAGGAGAGGTCGTGTCTCACTAACTTGATCGCGTTTTTCGAGGAAGTGACAAAGATGATCGACGATGGAAGGATGTTATCTACATGGATTTCAGTAAGGCCTTTGACAAGGTCCCTCATGGCAGACTGGTACAGAAGGTAAAGTCGCACAGGGTCAGAGGTGAGCTGGCAAGATGGAAACAGAATTGGCTTGGTCATAGAAGACAGAGGGTAGCAGTGGAAAGGTGCTTTTCTGAATGGAGAGCTGTGACTAGTGGTGTTCCGCAGGGATCAGTGCTGGGACCTTTGCTGTTTGTAGTATACGTAAATGATTTGGAGGAAAATGTAACTGGGCTAATTAGTAAGTTTGCAGATGACACTAAGGTTGGAGGAGTTGCAGATAGTGAAGAGGATTGTCAAAGGATACAACGGGATATAGATCAGTTGGAGAATTGGGTGGAGAAATGGCAGATGGAGTTTAATCTGGACATATGTGAGGTAATGCATTTTGGAAAGTCTAATACAGGTAGGAATTATACAGTAAATGGCAGAACCCTTAAGTGCATCGACAGGCAGAGGGATCTGGGTGTACAGGTCCACAGGTCACTGAAAGTGGCAACACAGGAGGATAAGGTCGTCAGGAAGGCATATGGCATACTTGCCTTCATTGGCAGGGGTATTGAGTATAAAAGCTGGGAAGTCATGCTGCAGCTATATAGAACCTTGGTTAGGCCACACTTGGAATATTGCATGGAATTCTGGTCACCACATTACCAGAAGGATATGGAGGCATTGGAGAGGGTGCAGAGGAGGTTTACCAAGATGCTGCATGGTCTGGAGGTCATTAACTATGAGGAGAGGTTGGAGAAACTCGGATTGTTCTCACGAGAGCGACGGAGATTGAGGGGCGACTTGATAGAAGTTTACAAAATTATGAGTGGCATGGACAGAGTAGATAGTCAGAAGCTTTCTCCCAGGGTGGAAAAGTCAATTACTAGGGGACACAGATTTAAGGTGAGAGGAGAAAACTTTAGAGGAGATGTGCGGGCCAAGTTTTTTACGCAGAGGGTAGTGAGTGTCTGGAATTCGCTGCCAGAGCAGGTGGTGGAAGCAGGTACGATAGTGGTGTTTAAGAGGCAGCTTGACAAATACATGAATAGGATGGGAATAGAGGTATACAGACCCCGGAAGTGCAAAATGTTTTAGTTTGACAGGCAATATGATCGGTGCAGGCTTGGAGGGCCAATGGGCCTATTCCTGTGCTATACTTTTCTTTGTTCTTTGTTCTTTGAAGTCAGGTGAAATAAGACCTTGCCTACAAAGGGTTATAGAGTTGCCTGGATACAGAATCAGAGAAGGACATTGAAGCAGACATTTTAACTATGTTCCAGCGAAAATTGCCTGTGTTTATGCTGACTATGTAAACATTATCTACAAAAGAAGGGCTTGCTTGCCTTAATGACGTAATTGAGGTGTTTCAGATGATTGAAGAATATGATTGGCTAGAAACAATTAAGCTTGTTATGGACAAAGAAAACGCAAGTTTCAAAAAAACTGTTTTGGATTGGGGGAGAGTGGGTTTTAGAAAAATAAGGCAAGATCTGGCCAAGGTAGACTGGGATCAGCTACTTGTGGGGAAATCTATAGAAGAGCAGTGGGGGGCGTTCAAAAAGGAAATGGGGAGGGTACAGACTCAACATGTACCCTCTAGGGTGATAGGAAGGAGTAACAAGCCCAGAGAACCGTGGATGACTAGAGATATTCGGGATACGATGAAAAGGAAAAGAAAGGCTTTTAGCAGGTAGAAGGGGAGCAAATCAACGGAGGCATTAGCGGAGTACAGAAAGTGCAGGGTGGAGCTTAAGAAAGCAATTCGGAGAGCAAACAGGGGATATGTGAAAGCTCTGGCTGGTAAAAGGAGGGAAAATCCTAAGATATTCTATGAGTATATCAATGGGAAGAGGATAACCAGGAAAGAGTCGGGCCCATAAGGGACCAAGTGGGCAATCTATGGGTGGAGCCAGAGGACATCGCTAGAGTGTTGAACGAATACTTCACATCCGTCTGCACCCAAGAGAATGAAGATGAAGGTATCGAACTCAGGAAGAGAGACTGCAAGGTTCCTGAGCAAATTGATATAGGGAGTGACAAGGTATTGGAGGTGTTGGCAGGCTTAAAAATGGACAAATCTCCAGGCCCGGATGATTTGTGTCCCAGGCTGCTGTGGGAGGCAAGGGAGAAGATTGCAGGGCTTCTGACCCAAATTTTTAAATACTCTCTGGCCACGGAGGCGGTGCCACAGTACTGGAGAACAGCTAATGTGGTTCCGCTATTTAAGAAGGGTTGTAGAGATAAGCCAGGGAACTACAGACCAGTGAGTCTCATGTCAGTGGTAGGGGAACTATTGGAGAAAATGCTGAAGGAGAGAATCTATCTCCACTTGGAGAGGAAAGGTTTGATCAGGGATAGTCAGCATGGTTTTGTCAGAGGGAGGTCATGCCTAACAAATTTGATTGAATTTTTTGAGGAGGTGACCAGGTGTGTAGATGAGGGTAGTGCAGTTAATGTAGTTTATAATGATTTCAGCAAACCCTTTGACAAGGTCCCACATGGGAGACTTATAAAGAAGGCAAATGCGCATGGGATACAGGATAATTTGATAAGGTGGGTTCAAAATTGGCTTAGTTGTAGGAGACTGAGGGTGATGACAGAAGGATGCTTTAGTGATTGGAAGCCCGTGTCCAGTGGCGTACCACAGGGATCTGTGCTGGGTCCCCTATTATTCATCATTTATATAAATAACATGGATGACTATGTGGGGGGTAGGATTAGTAAGTTTGCGGATGACACAAAGATTGGCCGGGTGGTTAACAGTGAGCTTGAGTGTCTTGGGCTACAGGAAGATATAGACGGGATGGTCAAATGGGCAGATAAGTGGCAGATGGAATTTAACCCTGAAAAGTGTGAAGTGATACACTTTAGAAGGAATAATTTGACAAGGAAGTATTCAATGAACGGCATGACACGAGGAAGTTCTGAGAAACAAAGGGACTTTGGTGTGTGTGTCCATAGATCTCTGAAGGCGAAGGGGCATGTTAGTGGGGTGGTGAAAAGGACATAAGGGACACTTGCCTTTATCAATCAAGGCATAGATTACAAAAGTAGGGAGGACATGTTGGAGTTGTATAGAACCTTGGTGAAGCCACAGCTGGAGCACTGTGTGCAGTTCTGGTCGCCATCTTATAGGAAGGATGTGATTGCACTGGAGGGGGTGCAGAGGAGATTCATCAGGATGTTGCCTAGGATGAAAAAAAAATTTAAGTTATGAAGAGAGGTTGGATAGACTTGGGTTCTGTTTGTTGGAGCAGAGAAGACTGAGAGACGACCTGATCAAGGTGTTCAAGATTATGAGGGGCATGGACAGAGTGGATAGGGAGCAGCTGTTCCCCTTAGTTGAAGGGTCAGTCACGAGGGGACACAAGTTCAAGGTGAGGGGCAGGAGGTTTAGGGGGGATGTGAGGAAAAACGTTTTTACCCAGAGGGTGGAGATGGTCTGGAATGCGCTGCCTGGGAGGGTGGTGGAGGCGGGTTGCCTCACATCCTTTAAAAAGCACCTGGATGAGCACTTGGCTCATCATTAAATTCAAGGCTATGGGCCAAGTGCTGGTACATGGGATTAGGTAGGTATGCCAGTTGTTTCTCACGTGTCGGTGCAGGCTCAATGGGCCAAAGGGCCTCTTCTGCACTGTGTGATTCTGTGAATTTCCTCAGGTGGGGGATTCCAGAACAAGGCAACATTACCTTACAATGAGAGCGAGGATGGTCAGGGCTGATTTCAGGAAGGCCTTATTCACGCAAAGAGTTATGGAAATCTGTTGAGACCGGGGTCAATTGAAAACTTCAAAACTCATTTTAATGGATTCTTTTTGGGTAAGTGTTTTGATTTAAAAGAGTTATGGAACCAAGGCAGATAAATGGAGTTGAGGCATAGGTCAACCATGAACTAATTGAAAGGGACTATTTGGAAGCATACTACAGTGTCCTTGCACACGAACAGGGGAGAGAGCTCATCCTGAGTGAGCCAGAGTGAGTGTGGGTATTGGCAATTTGTAGCACAGAACTGATAAGTATTTCTCTTTAATTTTTTTAAGTTCAGTAGTCCAGTTAAAAGGTTGGTAAGGTAGCTGACTCAGCTGACTGTGTGACAGTTAACTGTCAATCACCTGAAGCCTGATTAGGGCCTGAATAGGTGTTGATTACTATTTGAAACTTAACTAGTGTGAGTTGCCTCAGCTCTATTTAAGAAAGGGACTATTTAGAAGCACACTACAGTGTGCTTGCACACGAACAGGGAAAAGGCCTCATCATGAGCGAGACACAGCCAAACTGAGTGTCGGTATTGGCAATTTGGTACACAGTAGGAATTTGGTGCATAGGGGAAGAGATGCTCTTTGCATTTTTTCCTTGCTATCCAACTTGTTAAATCTTCAGAGCATGGTCTTGCCCTGCTGCAGCAGTAGAGGCTACAAGGGGAAGGAATGACTGGTAAGTAGTGGGTAAGGTCGGGTAAGTATTTACTACTTTAATTGCTTATAGTTTAAGGTCTTTTTGTGGTTTATAGTTTGTATATTCTATAGTAACGAGGATCAGAAAAGAAGGGCCCTAGAGTAATTGATTTAAAAGGTTTAATTTAAAGGGTTAAGTCATGGCAGGAGAGCTCAAAGCCATGGTGTGCTCCTCGGGCTCCATGTGGGAAGCTGGGAACATTTCCAGTGACCGGGACCAGCATGTGTGCAGGAAGCGTGTCCAGCTGCAGCTCCTAGAAGCTCGTGTTTCAGAGCTGGGACGGCAGCTGGGGACACTGTGGAGAATCCGTGAGTCTGAGAGCATCTTAGATAGCCTGTTTAGAGAGGTGGTCACACCACAGCTAAAGGGGCTTAAGGAAGGAAGGGAATGGGTGACCACCAGGCATTCCAAAAGAAACAGGCAGATAGTTCAGGAGTCCCCTGGGGTCCTGCTCGCAAATTGGTATTCCATTTTGGAGGCTGATGAGAGTGCTGGTTCCTCCAGGGAGTGCGGACAGAGCCAGGCTTCTGGCACCACAAGCAGCCTGTCTGTACAGGAGGGGAGGAAGAGAGGAAGAGCAATAGTAATAGGGGATTATATAGTCAGGGGAACAGATAGGTGCTACTATGGCCATCAACGTGACTCCAGGATGGTGTGTTGCCTCCCTGATGCCAGGGTCCGGGATGCCACTGAACGGCTGCAGGGCATCCTGAAGGGGGAGGGTGAAAAGGCAGAGGTCATAGTACATGCTGGTACATTGCATTAAGAATTCAGGGAGTTAGGCAGTAGACTAAAAAGCAAGACCTCTCGAGTTGTAATCTCTGGATTACTCCCAGTGCCACATGCTAGTGAGCTCAGAAATAGGAGAATAGCACAGATGAATACGTGGCTTAAGAGTTGGTGCAGGGAGGCATGTTTTAGATTCCAGGATCACTATGACCGGTTCTGGGGAAGGTGGGACCTGTACAAGCGGGATGGTCTACATCTGAATCAGAGCGGGACTAACATCCTTGCAGGTGGGTTTGCTTGTGCTGTTGGGAGGAGTTTAAACTAATTTGGAAGGGGGAGGGGACACAGAATGTTAGCAGACACATCATAATACAGTAAAACATTCAAGTCAGAGGGAGCACAGCTGCATTCAGTTTCAAGGGAGTAAGGCAAGGCTGGATGGCCTCTACTTTAATGCCAGGAGTTTTACAGGTAAAACAAATGAGTTAAGGGTGAGGATTGACACGTGGAATTGTGGTATAGTAGACATCACTGAGACGTGGTTGAGGGAGGAGCAGGATTGGCAGCTCAACATTCCAGGATATAGAATCTTCAGGCGAGACAGGGGAGGGGGTAAAAGGGGAGGAGGCATTGCATTATTAGTTAAGGAGTCAGTTACTGCAGTAAGGAGAGATGATAATTTGGAGGGAGCATCGAATGAAGCTTTGTGGATGGAGCTTAGGAATAAAAAAGGGGCAGCCACATTGTTAGGTGTTTATTATAGACCCCCAGACAGTCAGTGGGAAATTGAGGAGCAAATATGTGCACAATATGCGGAGGTGTGCAAAAACAATAACAATAGGGTAATTATATTAGGTGATTTCAACTTTCCCAACATTAATTGGGATAGACATAGTGTTAAGAGCTTGGATGGAGTGGATTTCTTGAACTGTGTATAGGGGAACTTTTTAGGTCAATATGTAGAAGGTCCAACAAGCAGTGCGGGACCTAATTCTGGGGAATGAAGCCAGACAGGTGGCTGAGATGGTGGTGGGGGAGCATTTTACTGATAGCGACCACAACATGGTACAATTTAAGCTTGTTATGGACAAAGAAATAGACAAGTTGCAAAAAAATGTTTTGGATTGGGGGAGCGTGGATTTTAGTAAAATAAGGCAGGATCTGGCCAAGGTAGACTGGGAACAGGTACTTGTGGGGGAATCTACAGAGGAGCAGTAGTGGGGGGCGTTCAAAAAGGAAATGGGGAGGGTACAGGCTCAACATGTTCCTCTAGGGTGATAGGAATGAGTAACAAGCCCAGAGAACCATGGATGACCAGATATATTCAGGATACGATGAGAAGGAAAAGAGAGGCTTTTAGCAGGTACAAGGGAAGCAAATCAACGGAGGCATTAGTGGAGTACAGAAAGTGCAGGGTGGAGCTTAAGAAAGCAATTAGGAGAGCAAAGAGGGGATATGAGAAAGCTCTGGTTGGTAAAAGTAGGGAAAATCCTAAGATATTCTATAAGTATATCAGTGGGAAAAGGATAACCAGGGAAAGAGTAGGGCCCATAAGGGACCAAGGGGGCAATCTAAGGGTGGTGCCAGAGGACATCGTTGGAGTGTTGAACAAATACTTCACATCCGTCTTCACCCAAGGGAATGAGGATGAAGGTATTGAACTCGGGGAGAGAGACTGCGAGGTTCTTGAGCAAATTGATATAGGGAGTGACAAGGTGTTGGCAGGCTTAAAAGTGGACAAATCTCTGGATGATTTGTGTCCCAGACTGCTGAGGGAGGAAAGGGAGGAGATCACATGGCTCTGACCCAAATTTTTATTCCCCTTCTGGCCACGGGGTAGGTGCCAGAGGACTGGAGAACAGCTAATGTGGTTCCGCTATTTAAGAAGGGTTGAAAAGATAAGCCAGGGAACTACAGGGCAGTGAGTCTCACGTCAGTGGTAAGGAAACTATTGGAGAAAATTCTGAAGGAGAGAATCTATCTCCACTTGGAGAGGCAAGGTTTGATCAGGGATAGTCAGCATAGCTTTGCCAGAGGGAGGTCATGCCTAACAAATTTGATTGAATTTTTTGAAGAGGTGACCAGGTGTGTAGATGAGGGTAGTGTAGTTGGTGTAGTTTATATGGATTTCAACAAACCCTTTGACAAGGTCCCACATGTGTCCATAGATCTCTGAAGGTGGAGAGGTATGTTAGTGGGGTGGTGAAAAGGACATATGGCACACTTGCCTTTATCAATCGAGACATAGATTACAAAAGTAGGGAGATCATGTTGGAGTTGTATAGAACCTTGGTGAGGCCACAGCTGGGGCACTGTGTGCAGTTCTGGTTACCACATTATCGGAAGGATGTGATTGCACTGGAGGGGGTGCAGAGGAGATTCACCAGGATGTTGCCTGGGATGAAAGATTTAAGTTATGAAGAGAGGTTGGATAGACTTGGGTTGTGTTCGTTGGAGCAGAGAAGACTGAGTTGGCCACCTAATCAAGGTGTACAAATTATGAGGGACCTGGACAGGGTGGATAGGGAGCAGCTGTTCCCCTTAGTTGAAGGGTCATTCACGAGGGGACATAATTTCAAGGTGAGGGGCAGGAGGTTTATGGGGGATGTGAGGAAAAACTTTTTTACCCAGAGGGTGGTGACGGTCTGGAATGCACTGCCTGGGAGTGTGGTGGAGGCGGGTTGCCTCGCATCCTTTAAAAAGTACCTGGATGTGCACTTGGCACATCATAACATTCAAGTGCTGGTAAATGGGATTAGGTAGGTAGGTCAGATGTTTCTCACGTGTCGGTGCAGGCTCGATGGGCCGAAAGGCCTCTTCTGCACTGTATGATTCTGTGATCCTGTGAATGGGAGAACAGTCTCAAGGAACTGAATAACCTGAATGACCTACTCCTGTTCCTACGGCCTTTACCTGTTTAAACTAAAAGCTATGATTCTCCATATAGAAACTTTTTTGACCTAATCGAACTCTCGTAGACATTTAATATTACAATTTTTAAAAAAAATGATTTTACAGGATGTGGGTTTTGCTGGCTAGGCCAGCATTTATTGCTCATCCCCAATTGCCCTTCAGAAGGTGGTGGTGAGCTGCTTTCTTGAACCACTGCAGTCCATGTGGTATAGGTACACCCACAGTGCTGTTAGGGAGAGAGTTCCAGGATTTTGACCCAGCGACAGTGAAGGTATGGCAATATATTTCCAAGTCAGATTGGTGAATGGCTTGGAGTAGAACTTCCAGGTGGTAGTGTTCCTGTGTGTCTGCTGCCATTGTCCTTCTAGATGGTAGAGGTCGTTGGTTTGGAAGGTGCTGCCTAAGGAGCCTTGGTGAGTTTCTGCAGTGCATCGTGTAGATGGTACACACTGCTGCCACTGTGTATCGGTGATGGAGGGAGTGAATGTTTGTGGAAGGGGTGCCAATCAAGCAGGCTGCTTTGCATGGATGGTGTTAAACTTCTTGAGTGCTGTTGGAGCTGCCAACAAGTGCAGACATGTTGAGAATATTCCATCACGCTATTGACTTGTGCCTTGTAGATGTCGGACAGGTTTTGGGGAGTCAGTAGGTGAGTTATTCGCCACAGGATTCCAAGCCTCTGACCTGCTCTTGTAGCCACAGTATTTATATGGCTAGTCCAGTTCAGTTTCTGTTCAATGGTAACCCCAGGATGTTGATAGTGGGAGATTCAGCAATTGTAACATTAGTAGAGAAACATTGATTTTCTTTGTTATTTAAATGATTGCTATTTTAAAAACAGCATTAATTCAGACAGAAATATCATACAAAATGTGGTATTATGTAATAGTATCACTTTGGCTTAGTGTCAGCACTTGCATCTTAAGGTCCCAGCCCTATGTCAGCACTTGGCACTGTAAGTTAAGCTGACAGTTCAATATTGAGGCAACGCTACATCTTTCTAATGAGATCTTAAACTGAGACCCTGTGCTCGATGGATATAATTAATTTCATGGCACTATTTGAAGAAGGACAGAGTTCTCCTAACACTCAACCTTCAACTAACACCACCAAAATAGATTAACTTTTGATTTATCATTTGTACTTTAAAACATGACTTCACCTATTGCCTGGGGGTGGGAACTGGGGAGGAGTTTCAAGAATCTTCTAGCTGCCAGGTTTCATGCCATAGAATCATAGAATACTGTACTCAAACATATGAAATAGGTGAGCAGAAAAGACCAGCTAGTCTATCAGTCATGCCCCATGCCTTATGATAGAAGTTCCATCATGACATGACACTCTTCTTTTTATTCTTTCATGGGATGTGGGCATTGCTGACTGGGCCAGCATTTTTATTGCCCATCCCTAATTGCCCTTGAGAAGGTGCTTGTGAGCTGCCTTCTTGAGCCACTGCAATCCATGTGGCATAACACCCACAGCATTTTTAAGGAGGGAGTTCCAGGATTTTGACCCAGCGACAGTGAAGATATATTTCCAAGTCAGGATGGTGAGTGACTTGGAGGGAAACTTGCAGGTGGTGGTGTTTCCATGCATCTGCTGCCCTTGTTCTTCAAGGTGTTAGAGGATGGGTTTGGAAGGTGCTGTAAAGGAGTCTTGGTGAGTTGCTGCAGTGCATCTTGTAGATGGTACACACTGCTGCCACTATGTGCAGGTGATGGAAGGAGAAAAAGTTTAAGGTGGATGGGGTGCCAGTCAAGTGGGCTGCTTTGTCCTGGATGGTGTCAAGCTTCTTGATTGTTGATGGAGCTGCACTCATCCAGGCAAATGGAGAGTATTCCATCACATTCCTGACTTATGCCTTGTAATTGGTAAATAGGTTTTGGCGAGTCAGGAGGTGAGTTACTCTCCACAGAATTCCCGGCATCTGACTTGCTCTTGTAGCCACAGTATTTATATGGCTAGTCCAGTTTTCTTTCTGGTGAATGCTAACCCCCCAGAAAGTTGATAGTTGGGTATTCGGTGATGGTAATGCCATTGAGCATCAAGGGGAGATAGTTGGATTCTCTTTTGTTAGAGATGTTCATTGACTGGCAGTTTTGTGGTGTGTGTTTATCAGCCCAAGCCTGAATGTTGTCCAGGTCTTGCTGGACATGGACTGCTTCAGTATCTGCAGAGTCACAAATGGTGCTAAACATTTTGCAATCATCAGTGAACATCCCCACTTCTGACCTTATGATGGAGGAAAGGTCATTGATGAAGCAGCTGAAGATAGTTGGGCCTAGGACACTAACCTGAGGAATTCCTGCAGCAATGTCCTGGGACAGAGATGATTGACCGACAACAACCACTGTCATCTTCCTTTGTGCTAGGTATGACTCAAACCAGTGGAGAGTTTCCCCCTGATACCCATTGATTCAAGTTTGGCTAGAGCTTCTTGATGCCACATTCAGTCAAGTGCAGCCTTGATGTCAAGGGCAGTCACTTTCACCTCACCTCTTCAGTTCAGCTCTTTTGTCTATGTTTGGACCAAGGCTGTAATGAGGTCAGGAACTGAGTGGGCCTGGCAGAACCCAAACTGAACGTCATTGAGCAGGTTATTGCTGAGCAAGTCCTGCTTGATAGCACTGTTGATGACCCCTTCCATCACTTTGCTAATGACCAAGAGTAAACTGATGAGACGGTAATTGGCCATGTTGGATTTGTCCTGCTTTTTGTGGACCTGACATACCTGGGTAATTTCCCACATTGCCAGATATATGCCAGTTATGTAGCTGTACTGCAATTGCTTGGCTAAGGTTGCAGCTAGCTCTGGAGCACAAGTCTTCAGCACAAATGCTGGAATGTTGTCAGGGTCCATAGCCTTTGCAGTATCCAGTGCCTTCAGCCATTTCTTGATATTATGTGGACTGAATCAAATTGGCTGAAGACTGGCACCTATGACACTGGGGACCTGAGGTGGAGGCTGAGATGGATCCACTCGGCACTTCTGGCTGAAGAATGTTGCAAATGCTTCAGCCTTTCCTTTTGTACTGATTTTCTGGGCGCCCCCATTATTGAGTATGGGGATATTTGTGGAGCCTCCTTCTCCAGTTATTTATTTAATTGTTCACCACCATTCATGACTGGATGTGGCAGGTCTGCAGAGCTTAGATCTGTTCCATTGGTTGTGGGATCACTTAGCCCTGTCTATCACTTGCTGCTTATGCTGTTTGGCATGCAAGTGGTCTTGTGTTGTAGCTTCACCAGGTTGACACCTAATTTTTAGGTATGCGTGGTGCTGCTCCTGGCATGCCCTCCTGTACTTTTCATTGAACCAGGGTTGATCTCCTGCTTTGATGGTAATGGTATGCTGGACCATGAGGTTACAGATTTTGGTTGTATACAATTCTACTACTGCTGATGGCCAACAGCGCCTCATGGATGCTCAGTTTTGAGTTGCTAGATCTGTTTGAAATCTATCCTCTTTAGCACCATGGTAGTGCTGCACATCATGATGGAGGATAACTGCAATATGGAGATGGGACTTTGTCTCCACACGGACTGTTGGTGGTCACCCCTAACACTACTGAAATGGGCAGATGCAGCTGTGACAGGTAGATTGGTGAGGACGAGGTCAAGCAGGTTTTTCCCTCTTGTTAGCTCTGTCACAACCTGCCGCAGATCCAGCCTAGCAGTGGTGCTACCGAACCACTCTTGGTGATGGACATTGAAGTTCCCCACCCAGAGTACATTCTGTGCCCTGGCCATCCTCAGTGCTTCCTCCAAGCGGTGTTCAACATGGAGGAGTACTGATTCATCAGGTGTGGGGTGAGGGGGCAGTAGGTGGTTTCCAGTGCCAAGGTCGATGCCAGGTGATCCACTCAGCTTCATTCCTTTTTCTAGGCTTCCTAGCGGTTTGCTAGGCCATTTCAGAGCCAATCACATTGAGGTGGGTCTAGGGATACATGTAGGCCAGACCAGGTAAGGGCAGCAGATTTTCTTCCCTAAAAGGCCGGATTTTTATAACAGAATGAGGAAAGGCTAGCAAAGAAGAACTAGCAAATTGCCTATAAATAACTAGCAAGTAGAATAACAACATCAACTTGTATTATACAGTGTTTTAATAAAATGTCCCAAGGTTTTTCACAACAGTGTTATCAACCAAAATTTGACACACAGTCATTTTGGCACAGTGGCATGGTTGAGTAATCTGATTGGAGGGATTCAAACATGGAGTTCTGGGAATCAAAGGTGTGAGTTTGAAAGATGAAAGCACATTTAAGGATTTTAGTCAGGAAAGGGAGGTTGGAGATGGGGCTGTAGTTTGCAAGGACAAAGGTGGCAAGGTTTGCTTTTTTGAGGAAAGGAATGATGTCAGCAGATTTGAAGGAGAGCTGGACAGCAGCCGAGAAGCTTGAATAATTAACAATATTAGCTAACATGGGACCAAGGAGGAAAAGTGGGTGGACAGCAGTTCGTGGGAATATGGTCATGAGAGCATTTTAGTCTCATGGAAAAGATGAGCTCAAAGAGGGATTGAACTCAAGAGGTGAGGGGAGAGTGACTATTCCTGATATCAAGGCAGCATTTGACTGAATGAGATATCAAGGAACCCCAGCAAAACTGAAGTAAATAGAAAGTAGGGGGAAAATTCTCCACCGGATGGTGTCATACCTAGCGCAAAGGAAAATGGTTCTGGTTGTTATCATGGAGTCATAGAGTTATACAGCACAGAAACAGGTCATTCAGCACATCATGTCCATGCCAGCCATCAAGCACCTATCTATTCTAATCCCATTTTCCAGCACTTAGCCTGTGGCCCTGTATGCTATGGCGTTTCAATTGCTCATCCAAATACTCCTTAAATGTTGTGAGGGTTCCTGCCTCCACCACCCTCTCAGGCAGTGTGTTCCAGATTCCAACCACCCTCTGGGTGAAAAAAATCTTTCCTCAAATCCCTTCTAAACCTCCTGCCCTTTACTTTAAATTTATGCCCCCCTGGTTATTGACACCTCCACTAGGAGAAACAGTTTCTTCCTATCTACCCTATCTATGTCCCTCATAATTTTGTACACCTCTAGCAAGTCCCCCCTCAGCCTTCTCTGCTCTAAGGAAAACAACCCTAGCCTATCCAGTCTCTCTTCATAGCTGAAACACTCCAGCCCATGCAACATCCTGGTGAATCTCCTCTGCACCTTCTCCAGTGCAATTACATCCTTCCAATAGTGTGACAACCAGAACTGCACACAGTACTCCAGCTGCAGCCTAATTAGCGTTTTATACAGCTCCAACATAACCTCCCTGCTCTTATATTCTATGCCTCAGCTAATAAAGGCAAGTATCCTGTGTGCCTTCGTAACCACCTTATCTACCTGTGCTGCTGCCTTCAAGGATCTATGGACATGTACACAAAGGTCCCTCTGATCCTCTGTACTTCCTAGGGTCCTACCATTCATTGCATATTCCCCTGCCTTGTTAGTCCTCCCAAAATGCATCACCTCACACTTCTCAGGAATAAGTTCTATTTGCCACTGCTCTGCCCATGTTACCAGCCCATCTATATCGTCCTGTAATCTAAGGCTTTCCTCCTCACTATTTATGACACCACCAATTTTCGTGTCTGCAAACTTACTGATCATACCTCCTATATTCATATCTAAATCATTAATGTACACTTCAAATAGCAAGAGCCCCAGCACCGATCCCTATGGTACATCACTCATCACAGGCTTCCGATCACAAAAACAACCTTCAGCCATCAACCTCTGCCTCCTACCACTCACCAATTTTGGATCCAATTTGCCAGATTGCCCTGGATCCCATGGGCGTTTACCTTCTTGATCATTCTCCCATGTGGGGCCTTGTCAAAAGCCTTACTGAAGTCCGTGTAGACTACATCAACTGCACTACCCTCATCTACACAACTAGTCACTTCCTCGAAAAATTCAATCAAATTTGTTAGACATGATCTCCCCCTGACAAAGCCATGCTGACTATCCTTGATTAATCCCTGCCTCTCCAAGTGGAGATTAATCCTGTCCCTCAGAACTGTTTGCAATAGTTTCCCTACCACTGATGTTAGACTCACTGGCCTGTAATTACCTGGTTTATCCCTACTACTCTTGTTGAATAATGGTACCTCATTCGTTTTCCTCCAGACCTCTCCTATAGCCGGAGAGGATTTGAAAATTAGTGTCAGAGCCCCTGCAATCTCCCTTGTCTCCCATAGCAGCCTGGGATACATCTCATCTGGACCTGGGATTTATCCACTTTTAAGCCCACTAAAACCATTAATACCTCCTCCCTTTCAATGCTAATTTGTTCAAGTATATCACAGTCCCCCCTCCCTGATTTCTACACCTACATCATCCTTCTCTGACCTTGGGGGTTAGCCATCTCAGTTCCAGGACATTGCTGCAGGAGTTCCTCAGGGTAGTGCCCAAGGCACAACCATCTTCAGCTGCTTCATCAATGACCTTCCTTCCATCATGTCAGAAGTGGGGATATTCGCTGATGATTGCACAATGTTCAGTACCATTCACAAATCCTCAGATACTGAAATAGTCCCTGTCCATATGCAGTGAGACCTGGACAACATTCAGGCTTGGGTTTATAACTGGCAAGCAACATTCATGCCACACAAGTGCCAGGCAATGACCATCTCAACAAGATAGAATCTAACCATCTCCCCTTGATAGCTAATGGCTTTAGCATCACTGAATCCCCCGCTATGAACCTCCTGAGGGTTACTGATGACCAGAAATTGAACTGGCCTAGTCATATAAACACTGAGGCTAGAAGACCAAGTCAGAGTCTGGGAATTGTGCGGTAACTCACCTCCTTACTCCTCAAAGCCTGTCAACAAGGCACAAGTCAGGCATGTGATGGAATACTGTCCACTTGTCTAGGTGAGTGCAGCTCCAGCAGCACTCAAGAAGCACAACACCATCCAGGACAAAACAGCCCACTTGATTGGCACCACCTTAAACATTCACTTTCTCTACCACCAAAACAGAGGCAGCAGTGAGTACCATCTACAAGATGCACTGCAGCAACTCACCAAGGCTCCTTCGACAAACCTGTGACCTCTAACACTTAGAAAGGCAAGGGAAGCAGATGCATGGGAACACTACCACCTGCAAGCTCCCCTCCAAGTCACACATCATCCTGACTTGGAGCTACATCACCACTCCTTCACTGTCGCTGGGTCAAAATCCTGGAACTCCCTACCTAACAGCACTGTGGGTGTCCCTACACCACATGGATCTGCCGCAGCTCAAGATAGTCAGTTCACTATCACCTCCTCAAGGGCAATTAGGGATGAGCAACAAATGCTGGCCTGGCCCACGCCCTGTGAATGAATACAATAAGGAGTGATAAGAGAGAAACTAGGAAAAGATGCAAATTCTGAGATAGGCTAGGGGACCTTTAGAGGAAGTTTGGCCTGGTGGGCTAGATGAAGAGAGAGAAGTGGCAGATGCAACTGATCAATAAGGGGAACCAATGAAATCACCCAGAACATTTTTGTAAGTATTTTCATCCACTATCTTGTTTATTCGTAACCTTTAATCAGAGCTAAAAACAAGATTTGTAGCAATAACATACATCCAGAAATGTAAATAATTCACAGAAAACTTTTCAACTTACCCAGAAAATTGGCCTGTCCACACCAAATCTTTCAATTAAGTGTTTACCCTGGAGGCCTACCATCTCTCTCAAGCCTGGGGCTTGATTTTTGCTCTTTCCCCAAAACTTACTTTGTTTAGCTGGGCCTTCATAGCTGTTGGGTGTTTGAGCATTTGTGATGTGAAACTTCGAAATGTTACTTTGTTAAATGTTTATATTGTATTACAAGTAGGTAGAATTTTAAAAGAAATAAAGAATTTCCGTTCAATAGCATATTTTTCATCCTGAGGACATCCCAAAATGCTTCATAGCCAACTAATTGTTTGTAATGTGTGGTCTCTTATTTTGTAGAGCAGATACATTTCTTCTGTGGCCATATATTCAAAAGCAATTGGGAGTCACTGACTCCTAAATATCCAAAGCTCTCAAGTGTCCTCAAATTGCCTGCTACATTCCAGCATTGTAACACGTATGAAATAGATATTTGAAGACTGCAAAATACATTCACAACTGTAAAGTTTTGCTCCTGGCCATCTCTTTTCATTTTTGAGCAATTACAGCACAAAGCTTGCCTCTAATTTCCCCTCAAGTCTTAACTGTAGATTAAGCTGCCAGGGAAGGCAGAGAGTGAAAATGCATTGTCAGCCAAAGGGGTTGAGAGATTTGGCGAGAAATAAGGTGTGGGGCTGGCCTATGGAAAGTTCCTTGTGTTGTCAGCCTCTTACACAGTTCCTGTGAAACTAAGGGCTGGTGAGGTAGGTCTGGAATAATTCTCCAACTCATTCTTCTTTTTCCCTGGGGCCAGTTGCTCCGCATTCACTCAATTTATACAAGTTCTTACTAGTTGCAGAGCTGACATTGAGGAACTCAATATAACAAAGGCCACGGTTGTGAAACCTCACGAACTCTATTGCAGCACTATTAGAATGCAATCGCATCCCTCTACCACCCTCGTGTCCTTACTCTATCGTATGCGAAAACACCACCTATGTGTCACCTGAACAAACTTGGTCCAATTCTGCAACATTTGTTTCAATATTAAATCATTTAAGGACCGAAGTTAGATGTGGATGTGCATGTGGAAAGGCGGGGGAAGGAAATGACTCATTCTGCAGTAAAAATGTACTTGGATATTCCTAATCTCGACCTTAAACCTTGCACGAAATTGAATAATATGTCTGTCAATGCCGTCCTGCTATTCGGATTCCATTCATAAAAATCAGAGCTCTGTTCCTGATTGATCACTCTGCACTATTGCATCCTGTCCTATTTCTCTTTATTACTCATAGGAAAATGAAAGTGAGTGTTGCAATCCGCATTGCTACAGCAACGCTGTGCAAATCTAAACTTCGGAATCCCTAAACTGGAACAAGACTTCCGGGATGTGTCAGTGAGCGTCACTGCGTGCTCCTCCCTGTTCCTGCCTATTGGAGATGTGTTGGAGGGAGGAGAGTACCGGGAGGCAGAGCTTTGAAGACGGCTGCTGAATCGGAAAGATTTCCGGGGAGGTGCTCGGATCTCCACTCTTGCCGTTCCCTGAATTACCAAGATCGTCCTCCGTTCGGTAGTCAGGTTGTTCCAGGCAACTTCAAGGAGGGGAGCTGGCCGTGGTGCTGAACATCCTCCGGCGGCGAGACTCCCGGGAGCTCTCCATTGTGAACAGTGGATCGGCAGCGCCAAAGAGCACCCGAGAGAGCTGTGGCCGGTGCAGAAGGTGTCTTCGGGCGGAAACCGTCCTGCAGCGGGTGCCAAGATCTTCATCCGCATCTCGGTCCGTGTTGTCAATTGCCTCTGAAAAAGAAGAGGCAATGGAACCTAGGTTAGAGTTGCAGAGTGCTCCTGACGGAGAGGTCTACTGCCCAGACAGTGCTTACGGATCTTCTGTTTTAGACACGGATACGGAAGAGGGCCACACGCCTTCCTCCAATAATATCATTTACTACAACGAGGAACTGATGCATAAGGTGCGTACCCTTAATATTAGTGGCAGTAACGACAATAGCTTACATTAATATAGCGCCTGTAAGGTACTAAAACGTCCTAAGGCGGGGATAGGAATTCGTGTAGCTGCGGAATGGACAAATGTAAATCGGCATAGATCATATAGTAAATATTCTCTCAAGAAGCAGCACTCCCTCATGCACAATAACTTTCTTCAAATAGGAAGTGCAGAGGAGATCTGAAAAACAGAAATACGAGAGAGAAAGAGGGTATGAGTAAAGATTAATGGGTAACAAAAAAGGGAATGCTGAAGAGTAAACGCATTGTCAAAAGAAGTAAAAATAGAAAGTGCTGGAAAAACTCAGCAGGTCTGGCATCATCTGTAGAGAGAGAAACAGAATTAACCTTTCGAGTCCAATATGATCTTTCTTTTGAACTAGGATGTCAAAATAAGGATGAAGCCGATTAGGGAACAAAATCAGAGGGGATGACTGAAATACTAAATGAATATTTTGCACTTGTCCTCACTAAAGAGGATGCTGCCAATGTCACAGTAAAGTTCGAGATGGTAGAGAAATTGGATAGATTTAAAATAGATAAAGAGGAGTTACTTAAAAGATAGTCATTACTCAAAGTAGAAAAGTCATCCAGTCCGGGTGGGATGTTTCTTAGGTTGTTGAAGGCCATAAAGATGGAATTAACAGGGGCTCTAGCCACAATTCTTCTTGGATATCGGAGTTATGTGAGAGGACTGGATGGTTACAAAGGTTACATCTCTGTTCAAAAAAGGGGAGAGGGATAAGCCCAGCAATTACAGGCCAGTCACCAAACATCAGTGGTCAAAGAAATATTAGAGACAATCTGGAACAATATTAATTGCCACTTTTTAAAAAATGGTTAAAAAGGAACAACCAATTAATGCATTTGGGCAAATTGTGCCTGAAAAACTGAAAAACGGTGTTTGACAAAGCGCCACATAGAATACCTCTTAGCAAAATTGAAGCCCGTGGATTAAAGCAGCAGTGATAGTGTGGATTGACTAAAATACAGAAAACAGAGATTAGTGTTCATAGAGGAACTGGAGTAAAGTATAGGATGGTTTCCCCAGTATGGGATCACTGTTCTTTTTGATATATATAAATGACCTGGATCTGGTAGACAAATGACAGATGAAATGTAACACAGAGAAATATGAAGTGATGCATTTTGGAAGGGAGAATATGGAGAAGCAATGTAAACTAAATGATACAATTTTAAATGTGATGCAGGAAAATAGGTACCTGGGAGAGTACATACAGAAATATTTGAATGTGGCAGGACAAATTGATAAGGCTGCTTAAAAAGCATATGGAATCTTGCACTTTATAAATAAGGGCATAGTGTGCAAAATCAAAGAATTTATGTGAAACATTTATAAATCATTACTTAACCCCCAGCTAGAGTATTGTTTCCAATCTTGGGAAACAACACTTTGTGAAGGATGTTCAGGCCTTGGACAGCATGCAGAGGAGATTAAGAACATGATAACAGGGTTGAGGTACTTCAGTTATGTGGAAGGAGTAAAGAAGATGGGAATGTCCTCCTGCAAGCAGTGAAGGTTGAGGGGAAATTATGTTGAGTAAAAACTGATTATATGCAGCTTCCCACATAAATCCAAAGGCTGTAACATCATGATTAGACATTTACTAACCCCCAGCATTAATCTCAAAAGTAAGAGAATAACATACTCTGGAAAATTCCTCTCCAAGTTCCAAGTAATCAAAACCAGTCCAGGAAATCACACGAATCAAGTATTATTTCTTAATCCACTTACCTATTACACGATGCAATCTTTGTTCCAGTCAAGAACTGATTCAGTTCCCTTTTGAAGACAATGTCAAGCATCCATAAAAAAGCTGGCAATTTGTTCCAAAAGTTCACTGGGGAAAAGAAGGATTGCTTAATATCCAGTCTCTCCCTACTTTTGCATAATTTAAACCCATGTCCACAGGTCCTCCCCAGTCTGTCAAACATTATCCAGCCCTTTCATTATCTTATAGACCTCCACAGTTTGCATCTAAGTCTTCACTACTGTAGTATAAATAGGGTCATTGAGTCATTGCCACTGTTAATTTTATAATTCCTCAGCACAAAAAAGTTCTTCCTCACATTCCTCCCTGTATCTCTTGCCAAAAAGCTTAAATCAGTGGGCCCCAGTCCTTGTACCATCAACTAATGGGAACAGCTTTTATTTGTAAACCTTATCTAAATCTATCCTAATCTTGTACACCTCTTTCAAATCACCTTTCAATCTCCTTTACTCCAAGGAGCACAACCTTCTCCTTGTATCTAAACTTCCTCATTCCTGCAACCATTCCTGTAAACCTCCTCTTTCCTAAATGTGGTCACCAGAACTGGGCACAATACTCTAGCTAGAATTTTATTCAGGTTCAGCATAACTTGCCTGCATTTGTACTCAATACCTCTGATTTTGGAGCCCAAGATCCAGAATGCTTTCCTAATTGCTCTCTCAATATGTCCTACTACCTTCAAAGATCTATATATATGAAGCCCCAGGCCTTTCTGTCCAGGACACCTTTTAGAACTGTGCCATATAGTCTATGTTGCCATTCCCTATTCCTTCTGGAAAAGTGCATCACCTCACACTTCTCTGTTTTAATTTTTTCTGCCATTTGTCTGCCCATTCTGCTAGCCACTGATGTCCTGTTGCAGTAAATTGGTGTCATCCTCACTGATAGCCATACTTCCAAGTTTGAAATCATCGGTGAATTTTGAAATTTTACTCTTCAGTCCAATTTCCAAATCATTTATATATGCGTATCAAAAGATCACTGACCCTTGCGAAACACAACTGCTGACCTAGTCATATAAATAATAATATATTATCAACAGACCCAGTTCTTTAAATTTTTCTGAATAAAATTTTTTCTTTAAGATAGGAATCATTCTCTGAAATATTTATTAAAGCCACTATTTTTTAAAATTTATTTATTGGATGTGAGCATTACTGGCAAGGCCAGCATTTATTGCCCATCCCCAATTTCCCTTCAGAAGGGGGTGGTGAGCTGCCTTCTTGAACTGCTGCAGTCCATGTATTGTAGGTACACCCACAGTGCTATTAGGGAGGGAGTTCCAGGATTTTGACCCAGCGACCGTGAAGGAACAGTGATATATTTCCAAGTCAGGATGGTGAGTGGCTTGGAGGGGAACTTCCAGCTGGTGGTGTTCCCATGTGTCTGCTGCCCTTGTTCTTCCAGATGGTGGCGGTCATGGATTTTGAAGGTGCTGTCTAAGGATGCTTAGTGAGTTCCTCTTGTAGATCGTACACATTGCTGCCACTATACATCGGTGGTAGAGGGAGTGAATGTTTGTGTATGTGGTCCCAATCAAATGAGCTGCTTTGTCCTGGATGGTGTCAATCTTCTTAAGTGCTGTTGGAGCTGCACTCATCCAGGCAAGTGGGGAGTATTCCATCACACTCCTAACCTGTGTCTTGTGGATGGTGGACAGGCTTTAGGGAGTCAGGGGGTGAGTTACTCATCACAGGATTCCCAGTCTCTGACTCGATCTTGTAGCCACAGTATTTATAAGGCTAGTCCAGTTCCGTTTCTGCTCATTGGTAATGCCCAGAATGTTAATAGTGGGGGATTCAGTGATGATAATGTCATTGAATGTCAAGGGGCAATGGTTAGATTCTCTCTTGTTGGAGATAGTCATTGCCTGGCACTTGTGTGGCATGAATGTTACTTGCCACTTGTCAGTCCAAGCCTGGATATTGTCCAGGTCTTGCTGCATTTGGACATAGACTGCTTCAGTTTTTGAGGATTCATGAATGGTGTTGAACATTGTGTAATCATTAGCAAGCGTCCCTACTCTGACCTTATGATGGAAGGAAGGTCATTGGTGAAGCAGCTGAAGATGGTTGGGCCTAGGACACTACCCTGAGGAACTTCTGCAGTGATGCCCTGGAGCTGAGATGATTGACCTCCAACAACTACAACCATCTTCCTTTGTGCTAGGTATGACTCCAACCAGCGGAGATTCCCAGATTTGCTAGGGCCACACTCAGCCAAATGTTGTGTTGATGTCAAGGGTAGTCACACTCACCTCACCATTGGCACAGATGTTATCTGCCACTTATCAGCCCAGACCTGAATGTTGTCCAGGTCTTGCTTCATGTGGGCACAGACTGCTTCATTATCTGAGGAGTTAGGAATGGAACTGAATACTGTAGCAATCATCAGCAAACACCTCCACATCCAACTTTGGCCAGAATTTCAAGCTTGGCATGTGCATCAAGTCAGCAGGACCGGAAATGGACATGGAATCTGCTCCAGGCTGCAGTTGCATTGCAATCGCGGTTTCATGCTTGTTAGCCAATTAAGGTCTGCCCAGCATGAAACATGTCTTCTTAAAGGTCAGGGAGGGCAGGGCTGGTGTGGGAGCGTGTCGGGTGCTGGGTCCAATGGCCAAGCGGGTGTTTTAAAACCAGCAGAGGCAGCCCCCTGAAGGATGCCAGGGAAGAATCTTTGGGGTCTGTCCAGGAAGCCATTTCATTCGAACAATGGTCTCACCAGTGGCTAAAGACATCAGGCATTCAGCTCCCCATTTCTAGGATGAGTGCCTTGTGGTCCTTGTGGAGGAGGTCGGTGTCTGGTGGGACACTCTAGTACCCAGGGATGACAGGAGGAGGCCACTGCACCTAACCAAGGAGATGGCAGCCAAGGTCAGTGGCCATGACATTGTGTGGCGCACATGGATGCAGTGCTGCAAAAGGTTCAACCATCTGCTGCACTTGGCAAGGATGAGCACTGAGTTGGCATGAATCAGTGCTGAGAAGTGTTCTGGGGAGGCTGTCCACCCTTGGAGCTCAGGGGTGTTAGAGTCTGAGTGCCAACTGTCACTGACACCAGCACTGGCCAAGGGGGTGAGCCCTGGCTGCTTGGCTTGATTGCCTTGCGGGTAGAGGGCCACGACTTGGATGTGGCCTGCAAGGTGTCCCAAAGCCAGGTAGAGAGTGGACAGGTCAATGCTCCTCTGCCATTTCAGGAGAAGAGAATCCATAACACCAACAAAAAAGCTAAGGCAGGTGGAGGCCCCCCAAACCCTCTTATTTTATCAAGGTACAAGATGGATGCCTTCAAGCCACCTTGTTCAGCTGGTCGTGGAGAGGCAGGGGTCTCTGATGAAGGTAAGACTGCACTGCACAGAGGTGAGAGTGTCAGATTGTGCAAACATTCTTGTGTGGTTTCATCATTAATGGGAGCCTCAAACCTGGAGTCCTCATTGATCACTGAAAGACAATGGCACCATGAAAGAGATCTCCATTGTCTCACCAGGGTGTCTGGCATGCACAGTGACAGCGCGATGACTTAAACTAATGACATGTTGTTGTTCTCCCCTAGAATCGCCAGCTCACCCATGAACGCAGGACCCTAAGGAGCCACCATTGATGCCAGAGGACCACAGGGCTTTCGATGCACCAGCATCAAATCTGCTCTCTGAACCAGACACTAGCGCAGTTACCAGCACCTCGGTGGGCATTAGATCATTGACTAGAATGCCATTGTATAGCGGTGAGGGTGCTTCACACTCTCTTCAGGAGCAGGCGGAGGCAGAGAGTGCCCAGGGCGCCGGCAGTCGGAGTCAGATGGTGAGCCTCTGGAACCATCCATTGGGCGACAGCTACTGGATGTCCAATGGGATGTGCAGGAGGATCTGGCAGAGATCCATGAGGATATGTGTGCCATGGTCTCTGTTGTGGAGGGGTCCATGCAGAGCATGAACACTGTGTTGACCCTCATTACCGAGTGTGCTGCCTCCTCCATAGAGGGAGTGGCGATTCTCCTGGAGAGGCAGCTCCAGGGACAGAATCAGGGGTTCCTGGGGTTGCGCTCGGACCTGCAAGCCCTCACAAGGCACTGACCTCAGGAGATCACTGCCAGTGTGGGAGATAGATGAGGCACCCAGTATCCCAGCTATGCGTCCATCCATCAATGCTGAGCAGGGAGGTCCAGAGCATCCTCATGTTGGTGCACAAATTGCTTGTCATCTCTATGGGCTCCTCTCAGGGTGCTCTGGATAATGGCAGCAGCTCCTTCACCCCTCTGCCAGTAATCGTGGTATCTGATGAGGCTGCGACAACTAGGGAGATGCCAGCTGTAGCACTGGCTGCTCCCTCCCAGGTTGGGGCCAGCACAGGCTCCACTGGCCAGAGGACAACCACCAAGGTCATCAAGGCCAACGAGACAGCAGAGTCAGCAGGCTCTCTCCAATGCTGGTGCCAGTGAGGGTAGGGGGTGGGGTGTGGGGGGGGGAGCAGCTAGTGGGTGGCAACAAAACTCAGCACTCGCAAATGTAAGTTTAAGGCACCGTGAGCTCAAGAGGGACTGTTCAAGGGTAATCTTCTGTTCTGCCTTTTTTTGTTAATATGTTTAGTGGTGTGCCCATTAACACAAAATATTGTTATGTTCATTTGATGTGAGTGCCAACATGATATAAATTTTGCTTTTGCACTAATGGCCTAAGTACATTTTATTTGTTTTGTAGTTGCTGAGCAGGCCAGTATCTCATGCTGGACATGAGCGGTTCTAAACTTTATTGCACAGGCACTGAGTGGACTTTGGATTCAACTGAAAGGGTCCTTTCAGACATCCGGGATGGAGGCAGCAGTCCTGGTAAGATGTGGAAGCAGATCTTTGGCAGCCTAGCTGAAGGAGCGTTGGATCAAGGCATCCCTGGTGTCCCTGCTGCAATGAAGGATCCAGAGGTCTGCCTCCATGTCCTCAGTGTTCTCCTCACTGGGCTCTTCTTCTGACTCACTACTGGATTCATCCTCTGTGGCCTGTGCAGCTGCCTCAAGATCCTCTTCCTCCAGGGGGTATCCTCTTGCCAGTGCCAGTCAGTGGGGAGAGTGCAGCATGTAACCATAATCAGTGACACCCGCTCTGGGGGGTATTGTAGTGCGCCCCCTGAATGGTACAGGCATCGAAAGCGCATCTTCAGAAGAGCTATGGTTCTCTCCATCACTGCCCTTGTGGAGGCATAACTCCTGTTATAATGCTGCTCTACCTCTGTTCTTGGGTGGTGGAGAGCGTCATAAGCCACCTTTTCGATGGATAGCCCTTTTCATCCAACAGCCACCCAACCAGTCAAGGTGGAGCACTGAAGAGCTCGGCACCTGGGAGTGTCTCAGTGGGAGACATCATGGGAGCTGCCAGAATACCTTGCACAGACTTGCAGAATCTATGCCTTGTGGTCACACACTATCTGCACGTTCATCGAGTGGAATCCCTTCCTGTTGACAAAGGCACCCGGCTGACCCGCTAGTGCCTTGTGATGGCCACATGTGTGCAGTCAATTGCACCCTGGACGTGGGGGAACCCAGCAATCGCTGCAAAGCCTCTGGCTCACTCAGCCTGGCTGGCCTCATCCATATGGTAAAGAATAAATGTCAGTACCCACCTGAACAGAGCTTCTGTCACCAGGTTGATGCAGCTGTGGACAGCTGATTGGGAGACTCCACACAGACCCCCCACTAACCCCTGGAAACCTGGGCCACTGTGACCTTCAGAGCCACTGGCATGGGGTGTCCACCCAAACAGTTGGAGCTGATCTCAGGCCCAATCATCTAACAAATGGAGGCCACTTTCTCCCTAGAGAGGCAGAGCCTCCTTCGGCATTGCTCCTCAGACATGTTGAGGTAGCTACATCGCCTATAAACCCTGGCAGCAGGATAGTGGCATCTTCTGCGGCCCCTTCCACCTTGGACTTCTTGTTGGCCCTGCGCCCCTTGTGCCTGCAACTCTCCTCTCACAGGTCCTCCCCTGGAAGCTGCATTGGGACACCTGGCCTCCTCTCCCTTCTGCCCCTCTCTTCCTCCTTCCTCCTCAGTGGAGATGCCTCCAGCGGAGACCACAATCTCCATGACCAGGGTAAGGGAGAGCTGTCTGATACCTGGAAGGGTCCACACGGTCTAAATCCTCCGGGGGCCTTAGAGACACCAATGAGTCCTGATATGAAGCCTGGAAATGCTAAGACAGAAGCTCAGAACTGAGATGAATTTGTCAAGTTCAAATAAGCAACCAGCAGCAAACTATCTCCTAAACTCCTCACTACTCACACTGGCAATGCTGCTGACCCTTTTTATCCTGCCCTTGGATGAGGTTTCATTAAAAGTGGGCTGCCCGCCTGCCTGTTTTGCCTGAGCGCCAAGCTGCCCGCCTGCCTGTTTTGCCCAAGCGCCAAGCTGCCCTCCTGCCTGTTTTGCCCGAGCGCCAAGCACAAAATCACATGAGCAACGTAAAATTAGGATCAATTGCCTTTTTAATGGCCTTAAGTGTGGCCCTTTATTTGTTGATGGGTGCAGCTCTGACACCCGCGCATGCCTGCCGACCTGAAGATTGCTCACATGCAGGATGATGTTGGGACGCTTGCCTGACATCACCTTGTGCCATTTCACGTCCGTTTGGGTCAGATGCACACCCACCTGTGAGACAAAAAATTCTGGCCCTTATGTTGAATGGAAGGTCATTGATGAAGCAGCTGAAGATGGTTGGGTCTAGAGCACACCCTGCGGAACTCCAGCAGCAAAATCCTGGGGCTGAGATGATTGGCCTCCAGCAATCATAACCATTTTCCTTTGTGTGAGGCATGACTCCAACCAGTAGAGGGCTTCCTTCTGATTCCCAGTGACTTCAATTTCACTTATGTTCCTTGATGCCATACCTGATATCATAGGCAGTCGCTCTCACCTCACCTCTGGAATTCAGCTCTTTTGTCCGTGTTTAAACCAAGGCTGAAATGAGCTCTGGAGTTGAGTGGTCCTGGCAGAACCTAAATTGAGCATTGGTGAGCAGGTTATTGGTGAGTAAGTGCTGCTTGGTAGCACAGTCGATGACACCTTCCATCCTTTTGCTGATGATTGAGAGTAGATTGTGAGGCAATAATTGGCCAAATTGGATTTGTCCTACTTTTTGTAGTACAAATTTGATAGGACATAACCATGCAATTTTTCACATTGCTCTCTCCAGTTTAACTGATTGCATCAATGAGTCAGCCTCTTTCTTTCCTGCATGTAATACAAGGCGGCGTGGGCTACACATTCTGGAGGTACAGAGCAAAGAAAGATGCGTCACTTTATCCTTCAATATTGCACCAATCTTCAGGAACTATTACCCAGCTGGAAATATTGCAGGTCCTGTCTGGTGATGGTATTTACAACGAATACCTGAGGTTCTTCACTATTCCAGTACTGCAGCATGTCAAAAACAAAGAAAGTAAAAACAATGTAAAACACACTAAGGGTGATTTTCATATAATCGCACAAGTGAGAAATTGGTGGGTGTGGAGGCCGTTTGTTTTACACCCAGCACAAAGATTGTAATTTTAACTTGCAGTGATACCAGTGGTATTGGATTAGATGTCTGTTGAAGTTAATGAAAAGGACGTATAATGGACAATTGATCCTGCAATGCCAACATTACACTACTGCCAATGTTGAAAGTGGGCAGCTTGCCTCTTCCGGAGGTTGAAAATTCTGCTCATTGTGTCCTGGAATTTGAATCTAATCTTCTGGATAAATTTGTGAGCAACTCGGAAGAAACATATGTGAGGTATTGAAAGCAATTTTGCCTTTACTTAAACAAAAATGTTCGAAAAAACTTTATTAGCTATAAAATATTGGAGATATAGAAGTAAAGGCTGACTGACAGCCAACTATCTTTTAATTGGTAATGAAAATCTATTTGTTTCCTAATAGATGTGACATAATAGGGGAGGCCTGATTGGAAAATTCAGATCTATGAAGAGTCTGTTTATTTTGTGTTATCTGAAACATTTTAGACCTGATCAAGCCATGAATTTTCACCCACATTGAAATCATCCCCCCACTACTGGTTCCTCTTTTTTTTGTTCCCTATTGGAATGCAGTGGCTCAGGAGGCCTTCCTTTGTCAGTCTGACCAGTGACCATCAACTGACAATCCAACAGTGGCTTCAAGACTCGTGTTCACATTAAAGATGATTCCCTTTGTTAGGATTTGGAAATCCCTTCAAAGGTTATCTGGGAGCCTGAATATTGAAAAGATAATGTCCTATACCTGATACAATACTGAGTGGAGAATTTAATATTTAGCACAAATGTGAAACAAAGACAACAAGAAGCAGAATATTAAACAGATACTGAAAGGAGAGTGTAGTGGTTATATTACTGGACCAGTAATTCAGAAGCCTGAACTAATAATTTGGAGAACTCAGTTCAAAATAAATAGTTCAGTAAATCTGGAACAAAAAACTAGTATGCGGAATGGTGACCGTGTAACATCCAGATTGCCATTTGGTTCACTAATGTACTATATGGAAGGAAATCTGCTGTTCTTACCTGATCTGGTGTAGATGTGATTCCAGACCCACAGAAATGTGGTTGACTCTTAACTGCCCTCTGAAATGGCCTAGCAAGCCATTCAGTTGTTTAGAAGTTGGCTCACCACCATCTTCTCAAGGGAAATTGGGGATGGGTAATAAATGCTGGTCTTGCCAGTGACACCCACATTCTGTCTATTTCTATTTCATTCCACACTACTGCTCTTGTACCTATTATAACTGTGATGATCTTTGACCTGGAAGCAGTATAGGAAGGAAAATTTGTAATTTCTTTAAAATGCCTGTGAAATCTGTTATTGGCTTTAGTATTGCTGAAAATTTGTGAATTGTCCTGATGAGTGCAAGACAAAAAGCTTCGTCAAAAAATATCTCTTTTTTCAGCAATACTCAAGTTCTGTACTATCAAGCAGAGTGTAGTGCTTAAATAGAAACATAGAACCATGGAAAAGTTATGGAGCAGAAAGAAGCCATTCAGCCCATTGTGTCAGCGCCAGCCAAAACGAGAAAAAATAGAAACTAGCCGTTCATTTTAATCCCACTTTCCAGCCCTGGTCCATAGCCTTGCAGGTTACAGCACTTCAGACGCGGATCCAGGTACCTTTAAATGAGTTGAGTGTTTCAGCCTCAATCACAAATTAGGCAGTGAATTCCAGATGCCCACCATCCTCTGGGTGCAAATGTTTTTCCTTATGTCCCCTCTAATCCTTCTACCAATCACCTTAAATCTATGCCCCCTGGTAATTGACCCCTCAGCTAGGGGAAGCAAATCTTTCCTGTCTACTCTATCTCGGCCCCTCAAAATTTTGTACACCTCAATTAGGTCACCCCTTAGCCTCCTCTGTTCTAAGGAAAACAACCCTAACCTATCCAATTTCTCCACATAGCTGCAATTTTCAAGCCCTGGCAACATTCTTGTAAATCTCCTCTATACTCTCTCCAGAGCAATTATGTCCTTCCTATAATGTGGTGACCAGAACTGTACACAACATTCTAGCTGTGGCCTAATCAGCGTTTTATACAGTTCCATCATTACATCCCTGTTTTTGTGTTCAATATCTCATCCAATAAAGGAAAGTATTCCATATGTTTTCTTGACCACCTTGTCCACTTGTCCTGCCACCTTCAAGGACCTGTGGACATGCACTCCAAGGTCTCTCACTTCCTCAACCCCTCTTATTAATTTCCCATTTATTGAGTATTCCTTTGCTTTGATTGCCCTCCCCAAATGCATTACCTCACACTCTTCTGGATTGAATTCCATTTGCCACTTCTCCGTTCACTCAACCAAACCATTGATACCATTCTGGAATCGACAGCTATCCTCTTCACTATCAATTGCACATCCAATTTTTGTGTCATCTGCAAATTTCCCAGTCATGCCCCCACATTTAAGTCTAAATCATTAATATATACAACAAACAGCAAGGGCCCCAACACTGAGCCCTGTGGAACACCACTGGAAGCCGTTTTCCATTCGCAAAACATCCATCGACCATTACCCTTTGTTTCCTGTCACTGAGCCAATTTTAGATCTAACCTGCCACCTTCCCCTATATCCCAGGAGATCTCACTTTCCTGACCAGTCTACCATATGGGACCTTGTTAAATTCCTTACTGAAATCCATGTTGACAACATCCACTGCAGTACCATCATCAATCCTCCTTGTTACTTCCTCAAAAAATTACATTAAGTTAGTAAGACACGATCTTCCCCTAAAAGCACCATGCTGACTATCCCTGATTAGTCTGTGCCTTCCTGTGTGACAGTTTATCCTGTATCTCAGAATTGTTTCCAACAATTTTCCCACCACCAAAGTCAGACTGACCGGCCTATAAATGTCTGGTCTATCACTCGTACCTTTTTAAAATAATGGTACAACGTTTGCAGACCTCCAATCCTCTGATACCTTACCTGTATCTAGTGAGGATTAGAAAATGTTCCTCAGAGCATCCATTATTTCCTCCCTGGCTTCCTTCAACAACCAGGGATACAATCCATCTGGCCCTGGTGATTTATCCACCTTCAAGGATGCCAGTCCCTCCAGCGCTTCCTCTCTCACTATGCTTATTGTATCTAATATTTCACACTCCTCCTCTTTAACTAGAGTGTCTGCATCATCCCTCTCCTTAGTGAAGTCAGAGACAAAATACTCATTGAAAACCCTGCCCACATCTCCTGCATCAACCCACATGTTACCATATAAATCTCTGATAGGCCCTAACTTTTCTTTAGTTATTCCCTTGTTCTTAATGTACTGATAAAACATCTTAGGATTAACTTTGATTTTACCCACTAATAGTTTTTTGTATCCTCTCACGGCAGTCCTAATTTCTATTTTTACTTCACCCCTGTACTTTCTATACCCCTCTAGGCTTTCTACAGTATAAAGACTTTTGTGACTGTCATAAGCTTACTTTTTCTGCTTTATCTTGGCCTGTATGCTTCTGGATAACCAGGGGGCTCTGGATTTGGCAGTACTACCATTTTTCTTTGTGGGGACATGTATACACTGTGCCCATAGAATCTCGCTTTTGAATGCCTCCCATTGATTTGACACAATTTTTCCTTCTAATTGTTGTATCCAACCCACTCTCGCCAGCTCACCTCTCCACTTTGTAAAAATTTGTCTTCCCCCAATTTAGAACTTTTACTCCTGTTCTATCTTTGTCCTTTTCCATAATTATATTAAATCTATATATTTTATGGTCACTATCTCCAAAATGGTCCCCCACGGCTACTTCATTCACTTGCCCAGCTTCATTTTCCTACACTAAATTGAGAATTGCATCCTCCTCTCATTGGGCTTGTTATATGCTGGCTAAAAAAAATTCTCTTGAATGAAGTTCAAGAATTTTGCACCCTCTGTGCCCTTCACATTGTTCATATCCCAATTGATATTAGGGTAGTTGAAGTTCCCAACAATTACTGCCCTATTGTTTTTGCACTCAGAAATCTGTCGACATAATTGCCTTTTAACTCCCTCTCATTATTTGTGGGTCTATAGTACACTGCTAGCAATGTGTCTGCCCTTTTCTTATTTCTGAGCTCAACCCACATGGCCTCATTTGATGCTTCATTTAGTGTACTATCTCTCCTCACAACTGTAATTGATTCTTTAACCAATAATGCCACACTCCCATCTTTTTTATCCCCGTCCCTATCCTGCATGAAAACTCACTAATTCTCCATCTCCCGTTCCCTGCTCTGAATTTTCCCTAGGTTCCCATCCTCCTGCCAATTTTGTTTATACGCCCCTGAACAGCACTAGCAAATCTCCCTGAAAGGATATTCATCCCAGTCCTATTCAGGTGCAGACCATCCAGCTTGTACAGGGCCCACCTTCCCCAGAACCAGTCCCAATGCCTCAGAAATCTGATGCCCTCCCTCCTACATCAGCTTTCCAGCCATGTGGTTATTCATTCAATTCTCCTACTTCTATACTTGCTTACACGTGGGACAGGAGTAATCCTGAGATTACTGCTTTAGATGTTCTGCTTTTCATACTCCTTCCTAGCTCCCTAAAGTCTGCTTTCAGGACCTCATCCCCTTTCCTACCTAAGTCATTGGTACCAATGTGGACCACAACCTCTGGCTGATCACCCTCCCCAGAAGAATGCCCTGCGACTGCAAGAATGTCTGTGACATCCTTGACCCTGGCACCGGGGAGACAACATACCATCCTGGAGTCACATCTATGGTCACAGAAATACCTGTCTGATCCCATAACTAATGAAGCCACTATTACTACTGCTCTTCACCTCTTCTTTCTCCCCTCCTGTACAGCAGAGCTGCCTGTGGTACCACAAACTTGGCTCTGACTGCACTCCTCTGAGGAACCAACGCCCTCACTGGTATCAAAAACGGAAAACTGATTGGTGAGCAGGACCCCAGGGGACTCTTGCAATACCTGCCTAATTTTCCAGGACTGCCCAGCGGTCACCCATTCCCTTTCTGCCTCCAGGTTCCTAAGCTGCGGTATGACCACCTCTCTGAATGTGCTATCCACATAGCTGTCAGCCTCGTGGATGCGCCACAGTGATTCCGCTGCCGCTCGAGCTCTGAAACCTGGAGCTCAATGTTCTGCAGCTGGTGACACTTCCTGCACATGTGGTTGTCTAGGGCACTGGTAGCATCCACAACTTCCCACATGTTACAAGACACGCACTCCACACAACCAAGCTGTCCTGCCATGGCTTCAATTTACTTCTCTTGCATTAATTTTATTTTACTTTGGTTTATTTATGCAACTTTATTTTACCTGGCCTCAACTTAACTTTATTTTCCTATAGGGTCCTCCTCTCACACTTTCCTCTAGGTGCTGCTGACTGCCTGCCTCAGGGCCCTCCACTCGGCCTCTCCACTAGGTGCTGCTGACTGCCTGTCTCAGGGTCCTCCTCTCACATTCTCCTTTTTTTTAATTCATTCATGGGATGTGGGCTTCGCTGGCTGGGCCAGCATTTATTGCCCATCCCTAATTGCCCTTAAGAAAGTGGTGGTGAGCTGCCTTCTTCAACCACTGAAGTCCATGTGGTATAGGTACACCGACAGTGCTGTTAGGAAAGGAGTTCCAGGATTTTGACCCAGCGACAGTGAAGGAATGGCAATATATTTCCAAGCCAGGATGGTGAGTGACTTGGAGGGGAACTTCCAGATGTTGCTGTTTCCATCTATCTGCTGCCCTTGTCCTTCTAGTTGGCACTGACTGCGAGTTTGGAAGGTGCTGTCGAAAGAGCCTTGGTGAATTCCTGCAGTGCATCTTGTTATTGGTGCACACTGCTGCTACTGTGTGTTTGTGGTGGAGGGAGTGAATGTTTGTGGATGTGGTGCTAATCAAGCGGGCTGTTTTGTCCTGGATGCTGTCAAGCTTCTTGAGTGTTGTGGGAGCTGCGCTCATCCAGGCAAGTGGGGAGTATTCCATCACACTCCTGACTTGTGCCTTGCCGATGGTGGACAGGTTTTGGGGAGTTAGGAGGTGGGTTACTCATTGTATGATTCCTAGCCTCTGACCTGCTCTTGTAGACACAGTATTTATATGGCTAGTCAGTTCAGGTCCTGGTCAATGATGACTGCCAGGATGTTGATCGTGGGGGCTTTCAGTGAAGGCAATGCCATTGAACATCAAGGGGCGATGGTTCAATTCTCTCATGTTGGCGATGGTCATTGCCTGACACTCGTGTGGCATGAATGTTCCTCACCACTTGGCAGCCCAAGCTTGGATATTGTCCAGGTCTTGCTGCATTTGGACATGGACTGCTTCAATATCTGAGGAGTCGTGAATGGTGCTGAACATTGTGCAATCATCAGCAAACATCCCCACTTCTGACCTTACGATGGAAGGAAGGTCATTGGTGAAGCAGCTGAAGATGGTTGGGCCGAGGGCACTACCCTGAGGAACTCCTGCGGTGATGTCCTGGAGCTGGGATGACTGACCTCCAACAACCACAACCATCTTCCTTTGTGCTAGGTATGACTTCAACCAGCGGAGATTTCCATTGACTCTAGTTTTGCTAGGGCTCCTTGATGCCACACTCGGTCAAATGCTGCCTTGATGTCAAGGGCAGTCACTCTCACCTCATCTCGGAAGGTCAGTTCTTTTGCCCATTTTTGAACTAAGGCTATAATGAGGTCAGGAGCTGAGTGGCCCCGGCAGAACCCAAACTGGGCGTCAGTGAGCAGCTTATTGCTAAGCAAGTGCTGCATGATAGCACTGTTGATGACCCCTTCCATTACTTCACTGATGATCGAGAGTAGACTGATGGGGCGGTAATTGGTCGGGTTGGATTTGTTCTGTTTTTTGTGTACAGGATGTACTTGGGCAATTTTCCACATAGCTGGGTAGATGCCAGTGTTGTAGCTGTACTGGAACAGCTTGGCTAGGGGTGTGGCAAGTCCTGGAGCACAAATCTTCAGTACTATTGCCGGAATATTATCAGGGCCCATACCCATTGCCTTCAGCCGTTTCTTGATATCATGTGGAGTGAATCAAATTGGCTGAAGACTGGCGTCTGTGATGCTGGGAACCTCTGGAGGAGGCTGAGGTGGATCATTCACTCAGCATTTCTGGCTGAAGATTGTAGCAAATGCTTCAGCCTTACCTTTTGCACTGCTGTGCTGGGCTCTTCCATCATTGACGATGGGGATATTTGTGGAGCCTCCTCCTCCAGTGAGTTGTTTAATTGTCCACCACCGTTCATGACTGGATGTGGCAGGACTGCAGTGCTTAGGTTTTATCCGTTGGTTATGGGATGCTTAGCTCTGTCTATCACTTGCTGCATATGCTGTTTGGCACGCATGTATTCCTGTATTATAGCTTCACCAGGTTGACACCAAGAAATGGCTGACCAACTAAATACATACTTTGGTTCTGTCTTCACAAAGGAGGACACTAATAACATACCAGAAATATTGGGGAACACAGGGTTTAGTGAGAGGGAGGAACTGAAAGAAATCAGTATTAATAGGGAAATGGTGTTGGGGAAATTGATGGGATTGAAGGCCGATAAATCCCCGGGGCCTGATAATCTACATCCCAGAGTACTTAAGGAAGTGGCCCTAGAAATAATGGATGCATTGGTGGTCATCTTCCGAGATTCTATAGACTCTGGAACAGTTCCTACAGATTGGAGGGTAGCTAATGTAACCCCACTATTTAAAAATGGAGGCAGAGAGAAAACAGGGAATTATGGACCAGTCAGCCTGATGTCGGTAGTGGGGAAAATTCTAGAGTCCATTATAAAAGATTTAATAGCTGAGCACGTGGAAAACAGTAGCAGAATCGGACAGAGTCAGCATGGATTTACGAAAGGGAAATCATGCTTGACAAATCTACTGGAATTTTTTGAGGATGTAACTAGTAGAGTTGATGAAGGGGACCCAGTGGATATGGTTTATTTGGACTTTCAGAAGGCTTTCGACAAAGTCCCACATAAGAGATTGGCGTATAAAATTAAAGCGCTTGGGATTGGGGGTAGTGTATTGAGATGGAAAGAAAACTGGTTGGCAGACAGGAAACAAAGAGTAGGAATGAACGGGTCTTTTTCTGAATGGCAGGCAGTGACCAGTGGGGTACCGCAGGGATCAGTGCTGGGACCCCAGTTATTCACAATATATATTAATGATTTAGATGAGGGAATTAAAGTGTAATATCTCCAGATTTGCAAATGACACAAAGCTGATGGGAGGGTGAGCTGTGAGGAGGATGCAGAGATGCTTCAGTGTGATTTGGACAAGCTGAGTGAGTGGGCAAATGCATGGCAGATGCAGTAAAATGTGGATACATGCGAGGTTATCCATTTTGGTAGCAAAAACAGAAAGGCAGATTATTATCTAAATGGCTATAAATTGAGAGAGGGGAATGTGCAACGAGACCTGGGTATCCTAGCACACCAGTCGCTGAAGGTAAGCATGCAGGTGCAGCAGGTGGTAAAGAAGGCAAATGGTATGTTGGCCTTCATAGAACCATAGAACCATAGAACACTACAGCACAGAAAACAGGCCATTCAGCCCTTCTAGTCTGTGCCAAAATATTATTCCACTAGTCCCATTGACCTGCACCTAGTCCATAACCCTCCAGACCTCTCCCATCCATGTATCTATCTAATTTGTTCTTAAAACTTAAGAGTGAGCCCGCATTTACCACGTCAGATGGTAGCTCGTTCCACACTCTCACAACTCTCTGAGTGAAGAATTCCCCCTAATGTGCCCCCTAAACCTTTCCCCTTTCACCCTTTTTCATAGCCAGAGGATTCGAGTACAGGAACAGGGATGTCTTGCTGCAATTGTACAGGGCCTTGGTGATACCACACCTGGAATATTGTGCACAGTTTTGGTCTCCTTATCTGAGGAAGGATGTACTTGCTATAGAGGGAGTGCAGCGAAGGTTTACCTGACTGATTCCTGGGATGGCGGGACTGACATATGAGGAGAGATTGAGTCGATTAGGATTATATTTGCTGGAGTTCAGAAGAATGAGGGGGGATCTCATAGAAACCAATAAAATTCTAACAGGACTAGACAGGGTAGATGCAGGAAGGATGTTCCTGATGGTGAGGGAATTCAGAACCAGGGGTCACAGTCTGAGGATACGGGGTAGACCATTTAGGACTGAGATGAGGAGAAATTTCTTCACCCAGAGAGTGGTGAGCCTGTGGAATTTGTTACCACAGAAAGTATTTGAGACCAAAACATTGTATGTTTTCAAGAAGGAGTTAGATATAGCTCTTGGGGCGAATGGGATCAAAGGATATGGGGAGAAAGCGGGAGCAGGCTATTGAGTTAGATGATCAGCTGTGATCATAATGAATGGCGGAGCAGGCTCGAAGGCCTGAATGACCTACTCCTGCTCCTATTTTCTATGTTTCTGTGACACCTCATTTTTAGGTGTGCCTGGTGCTGCTTCCAGCACTCTTCATTGAACCAGGGTTGAGCCCCTGGCTTGATGGTAATGGTTGAGTGGGGGATATGCCAGGCCATGAGGTTACAGATTGCGTTTGAGTACAATTCTGCTGCTACTGATGGCCCATAGTGCCTCATGGATGCCCAGTCTTGAATTGCTAGATCTGTTCGAAATCTATCCCATTTAGCGCAGTGGTAGTGCCACACAACATGACGGAGGGTATCCTTAATGTGAAGGCGGGACTTCATCTCCACAATGACTGTGTGGTGGTCACTCCTACCAATACTGTCATGGGCAGATGCATCTGCGGCAGGCAGGTTGGTGAGGATGAGGTCAAGTATGTTTTTCCCTCTTGTTGGTTCCCTCACCACCTGCCACAGACCCAGTCTAGCAGCTGTGTCCTTTAGGGCTCGGCCAGTAGTGGTTCTACCAAGTCATGGTGGATGGACATTGGTGATGGACATTGAAGTCCCCCATCTAGAGTACATTCTGTGCCCTTGCCATCCTCAGTGCTTCCTCCAAGTGATGTGCAACATGAAGGAGTACTGATTCCTCGGCTGAGGGAGGGTGGTACTTGGTTATCAACAGGAGATATCCTTGCCCATGTTTAACCTGATGCCATGGGACTTCATGTGGTCCAGAGTCAATGTTGAGGACACCAGGGCAACTGCCTTGCAACTTTATACCACTGTGCTGCCACCTCTGCTGGGCCTCCGGTGGGACAGGACATACCCAGGGATGGTGGTGTCTGGGACATTATCTGTAAGGTATGAGTCTGTGAGGACAACTATGTCAGGCTGTTGCTTGACTAGTCTGTGAGACAGCTCTCCCAATTTTAGCCCCCAGATGATACTAAGGAGGAGTTTGCAGGGTCGACAGGGCTGCGATTGCTGTTGTCGTTTTCGTCCTTTTTGTGACTTTGTAGTGGTTTATTACAATTGAATTGCTTGCTTGGCCATTTCAGCTTAAGAGTCAGCCACATTGCTGTGGGCCTGGAATCACATACAGGCCAGACCAGATAAGGGTGACAGATTTCCTTCCCTAAAGGGGCATTAGTGAACCAGACAGGGTTTTACAACAATCAGATTTGTATTGAATCTGCCATGGTGGTATTCGAACCCAGGTTTGATTACCAGTCCAGTGACAATACCACTACGCCATCGCCTCCTCTAGGTATTGCTGACTGTCCGGCTCAGGGTTCTCCTCTCAAAGGCTCTCTCAAAAATCATGGAACTTTATTGCACAAACGGAGGCTACTCAGTCTGTTATGTCTGATTAACATCCCATCAAAAGTGTTTGTTGTCAGTGACTATGATTATGAGGATTTTGGGATGTCTGTAGTGTTTGGATCTTTGCTTCATTCCCTGAATGAATTGTGGCAGGGGTGGGGTGGGGGGGGAGGCGGATTCTTCTGGAACATTCCCCGAATTCGCTTCTGCTTTTTTCATCTCTGGTCTTTTGCCTCTCCTGGGAGATTCTGCATTTGTGGGGTGGGCCATCTGTGTACCATGTCTGGATGGTGTGGACTTTGTAGGCCTGAGGGTTCTTTTGTCTTTTCTTTTATATATTCTCCTATGTGAATATGAATATTTTCTTTGCTGAAGCAATGTGCTGATGGATATTGCTATGATGGACACTTGTTCTACTTTTTACAACTGAACAGTTTTCTTCATGGACAGAGCAACACCACAGAGCACTTCACAAGATAAGCATGTATTGAGCAGGAAGAAGAAAGGGAAGAATAGAGAAACAAAAAAAAGCAAATGAAACAAAAAAAAGCTGAGATTTAATAGAGTTTTTTTAATTATGGAGAGTTTTGATAGAATGAGTACAGAAAAACCTATTTGCTTTGTTTGGGAATCACAAATGAAGAATCATCAATTTGAAACTGTCACTGAGAGTGAGGAATAATTCCTTGACACAGTGGATTATTGCAGCTTCAGATGATTTGTCACAGCTAGAGGTTGAGGCAGAAACTACTGCAACTTTTTAAAGGGGAACCTGCATGAATATTTGAAGCAAAGGAAGATACAAGTCTATAGGGGCATCGAGAGGGCAGGGGGAGTAGTGGGACTATGTTTTAGATTGGCGTGGCAAAGAATTCCATTGACCATTCACTCAGTGACTCAATCCTAATTTTATAATTAATCTTTGTGAGAATTCTGTGGGAGTGAAGGGTTTTGGTCCATTGCAATTTGTTACAGTCAGGCTTTGGAATAATTTCCCCTTTTCTCACTTCTTGACTGACTGCAACAAAATGTATTTTAATGAAAGTGTGTTTTAACCACTTGAGTGCTGGGACTTTCAAGAATAGGCACAAGTTTAGTTTTAGTGTAGTGTAGTTTTAAAGTGAATGAATGAATAAACGTTTATTTTCTCAACACCCAAAATGTAAATGCAACAAAACCCACTCCTCATTCACAAGACACACACAAAAGAAAAGGTGATTACAAGAAAAAAGTGGTAGCATGTACCGATATCTTTAGAAGTGCGAGAAATCACTATTACTTTAGTTCTTCAAGATGGTAATTGGAAGTGTTGCAGGCCTGATAATTCTGTTTTGGTTCACTGAAGAAAAAATTGAGGTTGGAGGTTTCTGATGATGTACTCACCATGGTTTACTCCATGCAACAGCAGGTTGAATTTTATTGCATTTTCTGTAATATACAATTTGAAATGTTTTGTAATGTACTTTCACAAATTTAATGAATAATGTATACTTTTGGGAGAAAAAAGACTGGGTGGGTCTATTCCATTAGAATTCTAATGGGAATGATAGAGAGTAGCCCATTGGAATTCTGTGGGAGTGCTGAAAAGCAGTTTCATCTAGTAAAATGGGAGATAATGTAGAGCAGAGGAATGCAAGATACCCAGCCTCTGTTTCATTAGGGCTGTCCCATCAGGACCAGGAACTGAGTACACCGCAGCCAACTTCTTCATATAGTTGGAGACAGGGCAGATTCCATGTATGAGCTGCAGCCTGTAATTTGCCTTCCCTTGCCTCAATCAGGATTGAAAACTGAGGTTCTGAACTAACTCTTTGAAGGATAAAGTGGCTTCTTTATTCCAAAACCAAACAAATGTCTAACTAAATGTATAAAAACAACTACTTGCAGCTCTGCAGCACCTTTAATGTGGGAAGCCAGTCTGAGGTGCTTCACATGAGTGTAATCAAGAGAAGAAATAACACCGAGATAACGAAGGAGATATTATGATAAACAATCAGAAATTTGGCCAGAGAGGTTGGTTGTAAGGACAGTCTTAAAAAGAGGAGAAAGAGGCAGAGAAGTCAGGAAGGAATTCCAGAACTTAGGGCCTAGGCAACTAAAGGCACAGCCACCAGTGATGGAGTGAAGGGAGTGGGGGGTACACAAATTGGGGGACTGCAAAGACCTTGGAGGATTGTGGGGTTGAAGAATGTTTGAGAGGTAGAACTGCACAGAATCAGGTCAATGCACTGCAGGAATTCACCAAGGCTCCTTAGACAGCACCTTCCAAACCCATGACCACTACAACCTAGAAGGACAAGGACAGCAGATAAATTGGAACTCCACAACCTGGAGGTTGCGCTCCAAGTCATTCACCATTCTAACTTGGAAATATATCACCGTTCCTTCACTGTCGCTGAGTCAAAATCCTGGAACTCCCTTCCTAACAGCACTGTGGGTGTACCTACACCACATGGACTGCAGCAGTTCAAGATGGCAGCTCACCACCACCTTCTCAAGGGCAATTAGGGATGGGCAACAAATGATGGCCCAGCCAGTGAAGCCCACATCCCATGAATGAATTTTTTAAAAATTGGCCCCACTAGTCCATGCCAGACTTTATACTACACACAAGCCTCCGCCCACCCCTTTTCATCTAACAATCCATAAGATACAAGAGGGAAAAGGCCATGGCAGGATTTGAACACTAGGGTAAAGATTCTTAAAATTAAGGCATTGATGGGCCAGGATCCAATACAGCAAGCACAGGGGTTATGGGACTCGGTAAGCATTAGGATACCGACAACAGTGTTTTGAATGATCTCGAGTTTATGGAGAGTGAAAGGTGTAAGGCTGGCCTGGAGAGCTTTGGAATAGTCAGGATTGGAGATAACAAAGACATGATTGAGGGTTTCAACAGCAGATGGCCTGACACAGGGGTGGAGACAGATAATGTTACAGAGGTGGAACTAGATAGTCTTGGTGATGCCAAAGATATAGAATTGAAGATCAATTCAGAGTCAAACAGGATGTCAAAGTTGCAAATAGCCTGGTTCAACCTGAGACAATGGCCAGAGGGGAAGAGCGAATTGGTGGCTGGGAAACAGTGTTTGTGGTGGGGTCCAAATACAACAGCTTCAGTCTTCCCAATTTTTAATTGGGGAAAATTTTGGACACTCCAGGATTGGATGTCAAACAAGCAGTTTGACAAATCAGATAAAAACAAAAAGCTAAAAGCTACTGCGGATGCTGGAAATCCAAAACAAAATAAAAACAGAATTACCTGGAAAAACTCAGCAAGTCTGGCAGCATCGGCGGAGAAGAAATCAGTCAACGTTTCGAGCCCTCATGGCCCTTCAGCAGAACTGAAGCATAGTTTCAACAAGGGAGAAATATAAATTGGTTTAAGGTGGGTGGGGGGGAAGAGACACATTGAGGGTGTGGTGTGAGCAGATAATCAAAAGATGTCAGAGACAAAAGGGTCAAAGAGGTGTTGAAGGTGGTGGTATTTGTCTGAGAAAAGTGCTAATTAAGAATGCAAGACAGGATATTCAAAGTACAGCTCTAGTGGGGGTGGGGTGGAAAGACTAAAGGTTTTAGTTTTAGATTTAAAAATAATGGAAATAGGTGGGGAAAGAAGAATCTATATAAATTATTGAAAAAAAAGGCGGGTGGGGGGGGGAAAAGAAACAGGGTGGGGATGGGGGGAGGGGGAGTTTAAGATCTAAAGTTGTTGAATTCAATATTCAGCCCAGAAGGCTGTAAAGTGCCTAGTCGGAAGATGAGGTGCTGTTCCTCCAGTTTGCGTTGGGCTTCACTGGAACAATGCAGCAAGCCAAGGACAGACATGTGGGCAAGAGAACAGGGTGGAGTGTTAAAATGGCAAGCGACAGGGAGGTTTGGGTCTTTCTTGCGGACAGACCGCAGGTGTTCCGCAAAACGGTCGCCCAGTTTGCGTTTGGTCTCTCCAATGTAGAGGAGACCGCATTGGGAGCAACGAATGCAGTAGACTAAGTTAGGGGAAATGCAAGTGAAATGCTGCTTCACTTGAAAGGAGTGTTTGGGCCCTTGGACGGTGAGGAGAGAGGAAGTGAAGGGGCAGGTGTTGCATCTTCTGCGTGGGCATGGGGAGGTGCCATAAGTGGGGGTTGAGGAGTAGGGGGTGATGGAGGAGTGGACCAGGGTGTCCCGGAGGGAACGATCCCTACGGAATGCCGTCAAGGGGGGTGAAGGGAAGATGTGTTTGGTGGCAAATCAGAGGTAGTCTAGGGTTCGAGAGAGGTGATGCTGAGATAGAACCGGGTGCTGCCTGTGTATATGTGGAACCTGATGTTGTGTCTTTGGATGATTTCACTGAGGGGCAGTATATAGATGAGGAATAGGAATGGGCAAGGATAAGTCCTCAAGGGACACCAGAAGTAAGTGTGGGAGTGGGAAAAAGGTACTGGTTTACTTTAATAACAGAGAAACGTAAATAAAAGGGCCTCATTTTTTTTTTCGGAAGTCAGAAATTGTTGAAGATCAGCAGTAACTAATGCCTGTCCACGATATACAAAGACCATCATCTTGAGGTTCAGCTTTACTGAGAATGGAGAGAACCTGACCTTCAATTGAAAACAGTAATACGGAGAAAGAAACGAACATACCTCCCAGTGCAACCTGAAAATTGTTCATGGCTGAGACTTTCTGACATTTGGAGACCAGAATTCCTGACATCAGTGGCTCTTTAAAAATATACTCTGCGTTGCTGCAAGAAGCACTTGGAATATTCAGTGTCAAAACATGAATTTCGCAGCAGCTGTGTGGTACAGAATGGGCATTGAGAACAGAGGGTGCTCACAGGAACTGGAAGTGTTAGAGACATTCAATAAGTCAGCCAGCTTCCATCAAGAAAACTTGAGACAGTCAACATCTCAGGTATAATGTCTTTCTTAGAATTGAAGATATTACAGCTGAACAGCTTTAAAGAAGAAACAGGAGAAGGGGAAAATAGCAAGCACACACACACACACACACACATACACACACATGCACGCATACACACACACACACACACACAACTCTATATACACACATACACACACACAACTCTATATACACACACAACCCTACACACACAAATACACAACCCTACACACACACAAACACAACCCTACACACACACGCACACACACACAACCCTACACACACGCATGCACACACAAACACAATCCTACACATACACACAACCCTACACACAGACATACACAACCCTACACACACATATACGACCCTACACACACACACACATGACCCTACGCACACACACAACCCTATACACACATACACACACAAAACAACCCTACACACAGTGGTAAAGTCTAAAGGGCAGAAGTGATCTGTGCAGGAGACAATAGGAGAGAAATTAAAGATTTGTACAAAACCTGGGAGTGTGAGAAGAGTTAGAGGGAATCAGTAAGTGGCATGGTAAGCAACATTTGAGCCCTGAGCTCACATTCTGACCTGCGAGCTCTCTGAGGGAAAGCCAAAGTGTGGAAGAAGTCTAGCAGGCACTTACATTGTTTTAAACAATCATGATCAATCAAAATGTGATGTATGAAAAAAGCACTAATATAATTCAGGGTAAAAGCAAAATACTGCGGATGCTGGAAATCTGAAACAGAAATAAAAATAGCTGGAAAAACTCAGCAGGTCTGACAGCATCTGCGGAGAGGAACACAGTTAACGTTTTCAAGTCTGAATGACTCTTCATCAGAATATAATTCAGGGGCTAGTTTCCTAAGGATGGGGGAAGCCATGTCTGCATAGGCAAGGCACATCAGATATATTTACACCCACTGAGTTTAATGAACAGAAAATTACAGGCAGACTGTGTGTCCTAAACTCTCCAATATGTACTGTCATCAGGTAATGTTCCCTTAACGCAATTTATAATATATTAAAAACCTATGCCTGTGCTGCTTCCAATCAATTTCTTCTAAATTACTTTGGGCAGAATTTCACCCTTGTCGAAAGTTTCACCCAAACGAAATATTGCGCAACTGCTCGCCCATTTTACACGTCATTTTACACTTGAGCAGGTCGGGCATATGCCTGCCCATCGAGCTATAAGTTTTACCCTATGTCTATGTTTACAATGCAACTTTTGAGACTGTAATTACATTCCTTGACTGGTAGAGGTGCTACAGCACCACTATTGACAGAAGCTGATGCCAATGACAGCGTGACAAGTTTACATCGGCAGTTCCATTGTAAAAAAAGACATAGGAAGAAGCATTAAATTAAGAATTTGGACTGAATTATGTCTGTGTGTGTGCTGTCCAATTATCCCCCTGTCCTTTAATCCCAATTCTCCTCAATACTATACTTTTTCAACGCAATATACGCAATGTCACAATTGAGGTGTATTTCATTAATCTCCTGTCCGTGGAATTAGTTTTTCCATCCAGAGTAGGATCTTGGATGCATTACCAGAACTCTCCAATTGTATAAATGAAAGGCTCAGGACACTTCACCTGCAGCTCAGCTGTAACCAATATGCCACTTTATCAGCATTGATGCCCTGATGGAGATGTTAAGGAAAATTTCTATTCTGACCTTGATGAAGTCCTCACTCATATCCCAAAAGAAGAAAAGGTCTTAAAGATCATCCTTCTGGGGGGCTTTAATGCTTGGGTTGGCCCTCATGCTGATGTCTGTAGAAGAACCATTTGGAAAAAAGGGGTGGAAAAATCAAAGCAAATGGTATCCTCCTGTTGACAAGGTGCACTCAAAATGGCCTCAAATATAACAAACACCCTCTTCCACCAAAGGACAAATATAAAACCACAAGGAGGCATCCTAGATCAAAGCATGACACCTCCTGGACTATGTCATTGTTTGAATCAAAGTGTATCACTTGATCCATGCGCGGGAATGATGTCTGCTGGACAGATCGTCGACCCATTCGATTGGTGATGAACATCCACCTAGCACCAAGACATCACAAAATCCACAAGTCCAAGAGGAAGAAGATCAATGCCTGAGCCAAATGCTTTGGTCAGATTGATGAAGGCAATGAACAGTTCCAGGTGATGTTCTCAATATCAGCCCAATCGAAGAGAGGAATTCCAAATGCAGCTCACAACCAATCTGGAAAATCTTCACACATCCAACTCAATTCCAGAGCAGTGGGATTCAGGAAAGTCAGCTGTACTAAACTCCTGTGTCCACATCATTGGGTTCAAGCATCATAGTCACAGGGCTGGTTCAAGAAAGGCAATGCTGAAATATGTGGCCTCCTAGAACAAAAATGAACAGCCTTTTGTTTCCTATCAGAAGTCAAGATGGCAGCATTCCAACATCTCAGAAGCTGTTGCCCAAAGACAAACCTGGAAGATAAAGGACATGTGGTGGGAAGAGAAAGCCTGAGAGATCCAACAATACTCTGACCATCATGATGTGCAAAGCTCTTTTGAAGTCACCAGGGCCATCCATAGACCAAGATCAAATGGATAAAATCCCCTTCACTCACAGGATGGTGTTTCCCTGCTTAATGATGACAATGCCATCTGTTAACACTGGAAAGAACATTCTCAACAACTCCTCAACCATGAATCCACAGTGGCAGCTGATACTCTCCAGGCAAACACCATCGATGGGAAGAGCTGCAGCCAGCAATCAAGCAGATGAAAAACAACAAAGCCTGTGGCCCCCAGTGGTATTCCAGTGAAGTGTTTAAAGCTTTTGCTCACATCAAGGCTCCATGCACTCATCTTACGGACTTGGGAGGAAAAATAACTAATCCCACCCCCACCCCCTCCCCCAGCCCACCCCACCAAGATTCTGTAACTATCTCCAAGAAGAGAGGTTAATCATGCTGTGGAAAGTATCAAGGTATTTCCCTCTTGTCCATTGCGGGGAGAATCCTGACAAGCTTTCTCCTGAATCGCCTACTTCCTGTGGCTGAGGAAATCCTCCCAGAGACAGTGTGGCTTTAAGATCTTCTAGAGAAACCTCTGACAAATCCAGGAAAAATGTTGAGAACATCACCAGGAACTGTTCATTGCATTCATCAACCTGACTTAAGCATTTGACTCTTTAACTGAAAGGCTTTTCTGGATTGTGCTTCAAAGATTTAGATGTAAAGAAAATTCATCACAATCCTGCAACTGTTCATGATGGTATGAGTGCAACTTTATTGAATGGGAGATCTGAAACAGTTGCCTTCAAAATCCTGTGTCCGGCAAGGGTGCGTGATAGCCCCCATACTCTCTACAATCTTCCTGACAGTGGCTATCACCTCAAAGATCAATTGTCCTCTGGCGTGAGTATTAAATACCCCTCTAGGTGAAAAACTCTTTATCCTCAAGCGGCTCCATGCCAAAACCAAACTGACCATAGACACACATGATCTACATTTTGCTGATGACTCCAGTGTCATTGCCCACTCTGCACCAGATTTGCAAGCCACTCTCGATCTCTCCAATTCTGCATACAAGAAACTGGGCCTGTCCTTAAATAAACAAAGCTTATATCAACCCACACCTGGCCAGCCAAATATTCCACTTCCCATATATGTTGAATTGGAGGCTCTAGAATATGTTGAGTACTACCCATATCTTGGCAGCCACCTCTCTCAAAAGGCCACCATTGACAAGAAGATCTAACATTGGATTAGCTGTGCCAGCTCAGCCTCCTACAAACTACGGCAGCGAGTGTTTGACAACAAAGGCCTCTGCAGGTCAACAAAAGACCAAGGGCAGAATTTTTAGGTCCGTGTTCAGGCGCGTGTCTGACCCGATCGGACATGAAATCGCACAAGATGACATCAGGCGAGCATCCTGAAGTCATCCCGCAACCACGTGATATTATGGTCAGAAGAGCACCCTCCAACAATTAATATGCCGAGTAAGGCCATTAAAGTTGTAATTAACTCTGATTTTTCATGGGCCGTCCAACCTTACGGTTGGCGGACAGGCAAATCGGTCAGGCATTGTTCTTGAAACTTCACCCAAGGGCAGGATGAGGTTTCTGTTATTAAATTTAAAAAAATAAAAATCCCTGGACAGCATTTTTATCATGTATTTGTTCAGATGATTGATTGTGATGCATGAACATTTTTTCATGATTTTTAAAACTTTATTTATTGGTTTTCAAGTCTTCAGCTCCCTGAGCAGCTCTCTGCCTTCAGGAGCTTTCTGCCAGCGCCCGCCCGCACCCACGCTTACGTCAGCACCCACCCTCCTCCTGCCCCCACCCTGGCAGCACTGAGCATTTTGGCATGCCATTAATTGGCCAGCCAGCGTGAAATCGCGGTCAGGGGCCGAGCGTTGTCGGTGGTCCGTTCCCTGGCCACTCCCGGGCCTGCCGATTGCGCCTGTGCACTGACCTAAAAATCCTGCCCCTAGTGGGCAGAGCAGTTGTCATCAACACACTCCTGTACTGCATTTAGACCTGGAGTGTATCGAAGACACATAACAGCACTAGAGCAATTGCATCAGCAATGTCTCTGCCCATCCTCTGGATTCAATGTGAGGAACATCGAACCACTAGTGTCTTTCTTGAAGCCAGCTCCACAAGTATTTAGCCAAAACTCCTGAAAAGTCAACTTCAATGGACTGGACACGGTATCCAGATGACTGAAAGATGTCTCACCCACAAGGTTCTGTTTTCTCAACTCTCAAATGGCGAGTGTACCGGGGGAGAACAAATAAAATGTCCCAAAGACACTCTGATGGTCTCCTTGAAGCACGGCAGCATTGACATTAATGACTGGGAGAAGCTTGCCACCAATTGTTCAATAGCAAGAACTTGTTGATCAAGCTGCATCGCGCTTTGAGTCGCAATGACTTAATGATGAGGCGAACTACGGCAGAGAAGGAAAGAAAAGGGAGCAAATCCTGCATTCCGGATCCCACGACCTCAGGAGATCCTGCCCCAAGTGCTCAATAATCTGTGTGTCAAGAATCGGTCTGTTCAGTCATGTGGAGAGCCATGGCAAAAATTTAGACCCTGAGTAGACATCATCTGCAAATCGAGGAATAGCCAACGATTAACTATGCAGTGTGCATCAATCTCAAACATTGTAGAAGTTCAAATGTAGTTTGAGAAGGAAATGCAATAAATAAAACAGTTTCACAATTGCCATTACCTCAGGCATAGAACATTAGTTCCAAATTTGGGACCTAATGCACATATTTCACTCTCAGAAATTGATCTCATCCTAGACTTAGCCCAGGCTAATCACAAGCTGAAATCAGTTATAGAAGTAACAAAGTCAAGCATAGATTCAAATAGATCAATAGTAAACTCAACCAAATCAAATCAGGAAAAAGTCAAATATATCATTCAGTCAGATCAATCAGACACTTAACAGATTACAATTTATCCAGCACAGTAACTGTAAAGAGTCACTATTTATTCCGGGCAAGGGTCAAGCACTGTAACTGTACAGACTCACTGTTTATTCAGGGTAAGGGTAATGCACTGTAACTGTACAGATTCACTGTTTATTCAGGATAAGGGTCACGCAATGTAACTGCACAGACTCACTGTTTATTCACGATAAGGCTCACACACTGTAACTGTACAGACTCACTGTTTATTCAGGGTAAGGGTCAAGCACTGTAACTGTACAGACTCACTGTTTATTCAGGGTAAGGGTAATGCACTGTAACTGTACAGATTCACTGTTTATTCAGGATAAGGGTCACGCAATGTAACTGCACAGACTCACTGTTTATTCACGATAAGGCTCACACACTGTAACTGTACAGACTCACTGTTTATTCAGGGTAAGGGTCACGCACTGTAACTGTACAGACTCACTGTTTATTCAGGGGAAGGGTCACGCACTGTAATTGGAAAGACTCACTCTTTATTCAGGGTAAGGGTCACGCACTGTAGCTGTACAGACTTACTGTTTATTCAGGATAAGGGTCACGCAATGTAACTATACAGACTCACTGTATATTCAGGGTAAGGGTCACGCACTGTAACTGTACAGAGTCACTGTTTATTCAGGGTAAGGGTCACGCAGTGTGATTATACACACTCACTGTTTATTCAGGGTAAGGATCACGCACTGTAACTATACAGAGTTACTGTTTTTTCCGGGTAAGGATCATGCACTGTAACTATACAGACTCACTGTTTATTCAGACGAAGCATCACGCACCGAAACTATACATACTCACTGTTTATTCAGACGAAGGATCACGCACTGTAACTATACAGCATCACTGTTTATTCAGGGTAAGGGTCACGCACTGTAACTATACAGAGTCACTGTTTATTCAGGTTAAGGTTCACGCACTGTAACTGTACAGAGTTACTGTTTATTCAGGGTAAGGGTCACGCATTGTAACTATACAGAGTCAATGTTTCTTCAGAGGAAGCATCACGCACCGAAACTATACATACTCACTGTTTATTCAGAGGAAGGATCACGCACTGTAACTGTACAGACTCACTGTTTAGTCAGGATAAGGGTCACGCACTGTAACTGTACAGACTCACTGTTTATTCAGAGTAAGGGTTACAGTGCATGATCCTTCCTCTCAATAAACAGTGAGTATGTATAGTTTCGGTGCGTGACACCGGGTAAGGGTCACACACTGTAACAGTACAGAGTCACTGTTTATTCAGGGTAAGGGTCATGCACTGTAATTGGAAAGACTCACTCTTTATTCAGGGTAAGGGTCACGCACTGTAACTGTACAGACTTACTGTTTATTCAGAAGTAGTATCACGCACTGTAAATTTACAGAGTCACTGTTTATTCAGGGTAAGGATCACGCACTGTAACTATACATACTCACTGTTTATTCAGACGAAGAATCACGCACTGTAACTATACAGCATCACGGTTTATTCAGGGTAAGGGTCACGCACTGTAACTGTACCAACTCACTGTTTATTCAGGGTTAGTGTCACGCACTGTAACTGTACAGACTCACACTTTATTCAGGGTAAATGTCACGCACTAACTATACAGACTCACTGTTTATTCAGTTTAAGGTTCACGCAGTGTAACTGTACAGAGTCACTGTTTAGTTAGGGTCAGGGTCATGCACTGTAACTATACAGAAACACTGTTTATTCAGGGTAAGGGTCACGCACTGTAACTATACAGAGTCACTGTTTATTCAGAGGAAGCATCACGCACCGAAACTATACATACTGTTTATTCAGAGGAAGGATCACGCACTGTAACTGTACAGACTCACTGTTTATTCATGGTAAGGGTCACGCACTGTAACTATATAGACTCACTGTTTATTCAGAGGAAGGATCACGCACTGTAACTGTACAGACTCACACTTTAATCAGGGTAAGTGTCACACACTGTAACTATACAGTCACACTGTTTATTCAGGGTAAGGATCACGCACTGTAACTATACAGAGTCAATGTTTATTCAGGGTAAGGGACATGCACTGTAACTATACAGACTCACTGTTCATTCAGGGTAAGTGTCACGCACTGTAACTATACAGAATTACGATGGTAACTATCTAAACTCACTGTTTATTCAGAAGAAAGATCACGCACTTTAACTATACAGACTCAATGTTTATTCGGGGTAAGATTCATGCACTGTAACTATACAGACTCACTGTCTATTCATGGTAAGGGTCACGCACTGTAACTATACAGAATTACTATTTGTTCAGGGTAAGGGTCAAGCCCTGTAACTATACAGAGTCTGTTTATTCAGATTAAGGTTCACGCAGTGTAACTATACAGACTCAATGTTTATTCAGGGTAACGGTCACGCACTGTAACTATACAGACTCACTGTTTATTCAGGGTAAGTGTCACGCACTGTAACTATCTAATCTCACTGTTTATTCTGAGCAAAGATAATGCGCTTTAACTGTACAGACTCACTGTTTATTCAGGGTAAGGGTCACGCACTAACTGTACAGAGTCAATGTTTATTCAGGTTAAGGGTCATGCACTGTAACTATACACTCATTGTTTATTCAGGGTAAGGGTCATGCAGTAACTATACAGACTCACTGTTTATTCAGTGTAAGTAACACGCACTGTAAATTTACAGACTCACTGTTTATTCAGGGTAAGGATAATGTACTGTAACTGTCCAGACTCACTTTTTATTCAGGGCAAGGGTCACGCGCTGTAACTATACAAACTCACTATTTATTCAGTGGACGGATCACGCACTGTAACTATACAGAGTCAATGTTTATTCAGGTTAAGGTTCACGCACTGTAACTAGACAGACTCACTGTTTATTCAGGGTAAGGGTCACGCACTGTAACTGTACAGAGTCAATGTTTATTCAGGTTAAGGGTCATGCACTGTAACTATACAGAGTCAATGTTTATTCAGGGTAAGGGTCACGCACTGTAACTGTACAGACTCACTGTTTATTCAGGGTAAGGGTCACGCACTGTAACTGTACAGACTCACTGTTTATTCAGGGTAAGGGTTAAGCCCTGTAACTGTACAGAGTCAATGTTTATTCAGGGTAAGGGTCATGCACTTTAACTATACAGAGTCAATGTTTATTCAGGGTAAGGGTCACGCACTGTAACTGAACAGACTCACTGTTTATTCAGGGTAAGGGTTAAGCCCTGTAACTGTACAGAGTCAATGTTTATTCAGGGTAAGGTCATGCACTTTAACTATACAGTCTCACTGTTTATTCAGGGTATGGGTCACGCACTGTAACTATATAGACTCACTGTTTATTCAGGGTAAGGATCAGGCACTGTAACTATACAGACTCACTGTTTATGTAGGGTAAGTGTCACGCACTGTAACTATGCAGACTCACTATTTATTCAGTGGATGGATCACGCACTGTAACTATACTGAGTCAATATTTATTCAGGGTAAGGTTCACGCACTGTAACGAAACAGACTCACTGTTCATTCAGGGTAAGTGTCACGCACTGTTACTATCTAAATGAACTTTTTATTCAGAGGAAAGATCACGCAATTTAACTGTGCAGACTCACTGATTATTCAGGCTATGGGTCATGCACTTTAACTATACAGACTCACTTTTATTCGGGTAAGGGTCATGCACTGTAACTATACAGACTCACTGTTTATTCAGGGTAAGGGTCGCGCAATTTAACTGTAAAGACTCACTTTTTATTCAGGGTAAGGGTTACGCACTGTAACTGTACAGACTCACTGTTTATTCAGAGTAAGGGTCACGCGCTTTAACTATACAGAATCACTATTTATTCAATGGAAGGATCACGCACTGTAACTGTACAAAATCAATGTTTATTCAGGTAAGGGTCACGTACTGTAACTATACAGACTCGCTGTTAATTCAGGGTAAGTGTCACGCAGAGTAACTATCTAATCTCACTGTTTATTCAGAGGAAAGATCACACACTTTAACTGTACAGACTCACTGTTTTTCAGGGTAAGTGTCACGCACTGTAACTGTCCAGACTCACTCTTAATTCAAGGTAAGGGTCACGCACTGTAACTGTACAGAGTCAATGTTTATTCAGGGTAAGGGTCGTGCACTGTAACTATACAGACTCACTTTTTATTCATGGTAAGGGTCACACAGTAACTATACAGACTCACTGTTTATTCAGGGTAAGTATCACGCACTGTAAATTTACAGAGTCACTGTTTATTCAGGGTAAGGATCACGCACTGTAACTATACAGACTCACTGTTTATTCAGGGTAAGTATCACGCACTGTAAATTTACAGAGTCACTGTTTATTCAGGGTAAGGATCACGTACTGTAACTGTATAGACTCACTTTTTAATCAGGGCAAGGGTGACGCGCTGTAACTATGCAGACTTTGTTTATTCAGTGGATGGATCACGCACTGTAACCATACAGAGTCAATGTTTATTCAGGTTAAGTTTCACGCACTGTAACTATACAGACTCACTGTTTATTCAGGATAAGTGTCACGCACTGTAACTATGCAGACTCACTATTTATTCAGTGGATGGATCACGCACTGTAACTATACTGAGTCAATATTTATTCAGGGTAAGGTTCACGCACTGTAACGAAACAGACTCACTGTTCATTCAGGGTAAGTGTCACGCACTGTTACTATCTAAACGAACTTTTTATTCAGAGGAAAGATCACGCAGTTTAACTGTGCAGACTCACTGATTATTCAGGTTATGGGTCATGCACTTTAACTATACAGACTCACTTTTATTCAGGGTAAGATTCATGCACTGTAGCTATACAGACTCGCTGTTTATTCAGGGTAAGGGTCACACAGTAACTATACAGACTCACTGTTTATTCAGGGTAAGTATCACGCACTGTAATTTTACAGAGTCACTGTTTATTCAGGGTAAGAATCACGCACTGTAACTATACAGACTCACTGTTTATTCAGGACAAGGGTCACGCGCTGTAACTATACAGAATCACTATTTATTCAGTGGACTGATCACGCACTGTAACTATACAGAGTCAATGTTCATTCAGGTTAAGGTTCACGCACTTTAACTATACAGACTCACTGTTTATTCAGGGTAATGGTCACGCACTGTAACTGTGCAGTTTCACTGTTTATTCAGAGGTAGTATCATGCACTGTAAATTTACCGAGTCACTGTTTATTCAGGGTAAGGATCACACACTGTAACTATACACACTCACTGTTTATTCAGGGTAAGGATCACGTACTGTAACTGTACAGACTCAATTTTTATTCAGGGCAAGCGTCACGCGCTCTAACTATACAGACTCACTATTTATTCAGGGTAAGGATCACATACTGTAACTGTGCAGACTCACTCTTTATTCAGGGTAAGTGTCAAGCCCTGTAACTGTACAGAGTCAATGTTTATTCAGGGTTAGGGTCATGCACTTTAACTATGCAGACTCACTGTTTATTCAGGGTAAGTGTCACGCACTGTAACTACGCAGACTCACTATTTATTCAGTGGAAGGATCACGCACTGTAACGATACAGACTCACTCTTTATTCAGGGTAAGGGTCACGCACTGTAACTATACAGACTCACTGTTCATTCAGGGTAAGATTCAAGCAATGTAACTATACAGACTCACTGTCTATTCAGGGTAAGGGTCACGCACTGTAACTATACAGACTCACTGTTCATTCAGGGTAAGATTCAAGCACTGTAACGATACAGACTCACTGTCTATTCAGGTAAGGGTCACGCACTGTAACTATACAGACTCAATGTTTATTCAGGGTAAGTGTCACGCACTGTAACTATCTAATCTCTCTGTTTATTCAGAGGAAAGATCACAAACTTTAACTGTACAAACTCACTGTTTATTCAGGGCAAGTGTCACGCACTGTAACTGTCCAGACTCACTCTTTATTCATGGTAAACTTTAACTGTACATAGTCAATGTTTATTCAGAGTAAGGGTCATCCACTGTAACTATACAGACTCACTGTTTATTCAGGGTAAGGGTCACGCACTGTAATTTTACAGAGTCACTGTTTATTCAGGGTAAGAATCACGCACTGTAACTATACAGACTCACTGTTTATTCAGGTTTAAGGGTCATGCACTGTAACTATACAGACTCACTCTTTATTCAGGGTAAGTGTCATGTACTTTAACTGTACAGATTCACTCTTTATTCAGGGTAAGGGTCACGCACTGTAACTGTACAGACTCACTGTTTATTCAGGGTAAGTGTCAAGCCCTGTAACTGTACAGAGTCAATGTTTATTCAGGGTTAGGGTCATGCACTTTAACTATACAGACTCACTGTTTATTCAGGGTAAGGATCGCGCACTGTAAATATACAGACTCACTTTGTATTCAGGGTAAGTGTCACGCACTGTAACTATGCAGACTCACTCTTTATTCATGGTAAGGGTCACGCACTGTAACTGTACAGACTCACTGTTTATTCAGGGTAAGGATCACGCACTGTAACTATACAGAGTTACTGTTTTTTCCGGGTAAGGATCATGCACTGTAACTATACAGACTCACTGTTTATTCAGGGGAAGGGTCCCTCCACACAGCATCACTTTCATTAATTTTAAGGATAAATACGATGACAATTACCGTCAGGTCTGTCATTGTCATCAGTTTGTGGGATTCGAGAGTGATTCTGTCTTCCACATTGAAGTATATTTTGAAAGTTCATGATATCTTTATAGACATTTGATGCAGGATATTTCTTTGGTGGCTACAAATCTTTTTTGCATCTATCAGGGATTTCTACTGTTCTTCTGCCAAAATTGCTCTGATTAATTAGAGAAATCCCTGAGGTGCTTCTTAGTGTCAACACTGGTATATGCAAAGCATAGGGCAAACACGTTTAGCCTGGGTACATTTGTTACATGTCAGTGGGTCATTAAGCACTCTGATTGGCTCTAATGTCCCAGCAACCAATCATACAAAAACACATCGCTGCCTCGATTGAGATATAGGGTCCAAGTCCATTTGTCAGTCATGTTTGCTTCTTACTCATCCCAAATCAGGGTCAGCCACAGGTGAATTGGTAACATCCTCACCTCTGAGTCCTGCTGCAGAGACTTGAGCCCAGATTTTAGACTGAGGGAATGCTATCCTGTCAGAGATGCTTTTCAGATGAGGCATTAATCTGATCTTATCTGTCCTCTCATGTGGATGTAAAACGTTCCTTGACACTATTTCGAGGGGAGATCTCTCTGGTGTCCAAACCAATATTTATCACTCAACTAACATCCCTGAAACAGATTATTTGGTCACTACTGTATTGCTGGGTGCTTGCTGTGTGCAAATTGGCTGTTGTGTTTCTTTCATTACAACAGTGACTACAATTGAAAAGTACTTCTTTACCTGTAAAGTGCGTTGGGATATCCTGAAGTCATGAATGGTGCTATATAAATGCAGGTACTTTCTTTCTTTCAAATAGGATGAGCATAATGACCACAAAGAATTAAGAAGTTCTAGAAACTACTGAAACAGAGAACATAAAAGGACAATATTTTAGCTGCAGATGGAGCGATGTGAGTGGTATGTGGCAGCCCACTATAGGAAGGATGAGCTAGCAATGGCAAAACAGCAGCATATAATCATAAGAATGTTATCAGGGTTGAGGGACTGCAGTATGCAGCGTGTCTTGAGGAATTAGGACCTTTTCATGAGGATTGAGGTGGTTAAAGGGTGACACGATAGACATATTCGGACATGATAGACACATTCGAAATGCTGAAGGGTTTTGTAGTGATTGATTGTGTCCACTGGTCATTGAAATTGTTAGAAGGCATAACTTTAACATAATCAGATGGGAAGGGGTGAAATAATCTTTACACAGAAGGGGATTAGAATTCGGAGATATCTTTCACAAATCATTGTTGAAGTCTAATCTGTAAATTCTTTTTAGGGGAAAGAGAGGGAAGATCCTGCCTGACCAATTTCCTGACTTTTGATAGAACATGATGTCCTGTGGTAAAGTGTTGTAGCTAGACTTTCAATCAGTATTATGGAGGTGACCTAACACTGCAGTGACTGTTTTTGATCAGTACAGTATCTGCTGACCTGTGACGTTCCTTCAAGCAGTGTAGAATATTCACAAAATCAACGCTACAAGCTGATATAGCAAAAAAAAGGGCACTTTCCATCATGGATATCCAGTGCCAATGTTAAATACTCACAAATCAGATGTGGCAGAATTCAGTTCTTTATACTTCACCCAAAATTGCATCTAAATCCCAAAGGACTCATGAATTCCCCTAACCTGTCAATTTCCCTTTTCCATGCTACACGAAAAGCACTTTTATACTGGGGACAGGACAGATAGGTAGCAAAGAGGGAAAGGCAGAGAGGGGGCAGGGCAGAGAAGGGACAGAGCAGAGAGGGGACAGAGCAGAGAGGGGACAGGGCAGAGAGGGGACAGGGCAGAGAGGGGACAGGGCAGAGAGGGGACAGGGCAGAGAGAGGGCAGGGCAGAGAGGGGACAGGGCAGAGAGGGGACAGGGCAGAGAGAGGGCAGGGCAGAGAGGGGACAGGGCAGAGAGAGGGCAGGGTAGAGAGGGGGTAGGGCAGAGAGGGGGTAGGGCAGAGAGGGGACAGGGCAGAGAAGGGACAGGGCAGAGAGGGGGCAGGGCAGAGAAGGGGCAGAGCAGAGAGAGGGCAGGGCAGAGAAGGGACAGGGCAGAGAGGGGACAGGGCAGAGAGGGGACAGGGCAGAGGGGGGCAGGGCAGAGAGGGGACAGGGCAGAGAGGGGACAGGGCAGAGAAGGGGCAGAGCAGAGAGAGGGCAGGGCAGAGAGGGGACAGGGCAGAGAGAGGGCAGGGCAGAGAGAGGGAAGGGCAGAGAGGGGACAGGGCAAAGAGAGGGCAGGGCAGAGAGAGGGCAGGGCAGAGAGGGGACAGGGCAGAGGGGGGCAGAGAGGGGACAGGGCAGAGAGGGGACAGGGCAGAGAGAGGGCAGGGCAGAGAGGGGACAGGGCAGAGAGAGGGCAGGGTAGAGAGGGGGTAGGGCAGAGAGGGGGTAGGGCAGAGAGGGGACAGGGCAGAGAAGGGACAGGGCAGAGAGGGGGCAAGGCAGAGAAGGGGCAGAGCAGAGAGAGGGCAGGGCAGAGAAGGGACAGGGCAGAGAGGGGACAGGGCAGAGAGGGGACAGGGCAGAGGGGGGCAGGGCAGAGAGGGGACAGGGCAGAGAGGGGACAGGGCAGAGAAGGGGCAGAGCAGAGAGAGGGCAGGGCAGAGAGGGGACAGGGCAGAGAGAGGGCAGGGCAGAGAGAGGGAAGGGCAGAGAGGGGACAGGGCAAAGAGAGGGCAGGGCAGAGAGAGGGCAGGGCAGAGAGGGGACAGGGCAGAGGGGGGCAGAGAGGGGACAGGGCAGAGAGGGGACAGGGCAGAGAAGGGGCAGAGCAGAGAGAGGGCAGGGCAGAGAGGGGACAGGGCAGAGAGAGGGCAGGGCAGAGAGAGGGCAGGGCAGAGAGGGGGTAGGGCAGAGAGGGGACAGGGCAGAGAGGGGACAGAGCAGAGAGGGGACAGGGCAGAGAGGGGACAGGGCAGAGAGGGGACAGGGCAGAGAGGGGACAGGGCAGAGAGGGGGCAGGGCAGAGGGGGGACAGGGCAGAGGGGGGGCAGGGCAGAGAGGGGGCAGGGCAGAGAGTGGACAGGGCAGAGAGGGGGCAGGGCAGAGAGGGGACAGGGCAGAGAGGGGGTAGGGCAGAGAGGGGGCAGGACAGAGAGAGGGCAGAGCAGAGGGACAAGGGGCCTGGCATGGAGGGCAAAACAGAGAGCAGCAGGGTGGAGGGGAAGTAGAGAAGGGGCAAAGCGGGCAGCAGAGGCTGGTGCGGAGTGCACTTTGCCATGATCTGTACAGTATTCTGCCTCATTGAAAATACAGCTCTAGGCAGCTGCAGAGGTTTATTGTTATAAACACAAAACACTTGGGCAGAAGTCAATGCATCATCATACTGACCTCCTCACACCTCCAGTACAGAATTTATATTCGATTATTAATGAGGAAAGAGACATTTTTTGTCGAAGCTTTTCAGCTTGCACTCATCAGGGCAATTCACAAGAAAACGCTAATTTCAGGGGAAACAATAAATTTATGCAATATGAGAAGGGAGTGCTGATTGGTTGGCAAGTGAACTCTGATTGGTAGAGGTGTTACCATGGAGAATGCACCAGTTATTAACGAGTATTAACAACATTATTATCAATTGTTCCCACCGTAGCCAATTAGGCCTGGTAATTAGTGGCATAACCTGCGAATAAAATGGCTTTTGGTTCTGACATGACACCAAGTCCTAGAAAGGGGCCAATGAAGCTCCAGAAGGTAGTGAAGTGTTCCTGGTGTTTGTTATTCGCTTTAACTTTCTTAGCAATTTCTTTGTGCTACTTTTGCCATCCATGCTCCTACTAATAGCAGGATGTTGTAATTTCCAACTTGCAAAGATGGATTGACATTCAGAAGAGGGAGACTCATTCAAATGCAAATAAGGTGGATTTCTTTCAGAACATGACATCTGGGGCTCCAGTATATGAGTAGTTTGAGCTATAAATTTGGTAAGTGTAGAATGCATGGGAGGAACAGGTGACTTTGGGCCTATAACCCCAAAGATCCTCACCACTGGCGGTTTGCCTCACCTCATGTCTGGGTCTGTTCTAGACTCATTGACAGAGATTGATTACTGTGATTAATCAGCAATTCCATTATTGCTGTGTCATGTGACCACCAGGATGGAACAAGGTGAACCAGCTGGAACTTGATCTATCTTTGACCAGCTGGTTCCTACATTCCTATCTTTCTCCAACATCCCATCTGCTAGCCGGATAGTGGCAACAAAAGGTGAGCTAGATGGACCTCGATCTTATTTTGTCTGATAATTTCTATGAAAGCAGCACAATGGATGATCCACTGCTACTGAGAATGATGAATCTATACTTCATGGCTCAAAAATGTTTGTAGATTTGCATTCGCTCACTAACATCTCAGTGACCAGTACAGCCATACTGAAACATGGGAAGATTACAATGTCCCCGTCTTCTGCTTGTTATTTTTTAATCTTTTTCTCACTTTTCCTTTCTCCCTCTTTTTTCTCTTTCCCTTAACCCATTCTCTTTACCTCTTTTTGTTTCTAAATTCACTTCATTTCCTTCCCCATTGTTCACACTGTTTCATTCTCTATCCTCTTCCTTCATTGGTCAAGGAGATAACCTATCAGACACAACTTTCATAAGGACCCAGGTGTGACATTAACATTGCTGCTGCTTTATCAGATCGCTATTTAACTAAGTTGCAATGCAGCAATGTCAATGGTTTAATTCATTCACCATGAAAACTGCCTTTGCAGCGATTTCTGGCCTCTGGCGACGACCAACACAAAATCCAGGATTTTCTACTGTATCAAATTTCTAGCACATTTATCATGGAAGGAAGGAGGAAGAATTCAGGCACCTGGCTACCCAAAGGAGTGCTTCCCCTTGGAGACGGTGTCATTAGATTGTGACAAGTCTGCATAGGCAGTTTTCAGTATAAATGTAGACAGAGAATTTTACAATGGGAAAAGTTGACAGCGGGTGAAAGTGACTGTAAAGGGGTTCTTATGGCCTCTCACTGCAATATCAGTGTAAGCCTCAGAGAAATGGCATTAACTGTCAGTCTCCTGTGTGAGGGACGAAGACCTCACCCTGTACTTTTTTTTAATAAAATATGGTATGCTCATTGCTATCTCTAAAAATTTAAAATTGGACAAAGGCCTAAAATGGCTGAATTTGTCTGTGACCCTTGAACAAAAGAAGCTACCTGGCAGTATCAGGGAAACCTGCATATCATTATCCCTGCAGAGCCCCTAACGACACATTGTGGGCTGCATAGATGAAAATCAAAGAGAGCTTACAAAGGCCATCTGCATTTCATAACCAAGACAGGTCAGCTAGAGTCTGCTTGTCTGTTGTGACAAAGGACATCACAACTTTCCTTTCAATTCTTAATGGTGAGACATTTAACAATCTTGGGGACCCAGATAAGGGATACACATCCATGGTCAAAGGCAGAGTGGAAAAGTGGGAGTCAATTTGACTTGGACCTCTAGCTTGTGCAACCAGTAATATTGTGTTGTGGAACCGCAAAGTCAGTCTGCCATTTTATCATCTAACTAGCAGCATCACAGACAAGGAACTCTGGCCCAGGTTGGACACCTGTCCCCATCTACACTACTTCTACTGGAAATTCTGCACCATCGCCTACAAAACTGATTCACCTCTGCTTGCCAGCTCATTGTGTGATGTCAACACCACCAGAAAAGTGAATTACCCAGCTCACCAATGTCTGTGAAGGAATGCCTCACTGGACTTTTATTTTAGACTCTGGAACCCATGTGAAGCAATATTTATTTTCTCTGTGGTCCCTGCCTTGTAATTCTTTCCTTTCTCTATCTGTCTTTTACTGTATGAATGTAAAGGGAGCAACATTATGACCACCCCTCCCCCTGCATTTTGAGCATGTACAGATAAACTAACTCTTTGAGTTTATCCTATCTCAGGTTTGCTGTGGGGTTATTAATAGAAAACTGGATCACACCAAAACTGAAGGGTTGGGAAATACTCCACTGCTTGTAAAAGGGGGAAGCAAATCAAAAACACATTTCTGTATACAGACAGGTGGTGAAAGGAGAAATTTGTGCTGTTTAAATTAAACCCCCTCCTGTCTGTAACAGAAATTGGGAGCTCAAATCCAGGGTCACCCATTCGAATTTGACTTGAGCCAAATCTGATATAAAAGAATCAATTGGAAGCTAAAAGGAAAAATTCGGTGGATGGAATGAATTTTAAAACATGATAACTTACCACAGCAAATTCCTTTTCCCTAACATTAAGAAAATTGCAACTTTTGATGCTCATTTGTTTTTTGTTTGTCCAGCAAGGGACTTCGAATGGTGGAACTTTTGTGGTGCTTAGCACAGAACAACTGAAAGCTGTGGAGGTGCAGTTAAAATTGCCCAGTAGAGTGAAGAGAAGTAACTGATCCAGTTGTTGGTAGAACATATGGATCTCATGTTACCAATAGAGCAGTTAGATGTAGAGCTCAACCATGACTCCAAATCCCCTCCCCTAGCCAAATGTGAGCTGGAAAAGCTCAGAATGCAGCTAGAATTTAAGAAGATGGAAAGAGAGAGGGAAAGGGAACTTCAGGAGAGGGAAAGTGAGGTTCAGGAGAGGGATCAAGAAAGGGAAAGAGAACTCCAGCTCTGAAAATTGAAAATGGATCTAGCAGCTCAAAGAGAGAGAGAGAGACCAGACAGCTGGAAGGTATGAGGGAAAATCTCTCTCTACCAGGTCGCACTTCATATCTCCCTAACCCAGAACCACTCTCTGAGGCCCTCAAGTATGTTAGATTCATTCATAAATTCAAAGAGAGTGTTGTGGAGTCAATTTTTCCACTTTTTGAGAAAGTAACAGGACAACTAAAATGGCCATCAGATATGTGGGCATTTTAAATTCAAGGACAGTTGTCAGGGAGAGCCCAAGATGTCTATTCCATGTTGACTCTTGATGTGCCCATGAATTATGAGCAGACCAGAGCTGCCATCCTAAGTGCCTATGAATTAGTCGGGAAACACATCGCCAGCAATTCTGAACGCTCATAGGAACCCCACACAAACCCACATCGAGTTCAAACAGCTGAAGCAAATCACATTCAACCAATGGGTAAGATCCCTAAAAAACCCACGCACCTATGAGGTGTTGCTGAATTGGTATTGCTGGAGGAATTCAAGAATTGCTTACCCATCAAAATGCAGATGCACTTAGAAGAGCAGAGAATCCTCACAGCCAGGGATGCAGCCATCATAGCAGACAGCTACTATTTCATCCATAGGCCTGAGAACTCAAGCAGACCCTTCCCAAACCATTCCCATGAACATTGGAATGTTAGGCAGTGTGATCTAGATTGGAAAGGCTCCCCACCCAGAAAAGCGAACACAAAGGAGGGTGCAATAAGACCTTCTGGAGTCCGAAAGGAGAACCCCCAGAGGCCGGTGTGTTGCCATTGCGATAAAATAGGCCATTCCAGACCTGAGACCTGAGTACAGAAGATTGCAAGGGAAGCCAGTATATAGGGCTCCATATGAGTAGACCTCTGAAGAATGCCCTTATGGGTAGCGCAGCAGAGCAGGCAGAAAATCTCACTAACAAACCCTACCCCTTGGAGAGCATGGCACCATGTGTGTCTGAGCCAGACAAACTCCCAGGGAGCTTCCAGAGATTTGTCCTTTCAGGAAGAGTGTCCCCCTAACCATCCCAGAATGTAAGCAAATCCATTGTACTGCAACGGGACACAGGGGCCATTCAGTCTTTAATGTTGCAGTGAAATTTAAACCTACTGCCCACCGAGTCCTCCCTGAAAGCCAAAGCACCGATCAGCGGAGTGGGAGGAGGATCTGTGTTTGCACCTTTCTTTAGGGTCCACCTAGAGTGTGACCTTTTCTCAGGCCCTGTCATGGTGGGAACTGTCCCTGAACTACCAGTAACAGGGATCAATTTACTCCTTGGGAATGATTTGGCTGGCAGCAAGGTGTTAGCCAGCAAATGAAAAGAGGCCCATGCCATCCAGCAGAAATCTGCAGGAGAGCAGAAAGGTGGGGAAGGATTAGAGGCCCAGAAGCGTGACATTGCACCCATAAACATTGAGCAAGGGCTGCTCGAATGTAGCACAGCCGAAGCCAGGCCAGTAAAGTTAAAAGTGGAAACAACCCCACAAAGTATCCCTAAATTAAACGGGGACCAGAGAAGTCCCAGGGTAGGGAAAGAGACAGTGAGTGAGATGCCCCACGTAGGCAAAGAGCCTGAAGGAAGGCAAACTATTAAACCAGGAAAGACAAGGGTTAAGGAATTACCAGAAGAATGGCTGGCAGAAACTTTCTTTCTGATATTAAATAGGGACAAAGGGAATTCACAAACCGATGAACAAATAGGGAGTGAGATGCGTCCTCCAGTCAAAAAACCACAAGGGAGTGTAGCTGAAACTGCACCTCCACTTGAGGACAGTGGTGTTGCAGGGGACATGGAACAGGTTAGGAGAGCACCCCTTCCCAACCCAAAGGCACCGGCTAAGAAGCCAGTGATTGGTTTGGCTGATAGCTTTATGGCATCTCTGAAAGGAGATTGCGGGGGAAAGTGAAGAGGTTTAGGGAAGAAAATCTTGATCTTTGGTCTTAGACAGCTGAAGGCATGGCCACCTGAGGTGGAGTGATCAAAATCAAGGACGGACGTGAATGGTGCGAATTAAGAGATATGATTCCCCCAAACTCCCATTGTAATTTAGGCAGGTGTTACAGGCAGGAGGAGGCTTACGTACCTCTTTAACCAATCATTTAGTCAACTGTCCTAACATCTCCTCATATACATATATCAAATTTTCTTTGATAATACTGTTGTGAAGCATCTTGGGATATTTTATTATGTTAAAGATGCTATATAAGTGCCAGTTGTTGTTGTAGATCAATAGCTAGATAAGTAGCGATGTGCACGATTGTTAATTATTCATTTCATACTGTTACATATTTAAATGTGTTGGTCCCATTCAGTTTAGGACTGAGCAAGTGTTGAATACCCTGCCCAGATTGCATTACCTGCAACCCCCAACACAGCGACAATTATCCATTATCATTCCTGCGGGCCTCCAGTGGGACAAAAAGCTGGGTGCCATCAGCTGAAAACCAGGTGGTTGTTGAGCCGGAGAAGCCCTCACTAACTCCCAGAATGTGTTTGCCTCCCAGTCAGTATGATGGAGGTCAAAGGGTTGTATTGCAGTTGCAGTGACAAGTGATTCCATCAGACAAGCAATCACTTTTATTTACTGTTTCTCTAGTTGTCCCTTTTCATGTTATTCCATTTCCTCAATGTTCCCATTAAGAGACAAGCCCTGCAGTAACTTAGGCTCATATGGCTTGTGAGCTGCCTTTTCTTGAATTAAGTCCTAAAAGTTCCACAAAGTCAGGGAAATGTGACAAACTCCAGAAGTCTATTACACAATTTTCTAGAAACCTCTCTGAAATTTGTTGGGTTTCAATGACATTGGAGATTTACCATCTCCCACAAATAACACGGCCCATGAAAAGCATATTGCCAAGAGCAAACATGGAACTGATTTTGTCCAGCAAGCAAGAGGGTTGGAGGTCAATCATCTCAGTCCCAGGGCATCCCTGCAGGAGTTCCTCAGGGTAGTGTCCTAGGCCCAACCATCTTCAGCTGCTTCATCAATGACCTTCCCTCAATAATAAGGTCAGAAGTGGGGATATTCGCCGATGATTGCACAATCTTCAACATCATTTGCAACTCCTCAGATACTGAAACAGTCCCTGTCCATGTGTGGCAAGACCAGGACAATATTCAGGCTTGGGCTGGTAAGTGGCAAGTAACATTCATGCCACAGAAGTGCCAGGAAATGACCATCTTCAACAAGAGAGAAACTAACCAGCCGCTTGACATTCAATGGCATTACCATCGCTGAATCAACATCCTGGAGGTTACCACTGACCAGGAACTAAACTGGACTAGCCATATAAATACTGTGGCTACAAGGGCAGGTCAGAGGCTGGGAATCCTACAGTGAGTAACTTACTTCCTGACTCCCCAAAACCTGTCCACTATCTACAAGGCACAAGTCAGGAGTGTGATGGAATACTCCCCACTTACCTGGATGAGTGCAGCTCCAACAACACTCAAAAAGCTCATCACAATCCAGGACAAATCAGTCAGCTTGATTGGCACCCTATCCACCACCGATGCATAGTGGCAGCAGTGTGTACTATCTACAAGATGCACTGCAACAACTCATCAAGGCTCATTTGACAACCTCTCCCAAACCTGCAATCCGTACCACCTAGGACAAGAGCAGCAGATGCATGGGAACACCACCACCTGCTAGCTTCCCTCCAAGTCCCACACCATCCTGACTTTACAGAATTGTTACAGCACAGAAGGAGGCCATTTGGCTCATCGTGTTTGCACTGGCCTTCTCAAGGAGCAATTCATAGTGCCATTCACCCGCCTCCCCCTGTAACCCTGCACATTCTTCCTTTTCAGATAATAATCCAATTCTCTCATGAATCCCTCGATTGAATCTGCCTCCACCACATTCTCAGACAGCGCATTCCAGATATTCCGGATAACTACTCACAGCATGAAAAGTTTCCCCTTATGTCTTCATTGTTTCTTTTGTCAATTGCATTAAATCTGTGCCCTCTCATTCTCAATCCCTCCGGAATTTTATCATCATCCCTTCACTGTCGCTGGGTCAAAATCCTGGAACTCCCTCCCTAACAGCACTGTGGGTGTACCCACACCACATGGACTGCAGCAATTCAAGAAGGTGGCTCACCACCACCACCTCAAGGGCACTTAGGAGTGGGCAGCAAATGCTGGCCTAGGCAGCATGTGAAAGAAGAACAAAAATTGAATGGCAAGCCTACTCTCTGGCCTCAATTCAACAAGTACAGGGAAAATCACATGAATAACTGTTCCCCACACTGTGTGGGCCTCTGACCTCCATATCAGCCTGACTGTGGCATCCTGAAGCCCACAGGGAAAAACTTGCCCAGGATGTCAGCAACTGAGTTTAGCTTTTACATTCTACAAACGTAATTGTATTCATGAGAATATTTAGCATGTAGTTCAACCATCACAAAATGTCTCATAGGATTTTGTTCTTTGTGGGTTCTGCAGTTGGGTCACTCATTGAACATATTTCAGGCCTTGGTTTCTGTTAAAGCCCTGTTGCCATAGTAACCCAGGAGTGTAATTATGTCAAGAGCTCTAATTCCTAAATCAAAGAGGCAATCTTATTATTACCTTGTCTGGTAAATGGAAGGGTAGATATTAAATTAAAAAGCAGAAGTCAGAGACAGGAAATGTTTAAGCCTGCGATTGAATGTTTATCCTGCCAGCAATTGACGACAGTGTTTACTGAAAAGGGAACAGAAAACCTCCTTTTCAGTTCAGGACAGTTCCAGGGAAGGATTCATTACAAAATACTTTTTCTATAAAAATGGAGGCTTGGCATCAGTAACTTTAAAGAAAAATCCACTGCCATTAGCACATCCTTTCAGTTGCTGTCCACCATTTTTGATCTCCCTTCTTCTCTATGCGGTCACTCATGGCTGGCAGCTAACATTTTGGTTAAAAGCAAAGTAAAGGTCCCTGTCCAGTCCCCTACAACTTGCTTCAAATTCATTCTTAAAAAATCCTATACAACCTTTCCCATGTCCCCCAGCCACACATCCAGTGGTCTGCTGCTAAATTCAGGCCATAGATCTTTTTGGAATGTGGCTAGCAGAGAGAAGAGACTTCATTCTGAGCAGTCTGGCTTGAATTCAAATTAGGTTCTGGGTTTAAAACACCTCATTCCATTGCCCAGATGTCAGCTCAGTGCTTAGTGGGTAGTTAGGAAGTTGATGGAAAGCAGCGGAAAGCATTCAGCCCACAGGCCTCCTATTGACATGAGGTATGAGGGGTCTAGCTTTTGGGCAAGGGAAAGAGATGAGGGTGGGAGAGGCCTTAACGCTTCTTCTGGGGTCTGTGGGTTCTCCTACTATATTAAACTGGGCGTCATCAGGAGCCAACACTCACTCACTTGCACACACACGTGCACAATAAAGATCCCCGCCAGCTCTGACCGGGTGCCCTTGCCAACTGATCAGGACAGGTTAAAATCACAGACAATGAGAGCCTGGTAGCTCAAGGAATTAAAAATCCCCATGATCTGTACCAATGAATTGATTAGAATCAAACAACTGTGTCCCAACTTCCCATTTTTTTCCGCTGGCTGATCTAACGCGGTGAGGAGGACGATGAAGAAAGGTATAATTCTCCCACCCACATGCTAAGAGTTACAAATGTGGGGAATGGCCTCTGCCATGTTTCTCACCAGCTGCTCATGTGAACAACTGGTCACAGGGTCATCTTGTCCCCTGTTCTGGATTTCCCTCCACCCTTTTCCTTCTCCACTTTCTGCTCACCTTCCAACTCTGCATCTCCACCTCAGTCTCATCTCTTACAGTCCTTTAGCCCGCCTGCATCCAAGCTACTAAGGAGCTGACAGTAGTTGAGAACTTACGTTCACTAACATAATCGACCACTAGCCATCCTCTACTATATCCCACACAGACTAAGCTTTGTATATGGCCTTTCAGCCTGAATGCTTCAGTATCACAATCTGTCACTCTATTTCTTTCTCCCTGTCTCTTGCTCTCTCCCTGTCTCTCTTTGTCTCTTGTTTCATTCCTCTCTCACTCTCATTTTTTCTCCATTTCTTTCTCTTTTCTTTTCTATTTCTCAAATGTCAGTTGCTGGCTTGAGCCTGTTATTGTCAGCAATGACTGCAGAGTGTCTTTATCTGCATAAACAACTAATATCCATTGTCCATTGCCAACAGTTGTCTTGTGGAGATAAACTCCATAAAACTATTTATCAAGAGCAGCATGACGGTCCATTAGCAGGAGCGAGAGGTGAGTGCAGCTCCGGAAGATGATGAGCACTTGTCACCATTTGTTTGTTTGGTTCTGTGATCAATCAGAACAGCAGCCGGCACAGAGTTGCCCAGGGCCACTTCCATATAACTAATTTATTCAACAGACTGTCAATGAAATTACGAACCTCCCACAGGAAGGGGACAGCTGCTTCTTGTGTTGCAGAAAGCTCTTGTTGTTGTGTCACCTCTATCTGGCTCCCTTTGTAGCCTACAATGAAGGTTTCTGATAGAGTAAGTAGCTGTAAGGAGGAATTGTTTCCGCTGTGCGATAGTCGCAATAAAGAGTGTCCACCACCCCAGCCTGTACTTCCATCTGCCCCATCTCGATTGGCTCCTCCTTCCCCACCTGCTGTAAGGCCATTGGTGGTGGAGAATTGGAGCGAGCTCAGGTTTCTGGCCTAGTTCTCTCCCATCTGCCCCATTCCTGTCACTCACCAGGCTTGCCAGCTAAATCATGTAGGAGGCCCAGGGCAATGATAGGAATACGTCTGTATGCTGCAAATGGAGGGAGAGGACTTAGCCAATCCCTCCTTTGTCTCCAATTGACACTGTGAACTGAGGGCTCCAACTGGGTAATGCCAATGGGACCTTCTTGCAACCAAGAGCAGGAAACCCATCATGAATTGATAAATAACTCCTCACTCTCTGACCCAGGAAACAAGGCTGGGGACATGGCAAAGGAGGAAGAAAATTAGACTGGCTATTTTCTGTATAACATGGAATGGGATGGTGGGAATTGGCAGAAACAAGTGCCTCGTGCCTCTGGCAATGACAGAACACAAGGTATCCATCCACACAAAATTACAAAGAACATTTGTTTCAAAGACACTATACCAACAATCTTTCCTCCTGAGGACAATCCCACAATTGAAGAAGTTGCCAAAGGAAATAGTCACAGCCCCATCACTTGAAATCTTCAAGACCCATACCAAGATTATTTCCATTTAAAAGTTTTCATTGTCAAGATGACTATTTCAGCAGGTCTTGCTTGGTTTAACTAACACTACTCACATAAATGTTGCCGGAATATGGATATTAGTCTGTGATGCCAATGCAGCTAAACCAGGAGCAGAAGGCAGAGGTGGGAAGGGAAGTTCTGTAGCGATAGGAAAAGGCAAAACCAGCCCAGTGAGTCTTAGTTTCTAGTCATCTGCACTGACATAATTCAAGCCTACATGTGTTTGTTAAAGTACCATATAATAAACTTGTTAACAAAATTGAAGCTCATGGTAAAAAAAGAGACAGAGAGCAGAGAGGAATGAACAGTTATTTTCAAGCTGGAGGGAAATATAGGGGTCAGTATTAAGACTTGATATGGGATGAATGGCTGGGGCTGTGAGTGGGAAGATAGGTGGGTAGGCAGGTCAGGGGGTGGACAATTGAGAGCTGGTAGTTTGGGGGTGGGTAATGGGTTGGAAGGTAGTATCTGGGGGTATGGGTAGTCGGGGGGTGGGTAGTCATGTTGAGGACCTTCTTGATATGTATTAATGACCTGGACTTGAGTATATAGGTCTTAAAATTTACTGATGGTAAGAAACTCAGTAATGTCATAGACAGTGTAGGGAATCATAACAGACTTCAGATGGACACAGAAGGACTGTGAAATGGGCTGGCAGGTAGCAGTTAAAATCTAATGCAGAGAAATGTGAAGTGATTCATTCAGGTAGGAAGAATGAGGTGAGACATTCTAAACTAAATGGTTCAATTGTAAAGGGGTGCAGAAACAGGGAGACCTGGGGTTGCATATACACAAGGTTTTTAAAATTGGTCATACAAGGTGAGTCACGTTTCATGACTTCAGGATATCCCAAAGTGCTTTACAGCTAATCAAGTACAAGTGTAGTCACTGTTGTAATGTAGGAAACAAATAATTTGCACACAGCAGGCTCCCATAACAGCAATGTAATACTGACCAAATAATCTGTTTTCAGTGATGTTAGTTGAGGGATAATAGTTGAAAGATTTAGGATTTTAATGTGGATAGTGGGTGAGGGGACAAGTAGGTAGGGAAGTGAGTGGGCAGTGGGGTGAGTGGCTGGGGGTGTTAGTGGGTGGGTGGGTGGTAGTCAGGTCAAGGGGTGGGAAATTGAGAGCTGGTAGTTTGGGGTGGGTAGTTTGGTTTGGGGAAGGTAATTGGGGATGCGGGTAGTCGTGGAGGTGGGTAGTCATGTTGAGGGTCAGGTAGTTGGGGTGGGTAGTTGCATCGCAAGGTGGGAGTCAGGTCAGTGTGGGGCAGTTGGGCAGGTGCATGGCATGGGTGGGGGCTACGCTGCATTGTTAATCTCTGACCTACACCAGAAATTAACAGTGGGGCAATACATGGGTAAGCATCTGGAAAACTAACATGCAACAGGCCAAAGTCTCTGACACTGAGGTCAGTGTTGGAGACATTTTCAGAGGGGCCTGAGCAGCCCAAGTCTTCCCATATGAAGCTTAAACTTCATGGACAATTACTGTGCATGTATGGGAGCCAGGACTTCCTCAGGGTCCCAATGCACAACAGCAGCGAATGTCCCAACATTTGCTGCTGTTTCCATCGGAAGATCTGGCCCATTGTGCTGAATGTGGACTGCCACAGAAAGGATGTCAAGGCCTTGGAGGAGTTGCAGAAGAGATTTGCTAGCACGGTATCAGGGATGAGAGAATTCAGGTACATGGAGAGACTGGAGAAGCTGAGGTTATTCTCCTCAGAGCAGATCAGGCTAGAGAGATTTTATGGAGGCTCCACAGTTGGCTTAATGATGGACCAGGATTCAAACTGGCTCTCAAGTGACTCTGACTGGATGTTGGATAGGATGAGAATTGGATTGGGTTTGGCCATGATGCTCCATGTAGTAGAATAGTCAGACATGCCCCCTCCCCCTTCTCTTCACTGTTCAGGCTCACACATGAATGGTGGGTGAAGTGCCAATAGGCTGCACAGTGTTTATAATGAAATCCAACCCTACCAGTGCATCTTTTTAACCAGCTCAGGTTATTCCTGTTAGATTTGGTATTTCCTATGTTACCAGAGAATGAACAAATTGCAGGAACTTCCATTTATATAATATCTTATCACATCCTCAGGATGCACCAATAAACGTCACAATCAGTCAGTTACTTATGAAATGCAACCGCTCGTGATATGTAGCCAAGCACAGCAAGCAATTTGTACAGAACAGGATCCCAGAAACAGCCATTGAGGTGACTGGCTATTGACTATGTGGGGAATTTTAAATTCCAAATAGGGGTCGGTTTGGTCTGGTTGGGAAGTTAAAAAGCTAAAATCTGAAACAGGAACTCAACCCATATTCTGGGTTTCCCCGACCTCAAAAACTCATTCCCAATTCTGCCCCAACAGCACCCCACCCTGCCCGCAGCCCACCCCCATTCTCTCACTGCCACTAGCTAGTATGTTTTTGCTGGTATCAGTTGAATGTTGGCTGGGATGCCAGAACACTGTCTGTTCATCAGGTAATGCAGTGGGATCTTTCTGCAAAAGGGGAAAAGGTTTCAGTTTGACATCCCAGGTGGAGATGCAGTTCAGAACACACTGTATTCTAATTTCGCCCTCACATGAAAAATAGCACTCCAACAGTGCAACTCTGCATTACATTGGGACTGTCAACCTGAATTATAAACTCAGGACCTGGCACTAAGGCATGAACCTTCTGCCTCAGAGAGGAAAGTGCTCTACAATTAAATAAGTAAAAATATTTCAGTGGGGGATAGGGTCTCAGAGGTGACATTCAAAGGCAACACATGACTTCTCAATGTACAACAGGTTAAAATCTAAATCTGGAATTGTAGTTTATAGAAAATATTAATCACAACAATAGGCTGGCTTTCTATAGAGATCCTCAAGTGACTAAGTGTTAACATGAACATAAATAACCTCAGGATTAGATGAGTGACTCACTGCAGCTAGTGGCATGTAGCAAAGAACTCAATTTCAACGGTCAGGATTTGGGTCTGATCGTTTTGGCAGTTAGAATAAATGAGAATAGATTTAAACTAGCATTTAGAAAGCTCAAGATGTCCCAATGCACTTTACAGTCAATGAAGCACTTTTTGAAGTGAGTTACTGTTATATAGAACATGCCAGCCAAGCTGTGTGGAGATGTGCTCAGTGGAATAGGGTCAAGAGAATTGATTTTCAACCTACCTGTCTCTGCAACATTATCCTGCCATTTACCCACTGCTCTTTTTGGTTTTCTAACACTGGCTTTCTGTGTGTGTCCCTTCCCTTCCTAACCTCCCCCTCCCTGACTTGGAGTCCACTCACTTACTTATTACAAATGTCAGATTTGTCTCAGTTAGTAAGGCTTTCACCTATTAAATCTGAAGACTGTGGGTTTAAGCCCCACACCAGGGTCTTGAGCACATAATTGAGGCTGACACAAAAACAAGAAATGCTGGAAAAACTCAGCATCTGTGGAGAGAAAGACAGAGTTAATGTTTCGAGTCCGTATGACTCTTCTTCAGCAAAATCATATGGACTCGAAACATTAACTCTGTCTTTCTCTCCATAGATGCTGTCAAACCTGCTGAGTTTTTCCAGCATTTCTTGTTTTTGTTTCAGATTTCCACCATCCATAGTATTTTGCTTTTATTATATTGAGGCTGACACTCCTGCTGCAGTACTGAGGGAGTGCTGCAATGTCAGAGGCACGGTCTTTCAAATGAGACATTAAACTGAGGTCCTGTCTGCCCTTCAGGTGGACACAAAATGTTCCACACACTCTCGGCCAATTGCCTCCCTGTCCTTCATGGGCTTTTACTTTGCACAAATTGCCTGTCACACTGACCTACACAACATCAAATATACATTGTAGTAATTCATTGACTGTGAAGTGCTTTGGGATGTCCTGCAATTGTGAAAAGAGCTGTCTAAATAGAGGTTTTATATTCATTCCTATCTCTCAATCCCTATTCTCTGTGAAGCAGCTTGGGGTATTTTTCTACATTAAAGGCACTTTATACATGCAAGCTGTTGTTGCTGCTGGCTGTTGTGAGTTAACATTTTGAAACTTGTGTTGTACAAAGTGTTCAGTCCTGTCTATACTGAATCTGAGGGCTGAGGAAGGATATGAGGTGATCTAATTGTAACATAAAGGCCCAGATCTTATAGTCCCATTAGTGGCGAATGCTGCGATGTTCACCGCTATTGAGGATCGCAATGGCACTGCAACTTCTAGGGAGCTGACTTACATTGGAACCTGGAAGATATGGCTTGCCACAAATGGCTCCATGGGAGTCCACACTGATGATCCTGCTGGGACCCAGCAGTATGTCAAACCTGAGCTGTTTGCATGCTAATTACACTGTTATTTACATTCATTTACTTAGGGCTGCACCTAGCAGGCATAAAGCCCGCTTCACAGCATCCCTGATTCTGCTCACAAAATCTTCTTCCCTCCCTCCTTCCCTCTGGCATTGCTCATCCCCTCAACCCCAGCCCCAACCCTGGGATTGCTCACCACCCTGACCCTTGACTGACACTTCTTCACTTATCTCCCCCCAGTTCCCCCTACCACTGCTCACACCCCTCACCCACTGGCTCCCTCCAACATTTTTTGAAATCCCTCACCACCACCCCCTGCACCGCTCACACCCCATCCCCACCAGCTCACCCTGCACCGCTCACACCCCATCCCCACCAGCTCCCCCTGCACTGCTCACACCCCATCCCCACCAGTTCCCCCTATATCGCTCACACCCCATTCCCACCAGGTCACCCTGTATCGCTCACACCCCATCCCCACCAGTTCCCCCTGCACCGCTCACACCCCATCTCCCCCCAGTTCCCCCTACCACTGCTCACACCCCTCACCCACTGGCTCCCTCCAACATTCTTTGAAATCCCTCACCACCACCCCCTGCACCGCTCACACCCCATCCCCACCAGCTCACCCTGCACCGCTCACACCCCATCCCCACCAGCTCCCCCTGCACTGCTCACACCCCATCCCCACCAGTTCCCCCTGCACCGCTCACACCCCATCCCCACCAGTTCCCCCTGCACCGCTCACACCCCATCCCCACCTGTTCCCCCTATATCGCTCACACCCCATCCCCACCAGTTCCCCCTGCACCGCTCACACCCCATCCCCACCAGTTCCCCCTATATCGCTCACACCCCATCCCCACCAGTTCCCCCTGCACCGCTCACACCCCATCCCCACCTGTTCCCCCTATATCGCTCACACCCCATCCCCACCAGTTCCCCCTGCACCGCTCACACCCCATCCCCACCAGTTCCCCCTATATCGCTCACACCCCATTCCCACCAGGTCACCCTGTATCGCTCACACCCCATCCCCACCAGTTCCCCCTGCACCGCTCACACCCCATCCACACCAGCTCCCCCTATATCGCTCACACCCCATTCCCACCAGCTCCCCCTGCACTGCTCACACCCCATCCCCACCAGCTCACCCTGTATTGCTCACACCCCATCCCCACCAGCTCTCCCTGCACCACTCACACCCCATCCCCACCAGCTCCCCCTGCACCACTCACACCCCATCCCCACCAGCTCCCCCTGCACTGCTCACACCCCATCCCCACCAGCTCCCCCTGCACTGCTCACACCCCATCCCCACCAGTTCCCCCTGCACCGCTCACACCCCATCCCCACCAGTTCCCCCTATATCGCTCACACCCCATCCCCACCAGCTCCCCCTGCACTGCTCACACCCCATCCCCACCAGCTCCCCCTGCACTGCTCACACCCCATCCCCACCAGTTCCCCCTGCACTGCTCACACCCCATCCCCACCAGCTCCCCCTGCACTGCTCACACCCCATCCCCACCAGTTCCCCCTGCACCGCTCACACCCCATCCCCACCAGTTCCCCCTATATCGCTCACACCCCATCTCCACCAGCTCTCCCTGTATCACTCACACCCCATCCCCACCAGTTCCCCCTGCACCGCTCACACCCCATCCCCACCAGCTCCCCCTATATCGCTCACACCCCATCCCCACCAGCTCACCCTGTATCGCTCACACCCCATCCCCACCACCTCCCCCTGCACCGCTCACACCCCATCCCCACCAGTTCCCCCTGCACCGCTCACACCCCATCCCCACCCGCTCCCCCTGCACCGCTCACACCCCATCCCCACCAGCTCCCCCTATATCGCTCACACCCCATCCCAACCAGCTCCCCCTGTACCGCTCACACCCCATCCCCACCAGCTCCCCCTATATCGCTCACACCCCATCCCCACCAGCTCTCCCTGTACCGCTCACACCCCATCCCCACCAGTTCCCCCTGTATCGCTCACACCCCATCCCCACCAGCTCCCCCTGTATTGCTCACACCCCATCCCCACCAGCTCTCCCTGTATTGCTCACACCCCATCCCCACCAGCTCCCCCTGCACTGCTCACACCCCATCCCCACCAGCTCTCCCTGTATCGCTCACACCCCAGCCCCACCAGCTCCCCCTGCACCGCTCACACCCCACCCCAAACCCCCCCAGGATATTTTGGACTGAGACGAGAAGAAAATTCTTTGCTGAAAGGATTGTTAGTTTTTGGAATTCTTTACCTCAGAGATCCTGTAGATGCTCAGTCGTTGAATATCAAGACAGAAGTTGATCGGTTTTTGGAGAAATGGGCAGAATTTTCAGTTTGACATGCATTGCGGGCATTGTCACCGCACGCCATCGCAATATTTCGCTGGGCAGGCGCATGATGAAGTCCGACGCACGCCCGCCATTAATTAACGTGCCAATTAAGACCCTTTAGTCTTCAATCAACGGCGATTTTTAGGCACCTGTGCGATCTTCAGGTCGATGCACATGCGCAACAGGCAGGCGGGTAAGAGACTTTTCTATGAACCTCATCCACGGGCAGGGTAAGTGAGCTCGGTGGGGTCGTCAATCTGCTTTGTGGAGTGTTTCTTGGAGAAAGTATTTTAAACTTGCCTGTGTGATCGGCAGTAGTTCAGAGCGCATCCCAGCAGCTTTCTGTGTACTTTTAACCTCCAGGTCAGCACTCTGCAGCCAAGAATCTTTTCCGGGCCTGTAGCTTTCTGGAAGCCTCCCCTTAGTCTGGGAATGGGATCTGACATGTCCACTGGAGGCAGCTCCACTGAGGAGGAAGGGAGGGCTAGAAGGGGGAGGAGGTCAGGAGTGCACATTCAGCCTCCAGGGAAGCCACCTTTGGGAGGACAGGCGCAGGCACGAGGGGTGCAGGGCCAAGAGATAGTCCAAGGTTGAAGGGGCTGAAGAAAATGCCACTATCCTGCTGCCAGGGTATACAGGCAGCGAAGCAGTTACCTGTCAATATGTCTGAGGTGCAGTGCCGAAGGAGGCTCCGACTGTCAAGGGAGACAGTGAACTATATCTGTCAGATGATTGGCCCTGAGATCTCCCCTAACTGTGCGGGCCCCATGCCAGGGGCTCTAAAGGTCACAGCTGCCCTTAACCTCTATATCTCTGGCTCTTTCCAGGACTCGGTGGGTGATCTTTGCGGTGTCTCCCAATCAGCTGTCCACACTTGTGTCAAGCAAGCTACAGACGCTCTGTTCAGGCGTGCATTGACCTTCATCCACTACCATAGGGACCAGGCAAGTCAGGCACAGTGAGCCAGAAGCTTCGCGGCCATTGCTGGCTTCCCCCGCGTCCAGGGTGCAATAGACTGTACACATGTGGCCATCAAGGCGCCAGCAGGTGAGCCCGGTGCCTTCGTCAACAGGAAGGGCTTCCACTCCATGAACGTGCAGATAGTGTGTGATCACAGGATGCAGATTCTGCAAGTCTGTGCAAGGTACCCAGGCAGCTCCCACGATGCCTACATCCTCGGGCACTCCCAGGTGCCTGGGCTCTTCAGTGCTCCAGCCTGGCTTGATGGATGGCTGCTGGGTGACAAGCGCTATTCCCTCAGAAGGTGGCTCATGACGCCTCTCCGCCATCCAAGAACAGAAGCTGAGCAGTGGTACAATAGGAGCCACTCCTCCATAAGGGCTGTGGTGGAGAGAGCCATCGGTCTTCTCAAAATGCGCTTCTGATGCCTGGACCGCTCAGGGGGCGCACTCCAGTAGCCCCCAGATCGTGTGTCGGTAATTGTGGTTGCATGCTGCGCTCTCCACAATCTTGCACTGGAAAGGGGGGATGCAGTGGACGATGAAGACATCTGCACACAATGAATCCAGCACTGATTCCGAGGATGAGCATGCACAGGGGAATGCTAAGGGGGTAGACGCTGATCCAGGACTACACCAAGGAGGCAGGGACACCCGGGAGGCTTTAATCTAATGAAACTTCAGCTTGCACAGCACAAATGGATCAGCAGGACCAGCCTTGCCTGGCGCTTCCATACTCGATACCTAAGTGCAAAATCTGCCAGGTCATCAGCAGGAACTAAGGGCCTTGTACATAAATTTGAATCTCCAAATAAACACTCATGACAGTTTTCTTACACATACACATGCAGAACAAACGAGCCACCCTCAGCCATGGCCACACATCTGATTTTTAATTTTCAAATCAGATGTTCTCCCAGTTGTAAAACAATACCATAAGCAAGCAAAAAGAAATTCTAAGGATCTAACCTCAGACAACACAAAAGCCGCCCCAGTGAGAAACCTGTGGTGTGCCTAATGTGCCTTACATTTCCAATTCCGGGTGCTACGTCTTGGTGCTGCCCCATTGCTCAGAGTGGCATCTGAGACAGCCTGCTGACTCTGCTGTCCTGTTGGCCTTGGTGACCTTGGCGGTCGTTCTCTGGCCCGTGGAGCCTGTGCTGGGCTCGCCTGGGAGGGAGCTGCCAGTTCCACAGCTGGTATCTCCCCAGTCGTGGCAGCCTCACCAGATGATACGGTCACTGGGAGAGTGCTGGCGCCCTCATCCGGAGCGCCGTGAGAAGAACCCGCAGAGATGACAGGCAACTGCTGCGCCAACGTGAGGTCACCTCAGACCTCTCTGCTCATCGCAGATGGGCAACGAGCTGGGAAGCTTGAAGCCCAGACCATCCCCACATTGGCACTGACCAGCTGTGGCCAATGCCACTGTGATAGCTTGCAGGTCTGAGCGTAACCCCTGGAGGACCTGATTGTTCTCCTGGAGGTGCCTCTCCATTAGAGTCATCAATCTCTCCTTGGAAGAAGCATGACACTCAGCCATGAGGCTCATTGCATCAGTGATGCTCCACGTGGACTCCTCCATGGACACCAAGTGAAGCACAGCCTCATGTATCACTCCCGGATGCTCCCACACACCCGGCCACATTTCCTACAGCTGCTGCAGGACGACTCCAGAGGCACATCATCAGGCACCGACTGAGCATATGCTTGGTCTCCTGCAGTCCTCCGACTGCTGGCACCATTGGCACTCTGTCTCTGCCAGCTCCTCCAATGAATGTGAAGTACCCTCTCCACTGTGCCGCGGGACACTAGCCAATGTTGCAATTCCCACCGAGGAGCTAGTATCTGCGCTGGTGCCTGCCTCGCAGAAATGGTGTGACGCAGGTGACACTTGAAGGCCCTCAGGTATGAAAGGGGGCATCTGCAGCTCCTCCTGCTGGCCATGCTCTGATGATGCTGAAATGAACAACAAGGACAGTGGATCAGTTAGCGTGCACACAGTGACACACTTCATCCCTTTCCCGCTGGCTCATTATGCGCTCAACCTTCCAGAACCAATGGACATGAATATTGGTGGGGTGGTAAATAGTGAGGAGGATAGCCTTAAATTACAGGAGGATATAAATAGGCTGGTCAGATGGGCTGATGAATGCCAAATGGAATTTAATGCAGATAAGTGTGAGGTGATGCACTTCGGCAGGACAAACAAGGCACGAGAATACACGATGAATGGTAGGACTGTGGGAAGTAACGAGGATCAGAGGGACCTTGTTGTGTATGTCGAATGGTCCCTTAAGGTAGTGGGACAGGTACCTAAGGTGTTTAAAAAGGCATATGGCATACTTGCCTTTATTAGCCGAGGCATAGAATATAGGAGCAGGGAGGTAATGTTCGAACTGAAGAAAACGCTGCTTAGGCCACAGCTACAGTTCTGCATGCAATTTTGAAATGCGCTTTATGGGAGGGGTGTGATTGCAGTGGAGAGAGTGCAGAAAAGATTTACCAGGATGTTCCCTGGCTTGGAGAGTTTTAGTTATGAGGAGAGACTACATAGACTGGGGTTATTTCCCCTGGAGCAGAGGAGATTGATGGGGGATATGATTGAGGTGGATAAACTTATGAGGGGCATAGATAGGGTAGACAGAAAGGAACTTTTCCCCTCGGTGGAGGGATCAGTAACGGGGAGCATAGATTTAAGATAAGGGGCATGAGGTTTACAGGGGATGTGATGAGCAACTTTTGGTGGTAGACGCAGAAACCCTCATAACATGTATTAAGTATTTGGATGTGCACTTGCGATGCCATGGCATACAAGGCTATGGGCCTAGTGCTGGAAAATGGGATTAGAATACTTAGGTACATGTTTGACCCGTGCATCCTCGAAGGGCCCAAGGGCCTATTTCTGTGCTCCACACCTCTGACTCTATTGCTCTGTGACCGAGCAATGTTGCAACAATAACAAATTTAACACTCATCAGTGCTATGGATGTTGGGAGGACATTGCGGATCTCACTGCTGGCCTCAAATACCTGGCCATTCCACCACAGCCTCCAGCTGACCTGTGTGCATGGCAAGGGCTCAAGGGCCTCCTGCTCGAAGCGGCTTAACATGAGGAGGTGAGCCTGGCTGCCTCCAGCCCTCGCACGCTCCGAGGCATTATGAGCATTCTTGTCCTGAGAAAGAGAGAACACCATTTATTACAGCTAATCACACATGGACTCTGCATGCGCACCCCAACCACAGTGGGCCATATCAGGCCTCCAGTGACTCCTCTCCCCGCTACTGCTGATCACTCACATAAAGATAGTACATCTGCTCCCAACCCCCCCAACAGCCACCTTAGACATATGCTGCGTACATCCCTTTAGGAGCCACACAGTATTTGCTCCCGTAGCAAGGAGGCACAACTAGGTGCAGCATCAAGGGCAACAGATGGTTCTTGGGGTTCCCCTTCCACCATCCCATCACCCTGAATAGGACATGTGCTGGAGTTCTGAGTATGTGTCTAGCTGCATCTCCTGCAGGTTGCTCCCAGTCTAGTCATGTGCGACTAAGAGCAACACATGGTGCGGGGAAGAACCCATCTCCTCATGACCCACTCAGGCTGATCTAAGCACGGGCACTATATGCTTGCCCACCCAGCAAAGAAAAAATGCCCTAAATGACTCTAGGCAGTCACGACAGTAAGACTTGGGGGTGGGGGAGGGCTCAAAGACTAAGTCTATCTGCTGGGTTAAAAGCCCAATGCCAACATAGTACTCACCCTGCCAGAGCGCAACAAGTCATTGAAGTGCTTACGGCATTGGATCCAGGTGCGCCGCACCACACCGCGGGAGCTCACCACCTCCGCCACCTCCTCCCAGGCACGTTTGGTCATGTGGGGGGGGACCTCCTCCCATCCTGGGGGCCAACACCTCCTGCCGTGCTGCCACCTCCTCGAGGAGGGCAGCAAGGCATTCATCTGAAAAACAAGGGGCACATTGGCCCCCCGTTGGCCTACCCTGCAGCCTGCCCTGCTCCTGTGGCAGACCCTGCAGCCTGGCCTGCTCCTCTGCCCTTCCCTCCAGCCTGGTCTGCTCAGCCGACCCCCTGTTGTGCGCCCTCAAACTGGTCATTGTCACCAGCCTACAAAAGGCTGCCAGGCCTTCCTTTAAAGAGACTGCCGGGTCGCTATTGGATATTCTGTGCACGCCCGCCGCCCACACACTCCTGTTATCCACAGGAGTCGGCAAATACGCTGGGTGGGCCTTAATTGGCCCACCCGCGTAAAATGGCAGCGTGGGCCTGATCACGGTTGGCGATTGAGTCTGCGCCCACCTGCACCTGCACCCGCACTCACTGATCCCCCCCCTCCCCGCCCCCCCCAACAGAAAATTCTGCCCATGGTGATAGCGTGGGAAAGTGGGTTTGAGGTAGAAAATTAGCCGCGATCTTATTGAATGGCAGACCAAGTTCAAAGGGCTGAATGAGCTATTCCTGCTGTCATTTCATACTTGCTTATGTTCTTATTCCTTTCCCTGAAACACAGTTAAATTCTTAAACTGGGACCCTACATCCCAAGACTACCCACCAATTATTGCTAGATCCAGCAACACATCCAACTGCACCCAGACCCAACACACCTGACAATCCTTCCCACTATATCCAAACTGAATGGACACCTCCTACCGTGTATTCATACTGCCACACCTCAGAATCCCTCTCTTCACCTTGAACCCTATCACCTTATTTTAACATGTCCACAAACAAGCCTCCCCACACTGTCAAGCCACATAACCTCCGTCCCTGGAAAAACTCAGCAGGTCTGGCAGCATTGGTGGAGAAGAGTACAGTTGACATTTCGAGTCCTCATGACCCTTCAACAGTTCTGTTGAAGGGTCAAGAGGATTCGAAACGTCAACTGTGCTCTTCTCCACCAATGCTGCCAGACCTGCTGAGTTTTTCCAGGTATTTTTGTTTTTGTTTTTGTTTTGGATTTCCAGCATCCGCAGTTCTTTGCTTTAACCTCCGTCCCTTCCTGGTAGTGGTGCAGCCTCTGGATCATTAAGAGTCAGCCAATTAGGGCGGGTCTTCATCGTTCAATAAATGCTCCTAATCTACCACTGACTCACTAATTATCTTCTTTCCCCACAGACTATCCTGGTGGGTGACAGTGGAGTTGGAAAGACATCATTGTTGGTGCAGTTTGACCAAGGAAAGTTCATTCCGGGATCATTCTCTGCTACTGTGGGAATCGGATTCACAGTAAGTTCCTGGTTTTAGCTTCACTGTTCCTGACAGAAGCTGCAGCTGCTGTTTGTTTATATAAGTATGTCTGAGGACAAGAAACAATGTGAGTGAAACCATTGATAATTTGCAGACCCAGTTGTATTCAGCTTGTGCTAATTAGCTGATAGTCAATGGATTGGTGATGCTGTTAACATGATAAGCTGATGGTGACCCACTGAGTGTTGTTATTGAGTGCTGGAAAAATATCAAACTATTCTTCATTGTAGATTATATTTAATTGTTCAGATTAGAAGTATAACAAAGGTTATTTCATATATATAATATATATACATGTTCTTGGGATGTCAATGTCACTGGCAAGTCAGGCATTTATTGCCGATCCCTAGCTACCCTTTAGAAAATGGTGGTGGGCTGCCTTCTTGAGCCACTGCAATTGATGTGGTGAAGGTGGCTCCATGGTGTTAGGGACGGAGAGAGCTCCAGGATTTTGAAGGAATGATGAATGCGATAATGAAGGAACAGTGATGTGTGTCCAGTTCAGGAAGGTGGTTGACTTGGAGGGAAATTTGCAGGTGAAGGCATTTCCATGTATTTTCTGACCTTGTCCTTCTAGATGGTAGAGCTTGCAAGTTTGGGAGGTGAACCCGCAAAGGATATAGAAACACAGTGTGAAAAGTTTCAAGGAACTTCAATAGGTTTCTTCAGGACAGAGGACTGAGAAATCTATGATAATGTAGGTAAGTGGGATTGACTGATGGACATGATTTATAGGTGGGCATAAGTGATTGTGGGAAATGGTGAGTAGGTGAATAGTTTTCAGGGTTTTGATAATCCAGGGGTCTCGATACGCTGAGGGAGGTCTCAGTACTCCAGGTGGTGTCAATACTTTGAGGGATTTCATCACATCACAGGGTCTCAGTACTCCAGGGGGGTCTCAGTACTCTAGGGGGGTCTCAATAATTATGGCAAAACAGGGAACAAGGATCACCAAAGTCTGTGGAATGAAACCCAATTGTGCCCCACAATGAGGCTTCATATAATGGAGATCCCAGGAAGGGAGTAAGGTTGCCAACTCTCCAGGATTCATCTGGAGTCTCGAGGAATTAAAGGTCAATTTCCTGGACACTGCATGAGCAACCCAGGAGAAATGTCACAGCGGCATTAAAAAAATTTCATGCTTTTTCAATTTTCCTTCAATGCTCTCATTTATTAGCTCTATAAATATTGGAGATGCATAAAAGGCTGTTCAACCCATTATGGCAGTTGGAGGTGGGATTTAGTGAAACCTTAAGGAATACTTGCAAGCAGTGTGGGCAATCTGAATGGGAAGACCCTCAGATGCAGCTAGTGAACCAGGAGGGGCAGGAGCAACATGAAAAGGCTGTGAAAGAGAGATTGTGTACTGCATCAAGTGTACATACAGAAACCTCTGCATTAAAAGCCCTGCCTGAACCCCCTTTCAACTCTGCACTGACACTCTCATCCACCTTTCACAACTTTCAATCTTCCTGCCAACTCAAAAATCTCCTGTTCAACCACAGATGGAATATTCTCCACTAACTCAACAGAGAAAGAACGAGAGAGAGACCAAAACAAAAAACTACTGCGAATGCTGGAAATCCAAAACAAAAACAGAATTACCTGGAAAAACTCAGCAGGTCTGGCAGCATCGGCGGAGAAGAAAAGAGTTGACGTTTCGAGTCCTCATGACCCTTCAACAGAACTGAGTATAGTTAGAGGGGTGAAATATAAGCTGGTTTAAGGTGGGGGGGGGGGGGGTGTGGGGGGTGGGGGTGGGGTGGGGGGTGGGGGTGGGGGGGGAGAGAGAGAGAAGTTGGGGGGGGTTGTGGGGTGGGGGGTGGGGGTGGGGGGGGAGAGAGAGAGAAGTTGGTGGGGGGGGGGGGGAGAGAAGTTGGCGGGGTGGGGGAGAAGATGCAACACCTGCCCCTTCACTTCCTCTCTCCTCACCGTCCAAGGGCCCAAACACTCCTTTCAAGTGAAGCAGCATTTCACTTGCATTTCCCCTAACTTAGTCTGCTGCATTCGTTGCTCCCAATGCGGTCTCCTCTACATTGGAGAGACTAAACGCAAACTGGGCGACCGCTTTGCAGAACACTTGCGGTCTGTCCACAAGAAAGACCCAAACCTCCCTGTCGCTTGCCATTTTAACACTCCACCCTGCTCTCTTGCCCACATGTCTGTCCTTGGCTTGCTGCATTGTTCCAGTGAAGCCCAACGCAAACTGGAGGAACAGCACCTCATCTTCCGACTAGGCACTTTACAACCTTCCGGGCTGAATATTGAATTCAACAACTTTAGATTTTAAACTCCCTCCCCCCATCCCCACCCCATTTCTTCCACCTCCCTTTTGTTTTTTTTCAATAATTTATATAGATTTTTCTTTTCCCACCTATTTCCATTATTTTTAAATCTACAACTGTAATACCTTGTCAGCCTTTCCACCCCACCCCCACTAGAGCTGTACCTTGAATGTCCTGCCATCCATTCTTAATTAGCACAATTTCTTAGATAATATCACCACCTTCAACACCCCTTTGTTCCTTTTGTCTGTGACATCTTTTGACTATCTGCTCCTATCACTGCTTGCTTGTCCCTACAACCAGCAGCCCCCAACTTCTCTCCCCCCCACCCCCCCACCAACCTTAAACCAGCTTATATTTCACCCCTTTCCTAACTATACTCAGTTCTGCTGAAGGGTCATGAGGACTCAAAACGTCAACTCTTTTCTTCTCCGCCGATGCTGCCAGACCTGCTGAGTTTTTCCAGGTAATTCTGTTTTTGTTTTGAGAGAGAGACAAATGGACAGACAGAAACATTAAGAAACAAAGGAAGGGAGAGAGATAGCAAGAGAGGGAGAAACATGGCAAGAGAAGGAAAGAGAAAGAGGAGGGAAGGGATACAGAGAGGGCATGGAAAGACAAAGGGTACAAGATAAAGAGCGAGATAGGGAGAGTTACAAAGAGGGAAAAATAAATGGGTATAAAGATCAAGAATGAGAGATAGAGAATGGAGATAGAGAGAAAAAGATAGTGAGGGATTAAATGGAGAGGAAGATAGAGGGTAAGAGTTGTGAGACACCAAGAGACAAAGCAGGGATGGGGACAAGGAAAAAGTCTGAGAGCAAGAGTTAGAGAAGGAAAGATGGAAGCATAAAGATGGTGTGAGATAGACAGTAAGAGAGATAGAGAGCAAGTCATGGAGAGAGATAAAAATAGAGGGAGAGAAAAAAGCCGAGAGAAATGGAGAGAAAAGCAGTGAGACATAATGATAGAGATCAGAGATGCAGAGAGATTGTGAGAGACTGAGAGAGATAAAGATCAAGAGTTGGAGAGGTAGAGGCCACAAAATGGAGAGATAAAGTCTGAGACAGAGCAGGATATAGACAGAGAGAGAGAAAACAATAGAGATAGAGAGAACAATAGATGGAGGTGATATACTAAATGGGTCAACAAACGAGGCTTTATGGATTAAGCTTAGAAATAAAAAAGGGGCAGTCACACTACTAGGAGTATACTACAGACCCCCAAATAGTGAAAGGGAAATAGAAGAACAAAGACTTAGGCAAATTTCTGCTTGTAAGAACAAGAGGGCAATAATAGTAGGAGACTTCAACTATCCTAATATCAACTGGGATTCAAACAATATAAGGGGCACTGAGGAGAAAAATTCATGCAGTGTCCAGGAAAATTTTTTCAACCAATTAGTGACAAACCCAATGAGAGGAGATGCAATTGTAGACCTAGTCTTGGGGAACGAAGAAGGGCAAGTGGGTGAAGTGACAGTTGGCGACCATATCGGGGACAGTGATCACAATTCAGTTAGATTTAGCATTACCATGGAAAAGGACAGAGATAAGGCAGGAGTAAAAGTCTTGAACTGGGGGAAGGCATATTTTGCAGAAAGGAGAAGGGATTTGGCTGAGGTGGACTGGACAGCACTGCTGGAGGATAAAACGGTGGAAAACCAGTGGGAATCACTAAAAAGCAAGATCCTAATTGTACAAAGTAGACATGTCCCTGACAAAAATAAGAGTGGTACTGCCAAATCTAGACCCCCCTGGTTGTCTACAGAGGAAGATCAAACAGAGGAAAAAGAAAGCATACGATAGGCACAAAGAGCTAAGCACTGCAGATAGCCTAGACAAATATAAGAAGTGCAGGGACAATGTAAAAAAGGAAATAAGGAAATCAAAGAGAAGGCATGAAAAAAGATTAGCAAGTAAAGTTAAAGATAACCCAAAGATGTTTTACCAATACATTAATGCTAAAAGGTTAGTGAAGGAAAAAATGGGACCTATCAGAGATGAAGATGGAAACTCGTGGGAGATGCAGAGGCTGTGGGAAGGGTTTTGAATGAATATTTTGTCTCCATGTTTACAAAGGAAAGGGACGATGTAGATATAGTAGTCCAGGAGGAACACTACGAGATATTGGATGGGATCATCATAAAGAGAGAGGAAGTACTTGAAGGGTTGAAATCCTTGAAAGCTGATAAGTCACCAGGGCCAGATGGATTGTTTCCAAGGCTGCTGAAGGAAGTCAGGGGGGAGATAGCAGATGCTCTGAGGATGATTTTCCAATCTACACTAGATACAGGGGAGGTACCGGAGGACTGGAGAAATGCAAACGTAGTTCCATTGTTTAAAAAGGGATCAAAGGAAATGCCAAACAATCATAGGCCAGTTAGTCTTACATTGGTGGTGAGCAAATTAGTAGAATCAATCCTGAGAGATAGGATTAACTGTCATGTGGAAAGTCATGAACTAGTCAGGGATGGTCAGCATGGATTTGTTAAAGGAAGGTCTTGCCTCACAAATTTGATTGAATTCTTTGAGGAAGTGAGAAGAAGGGTTGATGAAGGATGTGCAGTGGATGTTGTGTACGTGGATTTTAGCAAGGCATTTGACAAGGTTCCACATGGCAGATTGGTCAGGAAAGTAAAAGCCCATGAGATTCAGGGTAATGTGGCAAACTGGATAAAAGGTTGGCTTTGTAACAGGAAACAAAGGGTAATGGTCGATGGATGCCCTTGCGAATGGAAGGTTGTCTCAAGTGATGTTCCACAGGGCTTGGTGTTGGGACCCTTGCTGTTTATGTTATATATTAACGATTTGGATGTGAATGTAGGGGGCACGATTGGGAAATTTGCAGGTGACACAAAGATTGGCCGAGTAGAGGATAGTGTAGAGGATAGCCATAATCTCCAAAATGATATAGATGGGTTGGTGGAGTGGGTGGTAAAGTGGCAGATGGATTTTAACATAGAGAAGTGTGAGGTCATACATTTAGGGAGGTCAAACAGTTACAGGGATTACACAATAAATGGGAATATACTAAGAAGGGTAGATGAAGTGAGAGATCTTGGCGTACAAGTACACAGGTTCCAGAAGGCAGCAGTTCAAGTAGACAAGGTTGTAAAGAAGGCATATGGAATGCTCTCCTTCACTGACAGAGGTATAGAATATAAAAGTAAGGATATAATGTTGGAATTGTATAAAACACTGGTGAGGCCACAACTGGAGTATTGTGTGCAGTTCTGGTCACCACATTACAGGAAGGTAATAGCTCTGGAGAGAGTGCAGAGGAGGTTTACAAGGATGTTGCTAGGGTTAGAAAAGTGTAGCTACGAGGAGAGATTGGATAGGTTGGGGTTATTTTCCTTAGAACAAAGAAGGCTGAGAGGTGACTTGATTGAGGTGTATAAAATTATGAGGGGAATAGATAGAGTGGACAGGATAAAATTGTTTCCCTTGATGGAGAATTCTAGAACCAGGGGACATAGATTCAAGATAAGTGGCAGAAGTTGTAGGGGGGACATGAGAAAGAACTTTTTTAAGCAGAGGGTAGTGGGTGTCTGGAATTCGCTGCCCAAGTTGGTGGTAGAGGCAGAAACTTTAAACTCTTTTTAAAAAGTACCTGGATTTGCACTTAAAGTGCTGTAAGCTGCAGGACTATGGGCCGGGTGCAGGAAGGTGGGATTAGAAAGGGCACCTGGGTGTCCTCGGGCTGGCATGGACAAGATGGGCCGAATGGCCTCCTTCTGTGCTGTAACTTTTCTATGGCTCTATGGAATAGAGAATGGGAGAAAGTGAAAGATAGACAAAGTGACAGAATGAAAGAGAGAGAGAAACACACAGAGGAAGAAGGAGGAGAGCGATGGAGAGAGTGACGGAGTAGAGACACAAAGAGAGATAGAAAAACGGTGAGAGACATAGTGAGAGAGATCGATTAGAGAGAGCAATAAATGAGAGGATAGAGTGAGAAAGTGAGATACACAGAGATGGAGATGATGAACAGAGTGAGAGAGAGACAGAGACATAGAGAGAGAAGCAGAGAGAGGGAGAGTGACATAGAGAAACTGGTAGACAGGGAGAGAAACAGAGGACAAAGAGAAAGGCAGACAGAGACACAGAGGCCAAAAGAGAACAAAAGATGGAAGGATAGAAAGCATTAGAAAGTGAGAGGTCGGCCAAAGACAGAGACAGAGAGAATGACACAGTGACAGAGAGAATGAGAGAGACAAACAAACAGAGGAAAAGAGACAGAATGTGACAGGCAGAGAGAGAGAGACAAAGTGAAAGTGATTGAGAACAATGGATGGAAGGACAGAGTGAGAAAGAGAAAAGACAAAAGAGAGAGAAGCAGAGGGAGACACAGACATGACAAAAAGAGAAGGATAGAGTGAGAGGTGGAGACACAGCATAATGAGAGCTATGAGACAAACAATGAGAGAGAGACAGACAGACAGTGAGAGAGACAGACAGACAGTGAGAGAGACAGACAGACAGTGAGAGAGACAGACAGACAGTGAGAGAGACAGACAGACAGTGAGAAAGAGAGACACAGTAGGAGCTGAATTTATCCAAGTTGGCTGGAATTCTGCCACCAGGACTGAAAGAGAGAAGCAAACCTTCCTCAGCTGTTGGCAGGATCCGGGGAGGCGTATTTCCATTGGGAATTAATTGAGTGGTGTAATTAAGTGCCAGGGAGCCTTGAAAAGAGGTGAGTGAAGTCTGGGGATGCTGGGGCTAGGCAGGCAGGTCCTGGTGATTGCAGGGAGTGGGGGAGAAATCATGATGCACTGGCAGTGCTGTTGCTGCAGGGGTAGTCATTGCCACCAGGCACGTCCCCCCATGGACCATGGAATGCCCAAAATGGAGGATGCCCCCCTGGAACTAGCTCAGAGGCCCCATGTTTCACTGAGTGGCCTTCTCAGGCTGCAGCAGACTTTCCAGAGCAGGAAGAGTGCCTACAGAGGCGGGAAGTAGCCCATTATTGACCACTCAAGTGGCTCAACTGAGCCCCAGGTCCTCCTCCTGCACCCTTTAGAATTGCGCCCTTTTTTAAGTTGCCTTTCCTCATTCTTCCTACCAAAATATATCACTTCGCACTTTTTTTGACTCATTCATGGGATGTGCGTGTTGTTGGCTAGGCCAGCATTTATTACCCATCCCTAATTAGCCTTGAGAAGGAGGTGGTGAGCTGCCTACTTGAACTGTTGCAGTCCATGTGGTGTAGGTACACCAACAGTGCTGTTAGGGAGGGAGTTCCAGGATTTTGACCCAACGACATTGAAGGAACGGCAATATATTTCCAAGTCAGGATGGTGAGTGACATGGCAGGGAACTTCCAGGTGTTGGTGTTCCCATCTGTCTTCTGCCTTTGCCCTTCTAGATGGTAGTGGTTGTGGGTTTGGAAGGTGCTGTCTAAAGAACCTTGGTGAGTTCCTGCATTGCATCTTGTAAATGGTACACATTTACTGCTGCCATTGTGTGTTGGTGGTGGAGGGAGTGAATGTTTGTGGACAGGCTGCCAATCAATTGCGTTACTTTGTCCTGAATGGTGTCAAGCTTCTAGAGTGTTGTTGGAGCTGCACTCATTCAGGCAAGCGGAGAGCATTCCATCACACTCCCAACTTGTGGCTTGGAGATGGTGACAGGCATTGGGGAGCCAGGAAATGAGTTACTCGCCATAGGATTCGTAGCCTCTGACCTGCTCTTGTAGCCACAGTATTTATATGGCTAGTCCAGTTCAGTTTCTGGTCAATGGTAACCCCCAGGTTGATAATAGTCTTCTCTGCATTAAATTTCATCTGGCATATGTCTGCCCATTCTACCATTGGGGAGATAGTAGATAATGTCACTGGACTGGTAATCCAGAGACCCAGATTTCTGCCCTAGGGACATGGGTTCAAATCCCACCATGGTGGCATTTAAATTCAATTAATCAGTTAATCTATAAAGCTAGTCTCAGTAATGGTGACTATGAGACTATCACTGATTGATTGTTGTAAAAGCCCATCTGGTTCACTAATGCTCTTTAGGGAAGGAAATCTATCATCCTTTCATGGTCTGGCCTACATGTGACTCCAGACTCACAGCAATGTGGTTGATTCTTAACTGCCCTCTGAAATGACCAAGCAAGTGACTAATTTCAAGGGCAATTGGGAATGGGCAATGAATGCTGGCCTTGCCAGAACGCCCACATTTCATGAAAGAATAATTTTTAAAAAAAAACAGACTGTCTATGTCCTCTTGAAATCTATCTCTATCATCCTCAAATCCAAATTTTTGTGTCATCCACAAATATTGAAAGTCTAGGTCATTAATATATATCACGAAAAGCAGTGGTCCTGATGCTGACATAAAAGCAAAATACCGCAGGTGCAGCAAATCTGAAATAAAAACAGGAAGTTCTAAAAAGCCCTGCTGAGTATTTCCAGTATTTTCGGTTTTTAGTCTTGCTGTGGTGAAAATGCCTACCCTCGAGTCTGTGAGATTCAAGCAAGCAAAGGTTTATTTCAAGCACTAGCAAAAGAGACATAACCTTAGTCCACCCAAGGGACCTCTCTCAAAGCTATAGGATTTACACCACATATTTATTGCCCTTATCTTTTCATTACAATGTTTCTCATTAATTGGTTAATTAACCATACTATTCCATCAGCATATGTTCCCATTATCTCAACCCTCTGCCTTGGGTATGGCCTTCAGTTTCCCCTTACCGCCGTCTTCTGTTTAACAATGAATACTGTGTTTATACAGGCTGTTAAGGCAGCAATTGTTAACTACTAAGCCAGTATTCCCAGAGTCACTTTGGTCAAGTACCCATCATGCCTATGCAAGGAACCTTCATAACTATAGCACTTATTTTAAGATTAGTAAGGCATTTTAATATTAACCCTACTAGCATATACTAGTTCCCACTTCAGTCCTAATACCGACCTCTGGGGAATGCCACTATTTATCTTCCTTCAGTATGAAAATCAACTGTTCACCCTCTGTTTCCTGTCACTCAGTCAACCTCGTATTCATGTGTTGCTGTCCCTTTTATTCCATGGAATTTACCTTACTGACGAGCCTGTTATGTGACACTTTTATAAAAAGCATTTTGGAAATCAACGTGCCACATCAAATGCATTACCCCCATTAACCTCCTCTGTTACCACAGCAAAAAACACTCAAGTTAATTAAAACGGATAGAAAGACAGAGTGACAGAAAGAGACAAAGAGAGAGGCAGAAATAAAGTGGCAGAGAGAGAGAGAGCGCAATAGATGGAAGGATAGAGAGTGCAATAAAGATAGAGACAAAATAGATGAGAGAAAGACAGTGGGCTAGGTTTTCATCCTTGGGGTGGGTAGCAGGAGTTGGGAAAATTCTTTGTTCAGCCTGCCCACCTCAGTAGAAAATGCCAGGAAGGACAGGATTTTCATTCTGGGTGGGTGAACGGTGGGTGTGGTTGCACTCAGGCCAACCAACCTGGGAAAGGTTCGGAGGCAGCCAAAGGGACTGCTAGGTGTGGAGGCGGGTTGTTTAAAAGGTGTGTCTCAGTGCTGTGGGACTTCTTCCCGGTTATAATGAAAACAGGCCCTTCAGCCCTCGCCCCTCATGCCACCTCACCCCCCACACACTCCCCATGCCACCTCATGTTCCCCAGCCAACCCCTATATGGCCCCTCATGCCCCGTGCCAAGCTATGGTATTTCCATGCCCATTCACCTACTGTACACTGTAATGAACTCTATACTGATAGTAGGATGTGTTAAAATAAAAAGCTTTAAAAAGTACAGCCAATCATTGATAATTTTCCACTTCCTTAAATAAAGCTCCTTTTTACTATAGGCCAACAAAAGTGTGAATCACCCAAACCCTCTAAAGTATCAATAGCAGAAACTGAAATCATCTGAAAACCTATTTATCTTTTGTAAATAAACATTCTGCATTTGACAAAATGGATCAGACAGCCAGAGCTGTCAACCAAGCAGTGTTTTCCCTGGGGCTGAGGTGTTTTAGTACTTGAATAGATTCTAGGTTCTCAGCCAAGAATACATAATGAAGCTTGGCTGAGAGCCCAGAAGTCCATTGGCCTGTTGAAACAGTGGGGGAAGGGCATGAGGGGCCAAAGGGTGTGGGTGAAGGGCATAGTTGGCATGAGGGGGGGGCATGAGGAGGACCTTTTGAACTTACCTTTCAAAAGGTCCCCTCATGAAGGCCATGGTTCATGAATTCTCTGAGATGCCGTGAACCACAACATTTAAAAAGCTGGCCCGACTCCATGAAAACTGTAGAGGGCTAGAACATGCCTATCCCTGAAATGGAGCCAGCCAGGCCAGGAATGCAGGGCACAGGGTCGCCACCTGAACCAGCCCGCATCCTTAAAAGGCCCTGGTGAAAATCAGAAACCCTGGGAATGGGGTCAGGAATCCCAAAATCGGGTTCCAGGCTCCATTTTTATAGGTCGACTGAGTCTCCACGAATCCACAAAAATCCAGACCAGAGAGAGATGGTGAGAGACAAAGAGTAACTGAGAAGGAAATAGAGATCAAGCGACAGAGAGAAAAGGAGAGACAGAGGGAAAGACCAAGCGATAGAGAGTAATAGATAGAAGGACGGAAGTGAGAGACAAACAGAGAGACAGACAGACAGAGAGAGGACCAGGGATGAAGAAAGTGATAGAAAGAAGCAGACAAAAAGAGAGACAGACAGAGAGACAGGGTGAGAAAGACAAAGAGACACAAAGTGACACAGAGAGAGAGAGGAGGAAAGCAAGAAAAATAGTGGGGGGAGGGGTCTGGCTGCCAGGAAAATAGGGGAAGACCTTGTCACAAAAGCTCTCCAATGTCTTCCTGCCTCTCAGCAGATTTCCCAGGGGTTGTATGGGAGCAGGAATGGGTGCCCAGTGGCTGTTGGCAGGCGTCCAACTGAGACTGTTAAGGGGATCATTAACAGTGATTTTGTGCAGCAGTTTGAATTTGTTGAAACTCTTTCGAGTTATCAACAGTCACAGATTGCAACTCTTTCGAGTACAATCACAGTTCTTAGTTTCCGGGAGTGGGACGTGAACCCACAACCCTCTGATTCAAAGGCGAGGGTGCTATGAACTGAGCCACAGCTGACACCTCCTTGAATTTGTTGAAACTCTTTCGAGTTATCAACAGTCACAGATTGCAACTCTTTCGAGTACAATCACAGTTCTTGGTTTCTGGGAGTGGGACATGAACCCAAAACCCTCTGATTCAAAGGTGAGGGTGCTTTGAACTGAGCCACAGCTGACACCTCAAATGTTTTATTAACTCTTTCGAGTACATTCACAGTTCTTTTTTTTCCGGGAGTGGGACATGAACCCACAACCTTCTGACTCAAAGGCGAGGGTGCTATGAACGGAGCCACAGCTGACAAGAAGAGATGGAAACTCTTTCGAGTTATCAACAGTCACAGATTGCAACTCTTTCGAGTACAATCACAGTTCTTGGTTTCCGGGAGTGGGACATGAACCCACAACCCTCTGATTCAAAGGCGAGGGTGCAATGAACTGAGCCACAGCTGACACCTCCTTGAATTTGTTGAAGGTGCATGGAACCACAGAGCTTCAGTGGCTCACCAGCTGCAACGAGGTGAGAGCACAGTGGGAGCTAATTGTTTCCTGTGAATGCCAGGCAATAAAAAGTGCAGAGTCTCTAATAAGGAAGGCTCAGAGCTGCCACTGGAAGGAAATACACTTATGTGTGGAAGGACCACTGCAGAGACCAATAACTCAAGGTGTTATCCCAAGACCCCTTCAATGAGCACAGGCAAGGCAGCATCTCCAGTCAGGAGAAGAGTGAGGAACTTCAGCTGGTGCATGGGAATGACTGCTGCAGGCAGAGGAACACTAACAGTTGTGACACTAGATGCTGTGCACTCTGATCTCTCTCTGTCTCTTGCTCTGTCTACCTGGACATGGACAGTGCATAAGGGCAGTAAGGCAGTCAAAAGCTCAAAGAAGCCGGTACCCAGTGATAAAGGATCACAGACAAAAGGCTTAGCTCTATGGAGATGTTGGAGCCCAGTGTCTCTGAAGATTGAGTTTATCAAGGCAGGTGGTAATTGACCTATGCAGAATGCTGGAGGAAGTTTGAGGCCACTGGGAGGTGGTGACCTACTATTGTCTGCACTGGTGAAAGTGACTGTGATGCTCAACCTTTTCACTACAGGCTCTTTCCAGGGTTCACCTGCAGAGACTGTGGGAGCTCTGTCAGTGGCCTACCGTTACATCAGCACGTGAAGGATGCCTTTTCTGAAAGAGCAAAGCAATACATTAGGTTTCGCACCAATCAGGCAAGTGAGGCTGAGGGGCTGATCAGATTCGAGGTCCTGTCAAGAGTTCCTGAGGTCCAGGGGTTATAGACTGCATGAATGTGGTCACCAAATCTCCCTCTGAGCAGCTACCTGTGCTCATTAACAGGAAGCTTCTCCTCCCTCAATCTGCAGATGATGTGTGGCCATTGTAAAAGGACGCTGCAAGCGAGTGCTAGGTTCTTGGGAAGCTGCCATGATTCTTTCACCCTGGGACACCCCCAGATATCTCAATTGTTCACTCCTCCGGCAAGCCTTCAGAGATGGTTCCTAGTTGACAAGGGGTATCTATTAAGGACATGTCTCCTCACGCCAAGCACTGAGGAGGAAAAAACATACAACCACAACTATCTAACTACAAGGGCAACCACTGAGCAGGTAATTGACCTTCTGAAAATGCATTTCAGATATCTAGGCTGCTCTGGGGCAACCCTCCAATATGACCCCCTCATGGGTCTCCATTTCCTGCTGGTCTGCTATGCTCTGCAAAACCTCACACAGCAGAGGAGTTGAACTGATGTTGATGATTCTGTCCAGTATGTCACCTCCTCAGATGAGGGGGAAAGCAGGGGTTGATCTGGCAGCCAATGGCCATGCACAGTGATGGCTGCGGCCATTGAGATGCATGCAAGGGAAACCTGCGACTCCCTCATCTACACTAGATTCATTTAAGACTCCCCATGCTGCCACTGGACCAGAGCCACCCACCTCCCTGTGAATATCCTGCTGGCCATCACAATAGGCCCTGTGAGGGGCCTATATAAATGAATCGTCAATTCCTTGCCCTTCAGTCAGCAGTGCCCCTTTCGTGGGCTCCAGCTCCATGGCCCTCTATCTGCTCCCAGCCCCCTAGGGAGTAAGAATCCCACAGCACATTGAACTAAGGCATCGACAGATGTTGAGGTGAACAAATCAGACTTACGGTGTCATACATTAAATAAAGAAAACCATGCCTGTGTATTACTCGGTGCAATTATGCCTTTGATTCTAGGTGCTCCTATGTTGTGCTCTCCTGGCAGTTGGAGCTGGTGTGGAGGCAGGCTTGCTGCTCCACTACATTAGATGACCATGGTGGATAGCCTCTGGGTTGTGGAGCCATTTAGACCGAACCACCTGCATCTGTGCAGGAGCAGTCTATCCTATCGGGTCTGGCTACAGCATCCATGTCACCGTAAAGAAACCGAGGGAACACTGTCAACACCAGGAGTGCCTTGAGCAGAGCCCCCATTGCCTTCAGACATCTGTTCCTTGATCCTTTCATGGCCACCTGCATAGCAGCAATTGGAAGCTGAGCCATTTCATCTGCCCAGTGTTCAACACTAATAAGGTTGACAACACACTGGAGGCCGGCAAACACCACCTGCATCCACTCAGTAGCCTGCCACATCTCTCCATCAGGGTTACCAGTCTCTCCACGGAGGAGGTATGTGCTCATACGCCAGAGATATGGAGCCGCTTATGGGATTGATGGATTCTGTCTAAGCATGGGAGCGATCAGCCTCTGAGAACTCTAACAGATGTCCACACATTTCCTAAAGCTCTTGCTTTGCTGATGACCCTCAAAGTTCAGCATCCACATGGAGCTGAACTTTGCTGGCCCTGTCCTCACTCCTCCGATGGGAAAGGCTGCAGCTGTCAGTGCCTCCATCACTTGCTCCTGTGTGGTCAACTGTGCTCAACAGCTGGTGCCCCTTTCCATTCTAACCACGCTTCATGCCCAACCAATGTGAGTATCTGCACTGGTGGAGAGTGCGCTGAACTGATGTAATGGTGCATGCTAAGATGACACCTCCTCCTCTGAGCTATCTTCTGCTTTTGATACCCTCTGTTGTGTTGCCTCTGTCACTGTCCCTGAGGGAGAGACAAGAGTACAGTTAATTATGTTCTTATGTTCTGCCTTCCTCCTGGCTGTCTATGCTCCTGAATTTCATATGGTCATCATGGATCACAGAGGAGACACTGAAAAGGTGAGGTATTTACATCTGCAGCGATTATATCTTTCACTCTCTCTGATCTCCAAACCTACCTCACCCTGAGCAAAAGTCTGGCCTGCTTCAACCCTGCCAATCCCCATCACCTCCTCCTCCATCTGTGTCATCTTTGTGAGAAAGGGCACCTCACCACCCAGCCATCTCCACGCTCTCTCCTCCTGAAACCACATAAAGAGTGGAACATAATTCTCCTGTCCCATGAATCTCATAAAGCTCTGCCACTTTCAATGGCCATAAATGTGGCACTGGGAGGCCTGCATGTGTTAATCCATGCTTGCACTTCAGTGGCTGCTAATGATTGGCCCTGTTGTTTTTTTGTGATGCTACCCTCTATCTTGATGCAAGTGTTGCACCTTGTAATTGTGTCCCGAGGTATGGTTCATCCACGTTGCTGTGCGTCATGCCCACCATATTATCCAGACAGGCCTGCTACTCACCTTGCCAACCTTCACTAGGTCATTGAAGCATTTCTGGCACTCCATGCATGTTCATGCCACAAACCCATAGCTGCTGACTTCTTCGGATAACTCCAGGCAGGCCTTCTTTGTGAGGCTAGGTGGCCTCTTCTTCCCTTCATATGCATAGAACCTCTCTTCTTTCTCCCACCACTATGCAGAAGCACCTCCAGAGTGCTGCAGCCTTTCCTCACACTGCCTTCTACTGCATTCTTTTTTTAAATTCATTCTTCCATCAGATTTGGGCATCGCTGGCAAGGGCAGCATTTGTTGCCTAGCCCTAATTGCCCCTGAACTAAGTGCCTTGCTAGGCCACTTTAGTTAAGAGTCAATCACATTGCTGTAGGCCAGGCCAGGTAAGGATGGCAGATTTCATTCCCTAAAGGACATAAGTGAACCTGATGGGCTTTTACAATAATCGACGATAGTCTCATGGTCACCATTGCTGAGACTAACATTATATTCCAGGTGTATTAATTGAATTTAAATTCCACCAGCTGCAGTGGTGGGATTTGAACCCATGGCCCCAGGGCCATGATCCAGCTTGGGTCTCTGGATTACTAGTCCAATGACATTACCTTGTGTGCAGCCAGTATGAAGGTTGCAGATTTCCTTTTAGAGATGATGTCATCAAGCTTGCTGCTGGCACAAACACTCACCCATTGCCCATTATTGGTTAGCTCCCCCTTACCGTTAACTAGCCACATTGTGCAAGATAGCTGCACAAGTCTGGCCATCTTGACCCCGGTGTCAAGATCTCAAACCAGTTGCAAAATCCAGTTGAGAAAGAGAGGTAATAGAAAATGTGGAGGACAGAACGAAAAGACCAGGTAGATTCAGAGATGGAGGAAGAGATATTCAGATAGAGACTCAAAGAGCAAGAGTTAGACCAGAGAAGACACAGACAAGAAAGCAAAATGGATTGAAAGAGAGACAGACAAGGAAAGAGAGACGTGGAGAAAGATATGAGGAGAGAAATGCAGAGGGAGAGAAATAGAGGTGGAAAATTAGAGACAGAGATATGAAGAGTCATGGGCTGACAGAAAAAGAACATTTCAGAAAGAAGGACACACAGGAAAAAGGAAAACAAACTGAGCAGCAGCCCTGTTCTGAAGGGTTCCAGTGTCACCATGTGGGGAGAAGCGAGAGTGCAGCAGCCACCAGGTACTAGCCATTCTTCATTGTGAATTCGCAATGTAATTGAAAGAGAGAAAGACGACCTCTCTCCAGATGCCCTCAGTCACTAAACGATCAGCCACACATGATTTATAACAGCTGCTTCTGTAGTGTAGAATTTTTATGTAAGATCTCAGTAAACCCAGCATTCAGTGAGCAGAGGAGTCGAAAAGCAGTGAGAATTCAGTGAGCAGAAGGTCCAGAAAGCCAGTGAGTGGTCAGTGAGCAGAGTGTCCAGCTGCTTCGGCCTCTGGACAGTCAGAGCTTGCATTCGGAGTCAAAAATTGAGGTGTGACACCACAGGAAATTCGTAAGTTGATTGACTGGTGAGTATTACTGCTTAGGGACTGATTCCAAACATCTGGCAGATTAAAAATGATAAAAATATTAAGTATTAATAAGTAACTGGTAATGAGTGAGTAGCTGGTGAGTATTATCTTTTATTTTTAAGTAGGGTTTATTACTACTAGTAAGGTGTGTTAAGTTTTAGTAGGTCTTATCAGTATTAGTAATGTTTATTAATAGCAGTTACATTTATTAGTATTGGTAAGATGTATTAGCAGTAGCTAATAAAGAAGTGGCAGGGGCTGTTCTGACCTCTAAAATGCACACCCTGTGCTGTGTGGGAGCTCCAGGACATTTCCCTTGTCCTGGGTAACCATTTGTGCAGGAAATGTTGTCAGTTGCCGCAGCTTGAGTTCCGGCTTTCGGAACTTGAGCAGCAGCTGCCGTCTGTGCAGAGCTCCCGTGAGGTTGAGGGCTTCAAGGATAGCACATTTATAGATGCGGTCATGCCACAGCTTAAGAGTAAGCGGGAAGAGAGAGAATGGGTGACCACCTAGCAGCCAAAAAGGGAGAGGCAGGTAGTGCAGGAGTCCCCTTAGTGCATCCCACTTTCCAACTAGCATTCAATTTTGAATACCAATGGTTCACCTGGGGAGTGCAGCCAGAGCCAAGTTAATGGCACCACAGGTGGCTCAACTGTACAAGGGGGTCCAAGGAAGACCAGAAGAGTGAATAGTGATAGGTGATTCGATAATTCAGGGATTAGATAGGTGTTTCTGCGGCTGCAGATGTGAATCTAGGATGTTGTGTAGCCTCCCTGGTGCCAGGGTCAAGGATGTCACTGAGCAGCTGCAGAGCACCGAGTGGGGAGGGTGAACAGCCAGCAGTCATGGCCCACGTAGGTATGAATGAGGCGGAAAGAGAGATGTGTTCCTACAGTCAGAATTTTGGGAGTTAGGTAGGAAATCAGCAAGCAGGACCTCAAAAGTAGCAATCACCTGATTACTCCCAGTAGCACGCAGATGAGTATAAAAATAAGGGGATAAAGCAGGTGAATGTGTGGCTGGGAAGATGGTGCAGGAGAGAGGACTTAGATTGGGACTGGCTGCGGGGCAATGGGGCCTGTACAGGCCTGGCAGGTTGCCCCGAAATAGAGCTGGGACTGAGTTCCTTAGGAGATGTTTTGCTAGTGCTATTGGGGAGGGTTTAAACTAACTTGGCAAGAGTGTGGGAACCAGGAGATAATATCAGAGAGGAATACCAAGGTGCACCGAATATTGCGAGATATAGATGGCACTAGAATAAGGAACAGGGTGGTGGGGACAGAGTAGGGCAGAAAGTCATAGAGTGTAAATCAGGGTCACAGAGCATGTATGTGAATGCACAAAGTGTGGTAAATAAAATTGGTGGGTTAAAGATGCAGATTGCCATGTGGAAATACTATGTCATGGCTATAACAAAGTCCCAGCACAAAGGAGAGCAAGCCTGGGTGTTAAATATCCCTGGATACAAGGTGTTCAGGAAATATAAGAAAGGAAGAAAATGTGGGGGGTGGGTTAGTGTATTGATTAAGGAGAGCATTGCAGTGCCAGAAAGAGGATGTCCTAGAGGGGTCAAGGGCGGAATCTATTTAGTTAGATCTAAGAAACAAAAAAGGTACAGTTACATTGTTCAATGTAGTCTATAGGCCACCGACTATTGGGAAGAATGTCGAGGAACAAATTTGCAAGGAAATTACAGAAAGGTGCAAAAATTATATAGTTATAATGGGGGACTTTAATTATCTGAATATAGACTGAGATAGTGGTAGTGTAAAGGGCAAAGAGACACAAGAGTTCCTAGAATGTGTTCAGGAGAATTTTCTACAGCAGCATGTGTCCAGTCCAATGAAAAAGGAGGAATTGCTGGACCTGGTCTTGGGAATGAGGTGGATCAAGTGGGTCAAGTGTCAGTAAATATTTCATGTCAAACCAAATAAACTAAGTCAAGTGTCAGTAGGAGAACACTTAGGGGACAGTGATCATTGTATCATAAGGTTTAGGCTGACTATGGAAAAGGAAAAAGATCAATCCAGAATAAGAATAATTAAGTGGGGTAAAGCCAACTTCAATGGGCTAAGAACGGATCTGGGCCAAACAAATTGGAGTCAAAGATTGGTAGGAAAAACCACGGCTGAACAATGGGCTACTTTCAAAGAAGAGAAGAAAGTAAAAGGTAGGGTAAACAAAGCCAGAGCTCCCTGGATGACTAAAGAGTTAGAACTTAAGATAAAGGGGAAAAAGTGTGCTTATGACAGATGTCAGGTAGAAAATACAATTGAGAACCAGGCTGAATAAGGTCAGGGGAAGGTGAAAAAGCAAATAAGAGAAGCAAAGTGGGAGCATGAAAAGAGACTAGCAGCCAACATAAAGGGGAATCCCAAAGCCTCCTATGGGCAAATAAATAATAAAAGAAGTAGGCCGATTGGGGAACAAAAGGGGGATTTATGCATTGAGGCAGAAGGCATAGCTGAGGTATTAAATGAATACTTTGCATCTGAGTTTACCAGGGAAGAAGGTGCTACCCAGGCCATGGTGAAAGAGGGGGTGATTCAGACACTAGAAGGGTTTAAAATTCAGAACATTGAGGAATGGATAGGCTGTTTTTAATTAAAGTGGATAAGGCAGTAGGGGGAGGATCTTCAGGTCAGCGAGTGGGGGTGGGGCCCGCTCGCCGACGCGTAAAATGATGCAGGATAATGCCGGATGGAACTCACGACGTCACCCCGCATCATTTCCATTTTCAGGTCGGTGGGAGCGCAGCCGAATCAGCTGTGCACCTGCTGACCTGTCAACAGCCTATTGAGGCCTATTGAAAAAGTAATTAACATCATTAATGGACCTGCCCATCCAACCTTAAGGTTGGCAAGCAGGCCGGGAGCCCTGGCGGGCTTCAGAAAAAGCATGAAACCTCATCCACGGGCAGGATGAGGTTTCATGAGGGTATTTAAATATTTAATAAAGGTTTCAATAAAAGTTATGGACATGTCCCAACTCATGTGACAGTGTCACATGAGGGGACATGTCAGGGAAATCTTTCTATCATTTGTTTAACAATTTTTAATTTGGAGCCGATCTCCCTGAGGCAGCACTTAGCGCACTCTTGGCTGAGGGAATCCCCCACCGCCCGCACAGGGAGTGCATAGTGCTTCCTGGCAGACGTCATGCTGGGCAGACCTTAAATGGCGGTGCGCCCCCGATTAGGGGCGCCGATCGGAGGCGCGCCTGCCTGCACCCACTCCCGGACTTCCCCCCAACCCCTCCCCCAATGGGGGTAAAATGTTTCCCTAGGACCGGATGAGACGCATCCAAGGATAATGAGGGCAGTGAGAGTAGAAATTGCGAAGGCATAAGCCATGAATTTTCATTCTTCCTTCGACCCTGGGGTGGTGCTGGAGGGCTGGAGAATTGCAAACATTACACCCTTCTTCAAAAAAGGGTATAAAGATAAGTCCAGCAACTTACAGGCCAGTCAGTTTAACTTTGGTGATGGGGAAACTTCTAGAAACAATAGCACGGGAAAAATTAATAGTCACATGGACAAATACAGGTTAATTAAAGAAAGCCAGTGTGGATTTTTTAATGGAAAACCATGTTGAACTAACTTTCTGTTATTCCTTGAAAAAATTCCAGCGAGGGTTGATGAGGGCAATGCGGCTGATGTGGCATTAATGGACTTCCAAAAGGCATTTGATACAGTCCCACACAACAGACTTGTGAGAAAAGTTATCTCTCACGGAATAAGAGAGACAGTAGCAACATAGCTACGGAATTGGCTGAGTGACAGGATACAGAGTATTAGTTAATGGATGTAATTTGGGCTGGAGGAAAGTTTGTAGTGGAGTTCCCTAGGGGTCAGTGTTGAGACCCTTGCTTTTCCTGATGTATATTAATAACCTAGACCTTGGGCACAATTTCAAAGTTTACAGACAATACGAAACTTATGAACTGTGACGGGGATAGTGTAGAACTTCTAAAGGACATAGACAAGTTGGTGAAATGGGCGGACAGGTGGCAGATGAAGTTCAATATGGAGAAATGTGAAGTGATTCATTTTGGTAGGAAGAACATGGAGAGACAACGTAAAATAAAGGGCACAACCTTAAACAGGGTACAGAAGCAGAGGGACCTAGATGTATATGTGCATAAGTCATTGAAGATTGCAGGGCAGGTTGATAAAGCATTTAATAAAACGTACAGTTTCCTAGACTTTATTAATAGGGGTGTAGAGTACAAGAGCAAGGAGGTTATTTGAAATTGTATAGGACTCAGCTGGAGTATTGCATCCAGTTCTGGGCACCACACTTTAGGAAGGATGTGATGGCATTGGCGAGAGTGCAGAAAAGATTCATGAGAATAGTTCCAGAGATGAAGAACTTCAGTTATGAAGATAGATTGGAGAAGTTAGGACTGTTTTCCTTGGAGATAAGAAGGCTGGGAGGAGATTTGATAGAGGTATTCAAAATCATGAGGGGTCTGGACAATGTAGATTGGGAGAAATGGTTCCCACTCATGAAAGGATTGAGAAAGAGAGAACACAGGTTTAAAGTTATTGGAAAAAGAAGCAAAAGCGACATGAGGAAAAACATTTTCATGCAGCGAGTGGTTAGAGTCTAGAATGCACTGCCTGTGTGGTGGAGGCAGGTTCAATCGAAACATTCAAAAGGGAATTAGGCTGTTATCTGAAAAGGAAGAAATGTGCAGGGTTTTGGGGAGAAGGTAGGAGAATGGCACTAAGTGAATTGCTCATTCAGAAAGTGGTGCAGACACGATGAGGTGAATGGCCTCCTTCTGTGCTCCAACAATTCTGATTCTTTTGTGTGAAACCATTATGTTCCGATCAAGCACAACATATTTCAGATCCCCTGCCTCCTAACACTCTCATTCACTCAGACACCTCACACATCACAGTCCCAGCCCCTCATTCTAACTCCGTCTCAGTCCCTTATATCTCAATCTGATTCAAACCACTCATTTCTCAGTCTCAGATCCTCTCATTCTATCATTTCACTCAGACTCAGAATCCTTCACTCCTTCCTCAGACTCAGACACCTTGTACCTCACTCTGACTTCTCAGACCTCTTACTCCTCATTCATTCTTCGACCCCTTATTCCTCACTCAACCCCTCAGTCCTCCGCCTCAGACCCCTCACTTCTCACTCATTCCCAGACCCATTGCCCCTCACTCAGCTCCTCAGTCTCAGACCTCTCATTCCTCATTCAGTCTTAGACCCTCACTGTTCACAGTCTCAAAACCCTCTGGTTTAGTTTAACATTTCCAATTTAACTTAGAACTTTAAAAACTGTAAAAGAAATTGCAAGCTCATCAATAGTTAACAGCAACTACTTGTCAGTTAACAGTTCACTAGCTGTGAGTGATTGAATAGATGGTAATGACTGAGCAGGAAGCTGAATCAGGATCTGTAATGGGTGTGGCACAATAAGGTTGATAAAAGTAACTAGCCATCTGCTGACGTATAGAATGGTTATAGATGGAGCACATCATAAACAGAGTGTAAAGTTGGGAATTTGATCAGAGTTGGAATGCCATGCAGAGGGTGAATATGTGCTACTTTTTGCTTCCAATACTTATGATTTATGTAAGCTTGGTATTTAAGTAAATATTTAGACTTTGTTCGGTGCATCGTAAATTTAATGGGGAAAGAATTTTTACAGACAAAGTGAGACAGGTTTGGGTGCATACAGGGAGTTAAATCCCCTAAACGTGGCGTTGGGTCAGGAACCCAACATTATTCCATCTATTCCCAGGTTTTACATGGGCAGGATTGAAGGTGGGTGGGGGAACCCCTGTGTAGCTGCCAGGTAAGGCTCTTAAATATTCAAATTGGAGCTAAGTTCTGTTTCAACCAAACATTCTGGATTCCCCAACCAGCACATCGATTTCCAAAGCTGCCAGGGTCACTAAGGCGAGTGAATATTGTGCGTGCGTGCGTGTCCGTCCCCTCTCCGGAGGTCTCCAGCATCATAGATGGCAGTATTCAGCCAATGCAATTCACCCTAAGTGATATCAAGAAATGACTGAAGGCACTGGATAAGACTATGGGCCCTGACAACATTCTGGCAATAGTACTGAAGATTGTGCTCCAGAACTTTCTGTGCCCCTAGCCAAGCTGTTCCAGTACAACTAAAGCATTGGCATCTACCTAGCAATGTGTAAAGTTACCCAGGCATGTCTTGTACTCAAAAAGCAGGACAAATCCAACCCAGTCAATTACTGCCCCATCAATCTACTCTCGATAATCAGTAAACCGAAGGAAGGAGTCATCAACAATGCTAAAAAACGGCACTTGCTTAGCAATGACCTGCTCACTGTTGCCCGGTTTGTGTTCCGCCAAGAGCATTCTGCTCCTGGGCTCATTACAGCCTTGGTTCAAACATGGACAAAAGAGCTGAAACTCCCAAGGTGAGGTGAAAGTGACATCAAGACACTATTTGTCCAGGTGTGGCATCAAGGAGTCCTAGCAAAACTGGAGTCAATGGGAATCGGGGGGAAAACTCTCCGCTGGTCGGAGACATACCTAGCACAAAGGAAGATGGTTGTGCTTGTCAGAAGTCAATCATCTCAGCTCCAGGACATCACTGCAGGAGTCCCTAGGCCCAACCATCTTCAGCTGGTTCATTAATGACCTTCCTTCCGTCATAGCCAGAAGTGGGGATGTTCACCGATTAATGCACAATGTTCACCATTATTCGTGACTCCTCAGATATAAAGCAGTCGATGCCCAAATGCAGAAAGACCTAGACAATATCCAGGCTTGGGGTGACAAATGGCAAGTAACATTCACGCCACACAAGTGCCAAGCAATGACCATCTCCAACAAGAGAGATTCTAACCATCGCCCACCATCAACATCCTGGGGGTTACCATTGACCAGAAACTGAACTAGAATAGCCACATAAATACTGTGGCCACAGGAGCAGGTCAGAGGCTGGGAATTCTGCAGAGAGTAACTTTCCCCCTCCTGACTCACCAAGGCACAAGTCAGGAGTGTGATGGAATACTCTCCATGCCTGGATGAGTGCAGCTCTAATAACACTCAAGAAGCTTGACACTATCCAGGACAAAGCAGCCTGCTTGATTGGGACCCCACCCACAAACATTCGCCACCCCCACCACCAACGCACAGTAGCAGCAGTGTGTACCACCTACAAGATGCACTGCAGGGACTCACCAAGCCTTCTTAGACAGCACATTCCAAGCCCACGACTACTGCCATCTGGAAGGACCAGTGCAGCAAATACATGGGAACACCACCACCTGTAAGTTCCCCTACAAGCCACTCACCATCCTGACTTGGAAATATATCGCTGTTCCTTCACAGTCACTTGGTCAAAATCTTGGACCTCCCTCCCTAACAACACTGTGGGTGTACTTACATCACATGGACTGCAGTGGTTCAAGAAAACAGTTCACCACAACCTTCTCAAGGACAATTAGGGATGGGCAATAAATGCTGGCCTAGTCAGCATTGCCCACATCCCACAAATTTTAAAAATACCATTTGTGGATGGTGTGAGAATGGATGTTTTTTAAAAATATTTTTAGGGATCTGTGCTGGGTCCCCTATTATTCGTCATTTATATAAATGACATAGATGACTATGTGGGGGGGGAGGATTAGTAAGTTTGCGGATGACACAAAGATTGGCCGGGTGGTTAACAGTGAGGTTGAGTGTCTTGGGCTACAGGAAGATATAGATGGGATGGTCAAATGGGCAGATAAGCGACAGATGGAATTTAACCCTGAAAAGTGTGAGGTGATACACTTTGGAAGGAGTAATTTGACAAGGAAGTATTCAATGAACAGCATGACACCAGGAAGTTCTGGGGAACAAAGGGACCTTGGCATGTGTGTCCATAGATCTCTGAAGGCGGAGGGGCATGTTAGTGGTGAAAAAGACATATGGGACACTTGCCTTTATCAATTGAGGCATAGATTACAAAAGTAGGGAGGTCATGTTGGATTGTATAGAACATTGGTGAGGCCACAGCTGGAGTACTGTGTGCAGTTCTGGTCGCCACATTATAGGAAGGATGTGATTGCACTGGAGGGGGTGCAGAGGAGATTCACCAGGATGTTGCCTGGGATGAAACATTTAAGTTATGAAGAGAGGTTGGATAGACTCGGGTTGTTTTCATTGGAGGAGAGAAGACTGAGGGATGACCTGATTGAGGTGTACAAGATTATGAGGGGCATGGACAGGGTGGATAGGGAGCAGCTGTTCCCCTTAGTTGAAGGGTCGGTCACGAGGGGACATAAGTTCAAGGTGAGGGGCAAGAGGTTTAGGGGGGATGTGAGGAAAAACTTTTTTACCCAGAGGGTGGTGACAGTCTGGAATGCGCTGCCTGGGAGGGTGGTAAAGGCGGGTTGCCTCACATCCTTTAAAAAGTACCTGGATGAGCACTTGGCACGTCATAACAGTCAAGACTATGAGCCAAGTGCTGGTAAATGGGATTAGGTAGGTAGGTCAGGTGCTTCTCACATGTTGGTGCAGACTCGATGGGCTGAAGGGCCTCTTCTGCACTGTGTGATTCTGTGAATACTGTGTTATTCTGTAATAAAGGCTGAGTGTGCTTGTGATTTAATTAAGCTGTGCAGAATTTAATAGGAGTCAGGTTGCCTGGAGGGTTTGAAATATGGAAAGGACAGAGGTGTTAAATTTAAGGTACAAGTAAATAGGTTAGATCTAATATTTGCATTTTTAGATAAGTGGAAAGTTTGTTGTATATCAAAGGGGAGTCAGAGGTAACAAGAAACATATTTGCAATTGTAGGAGTTCCATAGGTAAATAATAGTATATTTTATTGACCCAAAAGCAAAGACAAGATAGAGACATAAAGGATTTTATATTTTGGAAGGTTTTGAGTTTCAAAGAGGTGTGAAAGGAACAAAAGGAATTTTAGAGTTACTGAGGAGAGATAGCTGGAGCTGTTTGAGCTGTTGAGCTATAGCTGAAGCTTGGCTGGGAGAGGATGCCTTTTGAACCAGCCATCTAGTCAGACCAGAAAAATCCTGGGCTGCAATAAGCAGTTTTATTCTGAAGTGGATTCCACTGCAGAGTTCATAAGGGTAGAGGTTATGTGAGTATTCCAGTTTTGAAGCTACAGTAGTTTGCCTTGTGTAATATTATTGGATTTCATAGTAGACTTTTATAAGGGAGTATTGCCTGGAAGTTGTTTACTTGTGGGTTTGACCAGGTAGAGAATTTTGGGGGGAATGTTTTGTAAGACTAACCTTAATTGTGTAACTGTAATCATATGTGCTTAAGTTTTCTTTTATTCTTGTTAATAAAACTTTTACTTTTAATTTTTAAAAATCCCAAAAGTGTTACTGGACTTCTTATTGCTGAAATCAGTATGTCCTCTTCTTGTTTTCAGGATATTAAAAAAGGGTATGGCCCAAGTGGCCCTCTGGGATTTGGTTTGTATAACAATTAACACTGGCTGTGGTCATAACAATGATGACTGTGAGTTATGGGAGTGAGAGGTCAATACGATGAGGGTGGGTGTTGACTGCTCTGATGGGGGTGTGAAGTGTCTGGAGAGATAGAGAGGAATGAGTGAAGCTATAAAGTGTGTTGACCTGAGGTGTGCTATGCATGAGAATGCTGGGAAAGTCAGAGTTTGGGGTTTGGCACCTGAAAGTGCTATGTCACTAACTTGTCATGCCCTCCTGAGCTTCTGGATCCTCTTGGTGCACTGTCTCCAGGTTAGAGGGGCTATACTGATACTACAAGTTCCCTTGGCCACTTCCATCCATGCCTGCTTGGTTGGAGAGGTTGTCCTCCAATTCCCATCCTTGGGAGAGCTCACCTCACTGCAGCTCCTCAGGTCCTGCAGCAGGACCTCCAGGTAAGAGTGAGAGAGCTGGGTGGGGGTAGTGGGGGCAGCCTTCCTGGGTTTGCTCTTCATTGCTGTGTTTGCAGCAGCCTCAGGAATCCATGTCCAGTTGAGCCTTTCTGACCCTTACTGGGATGTCTTTAATTAGAAACCCTTCCTTTTGAGAGATGTAGCACATGATCTTGCCCACCCTCTCTGATTGGTTGAGGTTATAAATAATTTAGACTAAGATATGGTAGAGCAGGCTAAGTCTCTGGGCTACAGTATGTGGGAGTTTGTGGACAGTGTGACTGTCTCAAGCAAACACATCTGTAGTAGACATCTCCATCTTGAATCCCATTGAGCTGGAGTGTGAGCTAGAGACACTCAGATACATAAGGGAGAGAGAGGAGTCCTTGGAGAGTTGCTCAAACCTTTTGTCACACCTCATTGAGAGGGGCAGGTTCAGGATGATCTTGATCTGACTAAAAGTGTAGAGAGTCAGGGGGAACCAATGAGATAAGGAATGGAAAACCACAGAAACTGATGCTATCCAATGGGCACTATGTACTTGCTACCTGTGATGATGAGGTTAAAGGTTGTTGAAAGGACAACCAGAATACTGCCATGGCACCTTGGTAAGCTATCCAAAGAGGAGAAGGAGAAGCAGAAATCCTAATGTGATGGCTGTAGTGGATTCAATTATTAGAGGAACAGATAGTATCCTTTGTAAGGAGGATCAACTGTCCCCACATGGTATGTTGCCTATCTGGTGCCAGGGTGAGGAACATCTCAAACCAACTTGAAAGGATAATAGTGGGAGAGGGTCCAGTCATTGTGGTCCATGTTGGGACCAACAACATAAGGAAGAGTGGTCATAAGGTCCTCTTTGGAGAGTACCAAGAACTAGGAGTTAAATTAAAGACCAGGACCTCAAGGGTTATGATTTCTGTACAATTTCTGAGCTGCATGTCAATTGGCATAGGGATAAGCAGATTAAGGAGGCAAACACACATTGAAGGAGTGCTGTGGGAAAGAGGGGATCCATTTCATGGGATACAGGCACCAGTACCGGGACAGGAAAGAACTGTACCACTGGGATGGGCTGTCCCTGAACCAGGCTGAGACAAGGGTCCTAGCGGAAAGGGTACATACGGCAGTCACAATGACTTCAAACTAATAAATGGGAGGCATGAGGGCTCAGGTAGTATAGAGAATTGTTCAAAAACAAATGAAAGGCAAGTGAGTAGAGTAACTGTCTGAAATTGTGCTTTACTACAGGTAAAGGGAAAATTAAAGGATGTAAAGTGATTTCACCAGGAGAGAGAAATAGCAAGCTTGTGAGAGCAGAAGGACAGGTTAGGGTGTGTGGTCTAAAGTGATCTTTTTACAAGCACACAAAGTATAAGAAACAAACAAAGTTTTAAAAAGCTCAGGTGCAAATTCAAATTGGAGAGAATGACATGGTATTCCCTATGGAGACTTGATTGTAAATTGGAAGCAAATGGGAGTATTAGTGAGAGGCAACATGCTTTTGTGAAGGGGAGGTCGTGTCTCACTAACTTGATCGAGTTTTTTGAGGAAGCGACAAAGATGGTCGATGATGGAAGGGCAGTGGATGTTATCTACATGGATTACAGTAAGGCCTTTGACAAGGTCCCTCGTGGCAGACTGGTACAGAAGGTAAAGTCGCACGGGATCAGAGGTGAGCTGGCAAGATGGATACAGAATTGGCTTGGTCATAGAAGACAGAGGGTAGCAGTGGAAGGGTGCTTTTCTGAATGGAGAGCTGTGACTAGTGGAGTTCCGCAGGGATCAGTGCTGGGACCTTTGCTGTTTGTAGTATACGTAAATGATTTGGAGGAAAATGTAACTGGGCTAATTAGTAAGTTTGCAGACGACACTAAGGTGGGAGGAGTTGCAGATAGTGAAGAGGATTGTCAAAGGATACAACGGGATTATAGATCGGTTGGAGACTTGGGCGGAGAAATGGCAGAAGGAGTTTAATCCGGACAAATGTGAGCTAATGCATTTTGGAAGGTCTCATACATGTAGGAACTATACAGTAAATGGCAGAACCCTTAAGTGCATCGACGGGCAGAGGGATCTAGGTGTACAGGTCCACAGGTCACTGAAAGTGGCAACACAGGTGGATAAGGTAATCAGGAAGGCACATGGCATGCTTGCCTTCATTGGTAGGGGTATTGAGTATAAAAGCTGGGAAGTCATGCTGCAGCTGTATAGAACCTTGGTTAGGCCACACTTGGAATATTGCGTGCAATTCTGGTCGCCACATTACCAGAAGGATATGGAGGCGTTGGAGAGGGTGCAGAGGAGGTTTGCCAGGATGCTGACTGGTCTGGAGGTTATTAGCTATGAGGAGAGGTTGGAGAAACTCAGATTGTTCTCACTAGAGTGAAGGAGATTGAGGGGCGACTTGATAGAAGTTTACAAAATTATGAGTGGCATGGACAGAGTAGATAGAAGCTTTTTCCCAGGGTGGAAGAGTCAATTACTAGGGGACATAGATTTAAGGTGAGAGGAGAGAACTTTAGAGGAGATGTGCGGGGCAAGTTTTTTATGCAGAGGGTAGTGAGTGTCTGGAATTTGCTGCCAGAGGAGGTGGTGGAAGCAGGTACGATAGTGGTGTTTAAGAGGCAGCTTGACAAATACATGAATAGGATGGGAATAGAGGGATACGGACCCCGGAAGTCCAAAATGTTTTAGTTTGACAGGCAATATGATCGGCTCAGGCTTGGAGAGCCATAGGGCCTGTTCCTGTGCTGTACTTTTCTTTGTTCTAATACAGGAGTTCAAACTCAGCAAATGCCTCTTACGTCTGATGTGGAATGTTGGAACTCCAAAGCCATGTGCCAGGACAAATATAGATCATAAGTTTGCAATCTTTGAATCTGCAGCCAAATATAAGGATTTCCGTAAACACCTTAATACGCTCCATCCTGTGCTCAAATTCACTTTTGAGGTGGAACAGTCTAAGTTGCTCCCTTTCCTCAATGTGCTGGTTGAGAAATCTGATAATGGGTTCTCCACTATTGTCTACGGCAAGCCCACCTGCACCAGTCAATACACATATTGAGATATGTATAGCTCCAGCTCACTATAAGATTGGCCTTATCAACAATCTTATAAATAGGGTCCTAACTATTGCGAGCTTGATGTAAAAATAGAGTGCATCAAAGCTACCCTGCAGGACAATGGCTATCCTGGTCATGTGATTGTTTTCTGTGTATCATGCAGACTCACACATGGACTAAAGGCTGACATTTTCAGACTTAAAGTGCTTGGTCTATCTCAGGTAACCCTGGAAAGGCAAAGTATCTCAAAAATTGGAATAACAGCTTAAGCAAATTGTTTCCCACTGCTACTATGCTGTGGTTACGGGATTGGTATTTTCCACTAAAAGGATGCTGCCGTCAGTCCAAAAAGATGCTCTGACTACAGCATGATTGAGCAATGTCATGTATGAACTTCAGTACCAGTTCAATGCCAGGTATGTAGGCCATACATTCTAACAACTGACTGATCAAATCAAACAGCATGTTCCTTCATAAATAAAAACAAAAAATGCTGGAAAAACTCAGCATGTTCCTTCAGTTGTTCATATTAATGCAGAATATAGATCATACTCAATCAGCCGCATTTGCAAAACCCAAAACAAAATATCTACTGTTAGATGTGATTCTGCGATTGGGCAGCACTTGCTGAATAATCCTAAAGGTGTTAATAGCTACACTAACAACAAATTTAAAATAATCAGCCAAGCTTGTAAAGTGGCTCATTTACGCTTGCTAGAAGCCACATACCTTCATATGCAGGTTCCGGTTCTCTGCAAACAAAAGAAATATGTTCAAGTCTTGCACCTTTTTTGAATTACCCAGGAGCTTAGGGAGCCTATTATTCCCCATTGCTTTCTTCATGGCAACGCCTCAGCAAATTGGAGTTAACTTGCCAACCAATCAGCAACCTTTCCTCCTGTAGTATAAGTTGTTGTGATCATTTGAAATTTGGCTTTCTTGCATTTGTCCTGATGAATGTGAGACAAAATACTATGGCAACGTGTCTCTCTTTTTTGTAACATACCTGGTTATAAGTCCTACAGGAAAAATAGGGAAAATGGTAGGGGAGGAGCAGCCTCAATGATTGAGGATGAAACCATTTCAACGATGAGAAGATATAACACACATCAGGCAACAGAGAATTTATGGGTAGAATTATGAAATAAAAAGGAAGTTAAGGTTGTATTGGGAGTTGTGTATAGGCCCGCTGATAACAGCTGTGAAGGAAGAATGGTTTGAATACTTTCATTTAGACTGGAGTAAGCAGACTAGCACATATCAGGAATGTAGTGAATATTTGAATGTGTTCAGGATAGTTTTCTGCAATAATATGTCCTAGAATCAACAAGGGGTGTGGCCAGATTTCTAATGGACCATGAACATTTCTCTAAAAGCGATCTCGATTTGATTGCATTCAATGTAATATTTGAAAGAGGAAAATGTGAAATAGCTACTAAGGTTCTACATTTGGATAACACTTACTTCAATGACATGAGCCAGAGACTGTCAAGGGCAAGAACTCTACTTGTCAAAAAGGCCATGGATGACTAGAGGTAAAAGCCAACATAAACCTAAAAGGAAAAGCATGCAAATATGAAAAAAGTAGCACGTATCTTGGCAAACGAGAGAGGCACAAAGAACAGCAAAGAGTGACAAAACTTATAGTAAGAGCTACAAAAATGGAATATGAAAATACATTTGCATGGGATATCAAAATCAACATAACAATGGCACTTATATTAAGAAAAAGAAGGTGGACAGGAGCAAATAGAGATAGAAATATTGGAAATACTTAGCAGGTTTGATGGCATTTGTGGAGAGAGAAACAGAGTTTACATTTCAGGTCCCTGAAAATTGACAATGGGTATTATAAATGAAAATAAAGAAATATAGAACAGTTGAACAATTACTTTGTGTCAATATTTACAACAGAGGAAGAGGATAGTATGGTGGACATCCCAAGGAAACTCATATATTGAATTAGGGATAGGGACTCACCAAAATTAACACAAGCAAAGTGACAATAATGAAGAAAATAATGGCACCGAAGGGTCACAAAATCCCAGAGCCAGGTGGTTTCTACCCAGGGTTTTAAGGAAAGTAGGTGAGAACATTTTAAATGCCCTACCTATAATCTTCCAAAGAAGGATAGGCAAAAAAGACAAGGAGGTGGAGTAGCTCTGTTAATAAAGGACGATATCAGTACAGTAGTGAGAAATTATCTTGGTTCAGAAGATCAAGATGTAGAATCAGTTTGGATGGAGATGAGAGATAGCAAAGGGAAGATATCACTAGTAGGAGTAACTTATAGCTCCCCTAACATTTACAGCAAGAAATAATGGGGGCTTGTAAGAAAGGAACTGCAATAATCGTGGGTGATTTTGATCTTCAAACAGATTGGATAAATCAAATTGCAAGGTAGCCTTGAGGAAGAGTTCATAGACTGTATTCAGGACAGTTTATTGGGACAATATGTTCTTGATCCAACCAGGGAATGGGCCAGTTTATACCTGGTAATATGCAATGATACAGGATTAATTCATGATTTCATAGTAAAAGATCCTTTTGGCAAGAGTGATCACAACATGATAGAATGTTGCATTCAGTTTGAGGGTGAGAAACCTGGGTGTGGAAATAGTGTCTTAAACTTAAATAAAGGCAATTACAAAGGCATGAAGACAGTTGGCTACAGTGGACTGGGAAAATAGGTTAAAAGGTAAGATGGTAGATAAGCAATGACAGACATTCAAGGAAATATTTTAAAACTCTCAACGAAGATATATTAGATTGAGAAAGAAAGACTATGGGAAGGTTGAACCATGGCTAACTAAGAAACTTAAGGATGGTATCAAATTTAAAGAAAAGGTGCAAAGATTAGTAGTAGGCCGGAAGGTTAGGAAAATTTTAGAAACCAACAAAGTATGGCTATAAAAAATAAAGAGGGAGAAAATGGAGTATGAAAGAAAACTAGCAAGAAACTTAAAAACAGTCTGAGGTTCTACATGCACGTAAAAAAGAAAGTAGCTAAAATAAACATTGGTCCCTTAGAGAATGAGACTGGAGAATTGATAATGGGAAACAAGGAAATGGTGGGGCCTTTGCATAAATAATTTGTATCTGCCTTTATGGTGGAAGACACAAAAAGCATCCCAAGAATAGTAGGAAAACAGATTAAATCTAGCACTAGAAAAAAAAGTACTTGGTAAACTAATGAGAATAAAGGCTGACAAGTCCTCTGGACTTGAAGGCCTTCATCCTCGGGTCTTAAAAGAAGTGGCTGCAGAGATAATAGCCAGATTTTCACTGAGCTGTGATAATTTTGAGCCCAGTAAAAATGGTGGGTGGGACCCAATTTCAGGATTCCCAGCACATTCTTATTTTTGGTAATTTTTGCCTGAACGGATAAGGCACACATGCATGCAGCACTCCACCCTTGCTGGCTCCATTGCAGGGGTGGGCAGTTTGACCACCGCTGCACACCCCCCCACAATATTAATGGAGTCAGGCCCCATCAGAATCACAGAATCACACAGTGCAGAAGAGGCCCTTTCGCCCATCGAGTCTGCACCAACACGTGAGAAACACCTGACCTACCTACCTAATCCCATTTACCAGCACTTGGCCCATAGCCTTGAATGTTATGACGTACCAAGTGCTCATCCAGGTACTTTTTAAAGGATGTGAGGCAACCCGCCTCCACCACCCTCCCGGGCAGCGCATTCCAGACCATCACCACCCTCTGAGTAAAAATGTTTTTCCTCACATCCCCCCTAAACCTCCTGCCCCTCACCTTGAACTTATGCCCCCTCGTGACTGACCCTTCAACTAAGGAGAACAGGTGCTCCCTATCCACCCTGTCCATGCCCCTCATAATCTTGTACACCTCGATCAGGTCACCCCTCAGTCATCTCTCCTCCAACGAAAATAACCCAAGTCTATCCAACCTCTCTTCATAACTTAAATGTTTCATCCCAGGCAACATCCTGGTGAATCTCCTCTGCACCCCCTCCAGTGCAATTACATCCTTCCTATACTGTGGCGACCAGAACTGCACACAGTACTCCAGCAGTGGCCTCACCAAGGTTCCATACAACTCCAACATGACCCCCCAACTTTTGTAATCTATGCCTCGATTGATAAAGGCAAGTGTCCCATATGCCTTTTTCACCACCCCACTAACATGCCCCTCCACCGTCAGAGATCTATGGACACATATGCCAAGGTCCCTTTGTTCCTCAGAACTTCCTAGGGTCATGCTGTTCATTGAATAGTTCCTTGTCAAATTACTCCTTTCAAAGTGCATCACCTCTCACTTTTCAGGGTTAAATTCCATCTGCCACTTATCTGCCCATTTGACCATCCCGTCTATATCTTCCTATAGCCCAAGACACTCAATCTCACTGTTAACCACCCGGCCAATCTTTGTGTCATCCGCAAACTTACTAATCCCACCCCCAACATAGTCATCTATGTCGTTTATATAAATAACAAATAATAGGGGATCCAGCACAGATCCCTGTGGTATGTCACTGGAGACCGGCTTCCAGTCACTAAAGCATCCTTCTGTCATCACCCTCTGTCTCCTAAAACTAAGCCAATTTTGAATCCGCTTTATCAAATTACCCTGTATCCCATGTGCCTTTGCCTTCTTTATAAGTCTCCTTTGTGGAACCTTGTCAAAGGCTTTGCTGAAATCTGTATAAACTACATCAACTACACTACCCTCATCTACACACCTGGTCACCTCCTCAAAAAATTCAATCAAATTTGTTAGGCATGGCCTCTCTCTGACAAAGCCATGCTGACTATCCCTGATCAAACCTTGCCTTTCCAAGTAGAGATAGATACTCTCCTTCAGAATTTTCTCCAATAGTTTCCCTACCACTGACGTGAGACTCACTGGCCTGTAGTTCCCTGGCTTATCTCCACAACCCTTCTTAAATAGCGGAACCACATTAGTATCAGTCAGTGGACGTGGTTCACAGCCTCTCGAGGAGGTGTGAACCATAGAGGAACCCCAGTTCCAAGTGGGGAACCAAAAAAAAACAGTTACCCGCTCCTGGAATTCTTTCATTGGTCAGCTTTGAAACACAAGAAAAAATGTTCTTTCAGTTTCAACAGTTACATGCTGTTTTATAAATTAGATGTGTTTTTACTGCAATGATTGGGATTTCTAGTGTAATAATCTGAAGTAATTTAAATACCCATGGTCCTTTGAAAATGAAGAAAACCTTTAGCAGCTCTCATTTAAAGAGACAAAGGCCCCACCTGCTCCTGGACTGCTTTGATTGACAAGACATATAGTTGTTGCTAAGAAAAAAAACTTAGCCATCTGTTTTTACAACATCAATAGTCTCCATTGTATGTGAGCTAGAATGGTTTTTTATGACAGCTGGGGCCACTGTGAATGCTTGGCTGAGTTTCAAAAGGTCAAAGACCATTTATCCTAGTTGTAAAGGCATTTTGATTCAGTGTAAGAGATTATGAAAGGGATGGCTGCTTTTGAGGTGGTTTGTGAAATAGGTGTTTGTTGTTTTTTCACAACAGATTGATCACTTGAGGGGATTTGAATCTTTTGGAATGTTTTTTCTTGAAGGAGAGATTTTTCAGCATGGTGTGTTAGAAATGAGATTAGATTATAAGAAGTTTTTTTTTCAATGTCCATTTCAAAGATATCCTGAAGCCTGCCCATAGTGGATAGTGGGTGAGTGGCTATGGAGGAGGCATGGGATATGACGAGGCATGAACGGGAATGTGGGATATGAGGGAGCATGGGGGTCGGTGAGGGGTTTGGGGGTTATGGAAGGGGCATGCAGATAGCATGGGGATGAGGGTTTGATGGCCTGATGTACATCTATATAACTGAGCTGATGTCCCAGTAAATGGAGGCGGCTGGTCTAGCCTGCCAGCTTGGCCATCTGCCCACCACCATTGCCACCTCGGGCCTGCCTCCAAAGATGGCGGACTCAACTTCTTCCTGTTCCGCCTCCCTAGAACAAAACTATGGTGGGCAGAGAGCCTTTTAAAGGAGACAGGTCTGCCAAGTCGGGAAGGTTCTGACCTTCTTGCCTCCTCCACGAAAAGCTGATCCACTGGATGTATTAGTCATAATCGTCCAAAATTCTGGAAAGGTCCCAGCAGATTACAAAGAAAGAACAAAGAAAAGTACAGCACAGGAATAGGCCCTTCGGCCCTCCAAGCCTGTCAAACTAAAACATTTTGCACTTCCGGGGTCCATATCCCTCTATTCCCATCCTATTCATGTATTTGTCAAGCTGCCTCTTAAACATCACTATCGTACCTGCTTCCACCTCTGGCAGCAAATTCCAGAAACTCACTACCCTCTGCGTAAAAAAACTTGCCCCGCACATCTCCTCTAAAGTTTTCTCCTCTCACCTTAAATCTATGTCCCCTAGTAATACGTAATAATGTCCCCTAAAATTCTTCAAATTCTCTCCCTTCTATTCAGGAAGTGGGGGAGACAAAAGCAAGAAAATATAGGCCAGTTAGCTTAACATTTGTAATTTGGAGTATGCTGGAGAGGTGGAATAGTGATATTGTCGCTGGCCTAGTATTCCAGAGGCCCAGGGTAATGTTTTGGGGACCCAGGTTCGAATGATGCAAAATTTGAATTCAATAAAAGCCTGGAATTAGAAATATAATAATGACCATGAAGCCATTGTTAATTGTTGTAAAAACTCACCTGGTTCACTAATGTCCTTTAGGAAAGGAAATCTTCTGTCCTTACCTGGCCTGGCCTACATGTGACTCCAGACACACAGTAATGTAGTTTACCCTTAACGGCCCTCTGAAATGGCCTAGCAAGCCATTCAGTTGTATCAATTTGCTAAAAAGCCTAAAAGGAATGGAACCAGATGGACCTCCCGGCATCAACCTAAGCACTGTAAATGACAATGACAAACTTAGCTGTGTCTCCTTACTAACATATGGGGGCTAGTGCCAATATTGGGAGAGCTGTCTCACAGACTAGTCAAGCAACAGCCTGACATAGTCATACTCACGGAAACATACCCTACAGATAATGCCCCAAACGCCACCATCACCATCCCAGCAGAGGTGACAGCCAGTGGTATACAGCCAGGAGGGAGTTGCCCTGGGAGTCCTCAGCATCAACTCCAGACCCCATGAAGTCTCATGGCATTAGGTCAAACAGGGGCAAAGAAGCCTCCTGCTGATTACCACTTACCACCCCCCACCCTCTTAGCTGATGAATTAGTACTCCTCCATGTTGAACACCACTTGAGGGTGGCAAGGATGCAGAATATACTCTGGTTGGGGGGGCTTTTTTTTTTTCAAAGAACAAGAACAAAGAAAAGTACAGCACAGGAACAGGCCCTTCGGCCCTCCAAGCCTGCGCCGATCATATTGCCCGTCAACTAAAACATTTTGCACTTCCGGGGTCCGTATCCCTCTATTCCCATCCTATTCATGTATTTGTCAAGCTCCCTCTTAAACACGACTATCGTACCTGCTTCCACCACCTCCTCTGGCAGCGAATTCTAGACACTCACTACCCTCTGCGTAAAAAACTTGCCCCGCACATCACCTTTATAGTTTTCTCCTCTCATCTTAAATCTATGTCCCCTAGTGATTGACTCTTCCACCCTGGGAAAAAGCTTCTGACTATCTACTCTGTCCATGCCACTCATAATTTTGTAAACTTCTATCAAGTCGCCCCTCAATCTCCGTCGCTCTAGTGAGAACAATCCAAGTTTCTCCAACCTCTCCTCATAGCTAATAACCTCCAGACCAGGCAGCATCCTGGTAAACCTCTTCTGCACCCTCTCCAACACCTCCATATCCTTCTGGTAATGTGGCGACCAGAATTGCATGCAATATTCCAAGTGTGGCCTAACCAAGGTTCTATACAGCTGCAGCATGACTTCCCAGCTTTTATACTCAATACATCTGCCGATGAAGGCAAGCAGGCCATATGCCTTCCTGACTAACTTATCCACCTGTGTTGCCACTTTCAGTGACCTGTGGACCTGTACACCTAGATCCCTCTGCCCGTCGATGCACTTAAGGGTTCTGCCATTTACTGTATAATTATAATATATAATAATATAATATAACATAAGCTTCAATGTCAACCCCCAAGATTGGCTCAGTAGCACCACTACTGACCGAGCTGGTTGAGTCCTAAAAGACATAGCTGCTAGATTGAGTCAGCGGCAGGTGGTGAGGGAACAGGCAAGAGGGAAAAACATACTTGATCTCATCCTCACCAACCAGCCTGCCACAGATGCATCTGCCCATGACAGTATCGGTAGCAGTGACCACTGCACGGTCCTTGTGGAGATGAAGTCCCATCTTCACATTGAGGATATCCTACATCATGTTGTGTGATGCTGCAAAAGGCTATCGGCCCTGACAACATTCCAGCAATAGTACTGAAGACACATGCACCAGAGCTTGCCGCACCCCTAGCCAAGCTGTTCCAGTACAGCTACAACACTGGCATCTACCAGGCTATGTGGAAAATTGCCTAGATATGCCCTGTCCACAAAAAGCAAGGTAAACCCACCCGGTCAATTACCGCCCCATCAGTCTACTCTCCACCACCAGTAAAATGAGGGAAGGGGTCATCAACAGTGCTATCAAGCAGCACTTGCACAGCAATAACCTGCTCACTGATGCTCAGTTTGTGTTCCGCCAGGGTCACTCAGCCCCTGACCTCATTACAGCCTTGGTTCAAACATGGACAAAAGAGCTGAACTCCCAAGATGAGGTGAGAGTGACTGCCCTGGACATCAAGGCCACATTTGACCGAGTGTGGGATCAAAGATCCCTAGCAAAACTGGAGTCGATGGGAACCAGGGACAAAACTCTCCACTGGTTGGAGTCATACCTAGCGCAAAGGAAGATGGTTGTGGTTGTTGGAGGTCAGTCATCTCAACTCCAGGACATCACTGCAGGAGTTCTTGGTACTATCCTAGGCCCAGCCATCTTCAGCTGCTTCATCAATGACCTTCTGCCTATCATAAGGTCAGAAGTGGGGAAGTTTGCTGATGATTGCATAATGTTCAGCATATTTCGTGACTCCTCAGATACTGAAGTAGGCCATGTCCAAATCCAGCAAGACTTGGAAATATCCAGGTTTGGGCTGAGAAGTGGCAAGTAACTTAAGACTTTACCTTCTGTACCAGTCTGCCATGAGGGACCTTCTCAAAAGCCTTACTGAAATCCATGTAGATAACATCCACTGCCCTTCCATCGTCAATCATCTTTGTCACTTCCTCGAAAAACTCGTTAGTGAGACACGACCTCCCCTTCACAAAACCATAAGAGAGGTGATCTTATTGAAACATATAAGATTCTGAGGGGGCTTGATATAGATGCTGAGAGGATGTTTCCCTCATGGGGGAAGCTAGAACCAGGGAGCACTGTCTCAAAATAAGGACCAGTTCAGACGGAGGTGAGGAGGAACTTTTGGAATTCACTACCCCAGAAAGCAGAGGAGGCTGGGTCATTGAATATATTCAAGGCTGAGTTAGACAGATTTCTGATCCACAAGGGAGTCAAAGGTTATGGTAGGTGGGCAGACAAGTGGAACTAAAGTCACAATCGGATCAGCCATGATCTTATTGAATGGTGAGCAAGCTCAAGAGGCCAAATGGTCCTGATCCTTTTTCTTGCATTCCTTTGTTCTCATGTAGTCTATAATCAGGGACATACGACTTGGAAGCAGGAGTAGGCCATTTGGCCCTTCCAGTCTGCTCTGCCATTCAATAAGAGCATAGCTGATCTTCTTTTGGTCTCAACTCCACTTTTCTGACCCCCCCCCCCCCCCCCCCCCCCCACCACCCATAACCCTTGACTCCCTTGTAGATGAAAGAACGGTTTAGCTCAGTCTTGAATATATTTAATGATCCAGCCTCCACTGCTTTCTAGGGAAAAGAATTCCACAGACTTATGACTCTCTGATAGAAAAACATTCTCCTCATCTCCAACTTAAAAGGGAGATCCTTTATTCCAAAACTGTGTCCCCCATAAGATGAACCATCCTCCAGGTATCCCCTGTAAACTGACTACACCTTAGAAATTTTCGGCTGACCAGAGAGAGCCAGTGTGGATTTGTTTAGGCTCAGTCATGCCTGATGAACCTGATTTAATTTTTTTGAAGAGGTGACTAAAGTAGTGGGCAGGGAAAATTTTAATTCATTCACTGAATGTGGGCATCACTGGCATTGCAAGTACAGATGGAGGATAAAGTTAAAAAGAGACATTAACAGATAAGCAAATGGACAAAACTGTGGCAAATGGATTTTAAGTTAGGTGAGTGTGAATTCATCCACCTTGGATCAAAAAGAACAGAACAGGTACTTTCTAAATAGTGAAAAGCTCGAAACAGTAGAGGTTCAAGGAGACTTGCAGGTTCATGCAGATAGATCATTAAAATGTCATGGACTGATACAAAAAAATTCAAAAAGGCTACTGGAATGCTGGCCTTTAAATCTAGAGGACTAGAATACAGAGGGGTAGAAGTCATGCGTCAGTTATACAAAGTGCTGGGTAGACCACACCTGGTGTACTGTTAAGAGTTCTGGGCACTACATCTTTGGAAGAATATACAGGTCTGGGAGCGAGTGCAGCACAAATTTAATAGTGATACCTGGACTTCAAGGGTTAAATTATGAGGACAGGTTACACAGACTAGGAATTTAGAAGGTTAAGGGAAAATTTGATTAAGTTTTCAAGATATTAGGGGGGACTGATAGAGGCATGGAGATAAATTATTTCCACTGGTTATCGAGTCCAGGACTGAGCAGCGTAAGCTAAAAAGTAGAGTCAGACCTAGTGAAATTAGGAAACACTTCTACGCACAAAGGGTGGCAGAAGTTTAGAAAATTTTTTGCAAACGGTTAAGAACATAAGAAGTAGGAACAGGAGTAGGCCTTTCAGCCCCTCGAGCCTGCTCTGCAATTCAGTAAGATCATGGCTGATCATCTTGTGTTTTGATTTCCACATTCCCATCTAACCCCAATAACCTTTGATTCCCTTGCCTAACTAGAATCTATCTACCTCTGTCTTAAAAATATTCAGTTACCCCGCCTCCACCACCTTCTGAGACAGAGAATTCCAAAGTCACACAACCCCCTGAGAGAAAAAAATTTCTCCTCACCACTGTCCTAAAGGGCAACCCCTAACTTTAAAACAGTGACCCCTAATTCTGGACTCACCACAAGAGAAAATATCCTTTCGACACCTACGTGGTGAAGGCCATTCAGGATCTTGTACACCTTCAATCGAATCACCCCTCACTCTTCTAAACTCCAGTGGAAACAAGCCCAGTCTGTCCAGCCTTTCCCCAGAAGACAACACAACCTCATTCCAGGTATCAATCTAGTAAACCTCCTCTGAACCGCCTCCTTAAATAAGGAGATCAAAACTGCACACAGTATTCGAGGTGCGGACTCGCCAATTCACCTGTGTACACCTGTATAAATGAAGCATAACATTGTTATTTTTATGTTCAATCCCTCTCATAATAAAGGATAGCATTCCATTAGCCGCCTTAATTACTTGCTGTGCCTGCATACTAACTTTTTGTGACTCATGTACTAGAACACCTAGATCCCTCTGCACCTCAGAATTAAGCAGCCGTTCTCCATTTGAATAACACTCTGCTTTTTCGTTCTTCCTGCCAAAGTGAACAACTTCACATTTTCCCATGCTGAGTCCATTGTTAATTTTAAATCTGAGCTTGATGGATTTTTGTTAAATCAGGTTATTAAGGGATAAGAGCCATTGGAGGGTGCATAGGTTAGATCACGGATCAGCCATGATTTCAGTGAATAGTACGATAGGTTCAAGGGCTAAATGGCCTAATCCTATTCCTGTGTTCCCTCATTCCTCACTCAATCTCAGACCTCTCTCAGTCTGAAAATCTTCGCTTTGCGCTCCTTACTTGGATCTGACATTCCTCATTTAGTATCTATCAGACCCTTCACTCTCAGACTCCACACTTTCTCAACTCCTTCAACCTTCAGTCCTCACTTGGAACCCTTGTTCCTCATTTGCCCTCAGATCCCCCGTGCACCTCACTCATCACACCTCACTCATCATAATTCATTTGAGCCCTTTGGCGTCTGTCCCCAGTCCCCTCCTTCTTCAAAGACAATGCCACAGATCTGTTTGTATTATACGGTCAGTATTCATTCTCAGGTCGTGCTCAGTCAGTGGTTGCATGAATTACAAAGTTCCTTGTTAGTTGTCAGTGGTTTATGTCCCTTTTTGAGATCCAGTAATCTTCTAATCCCCAAATTCCTTACTTGGTGAAAGCAAATGTCAGATATGTTTTCGAATGTGCTAAATCATAACTTTTATTGCAGTACTCTTGAAGCATTTAATGGCCCTGATGTGACTGGTTGCCATGGTGACTACGCACTCACTCTACTGTTTTGAAGGCTTGTTTCACACCGGGATGTATATTAATGGGTAGAAAGCACTTAGCTTTCATTGATCCTGTTGCCTTTAATGGCGTGTGCTTCACAGACCTGGGATTGTAGAAAATGATAAAGACTCCCTAAGACATCTTTTGATTTGATGTTTACTCATTAAGCCTTGCCTTCGCAGTCCTGAGTTTTGGGCTTATGTGTGATGTGGCACAGCTCACTTTTTGCATCAAAACCATGTGAAATACATTAATTGGTGGCATGCTCAATGTACAAATGTGAAAGTTATTTTGAGCAATAAATGTATTCTCTTTACAGGATCTAGTATACTGTTGATTCAGTGACTGCTCCCAGTTTGAAGTTATCATTCGTAGTTACCTGCCTCATTAATCCACTGCTTACATGATCAATCCCTGCCTCCTCACATTCTCGGGTGCTAAAGCTACCCTCTTTGATATTTCCTACGAGCACTTTCCCTCAGGAGTTCTACACATTCTTCATGTAACGCTGAACACTTCCACATCCCCAGCACCCACAAGCGCCTTTCATGGCCTTGGGGAACCCCAAAGTGCTTTGCAGCCAATGAAGTGCTTTTGAAGTGTTGTCACTGTTGTAATGTAAGATATGTGGTAGCCAATTTGAGCACAGTAAGATCCCACAAACAGCAATGTGATAAATGGCCAGATAATCTGATACTGACTGATGGATAAAAAATTGGTCAGGATCCTGGGAGAACTGCCCTGCTCTCTACCAAAAGGAGTAGGCGAGGTGCATAGCATAAATACATTTTAGGGGAAGCACAAGGGACAAAGGAATAGAGAGATATGCTGATGTAGGTGGGTGAGGGGGTGAGGCTGAAATGACATATCAGCCTGTGCTGGCCTATTTCTGTGTTGGAGATTCTATACTCTTCATCAAAACAGCACCATTGAATTTTTTACATCCACTTGAAACGGTAGGCAAGACCTCAATTTAACATCACATCTGAAAGGACTGCATTCCTTCAGTGCTGCACTCGAGGGTCAGCCTGAATATTGTGCTCAAGATTCTGGAGCAGGACTTGAACAAATGACCTTCTAACACAGAGGTGAGGGTACTACCACTGAGCTACAACTGCCACGAGCCTGTTTAAGCATGGAGGGCAGTTCTGTAACTGCCCTGACCTCCACTGACAATGCCCTAGTACCAACTATCAGTTGCCTTTAAGGAACCATGTTGAATCCTCCCTCCCCTCTCTCGTCAAGTTTGCCCTCCCTATGAGAGACACTGCTCCCACTCACACAACCTAATAAGGTGTGGTTTAAAACAAAAGCTCTTTATGGACTGATCCACCCTCTCTTCGACACAGAGGCTGAACAGGGATGTTATCCTCTGGATTTGACCTGGGTTCTGTGGAGAGAGCAGACAGTACCAAAAGTGATGCGTTCTAAGAAGAATGGGGAGAGGCAATATAAACGCAATGGTACAATTTTAAAAGGATGTCAGAGAGATATTTGCACATCTTTGAAGGTGACAGGGTACGTTGAGAAGGTTGTTTAAAAAAACATACAGAATCCTGGACTTTATTAGTGGAGGAATAGAGCACAAAAGCAAGGAGATTATGGTTAACATTTAAAATTCACTGGTTAGATCAGCAGCGGATTATTGTGTCCAATACTAGGCACACACATTAGGAAGGGTGTCAAGGCCTTTCAGAGATGCAGAAGTAATTTATAGAATGGTATCAGGGATGAAAGACTTCAGTTATACAGAGAGACTGGAGAGCTGGGATTGTTCTCCTTAGAGTAGAGAAGGTTAAGAGGTGATTTAATATAGGTGTTCAGGATCATGAAGGGTTTTGGTGGAGTAAATAAGAATAAACTGTTCAGAGTATCCACTGACACCATTTTGGCAGCCAATGGGTAGTGAGGTGGGATTTATGGCAAACAAAGTGTAATTATTCAGCAAACAACAAAAGGATTCTGTTTGAAAAGAATACATATAAACTACAGAACTTATAACCAAAACAACAGCAACATCTCCTGATAAAAGCAGGATAATTTCTCCAGTAAAATGCAGTGAGTAGAGAATTGTTACATAAAACAACTTATGGATAGTTGTTCGATAGTACAGAACTTGAGTATTGCTGAAAAAAGAGACATGTCTGAGCTTTTAGTCTTGCACTCATCAGGACACTCACAAGAATAGCAATATAAGGGACAAGAAACAATTTATACCATATGTGAAGTGAGTGCTGATTGGTTGTCAAGTGGCATTGCCATGGAGAATGCACCACTGATGGTGACTGACATTTAACTGCCAAGCATTGTTTGAAATTTAAGCCAGGCAGCTTGACCCTGATTGGTCAAGGCATTGCCCTGAGGAATGAGTCAGTGAATGGCTGTCACTCATTTTGTTTAGCTGAAACAGGCGTAATGTCTGTACATATTCTTTCTGTCTGCAAAGAACGGGGCCCTGTGCATTAATATACGTAGCTTCCGGTACACACAAATGTGCCACACTGTGATCCTGACTGGCAATCTTAAATTGGTTGTCAATGTAATTCTTAGCACATTGAGGATTATATAGAAAATGTTGTCCATTCGTGGAATCACATCTATTGTTTTGCAGTGCACAGGCTGGCTGGGTACGGTCTGTACACTGCCTGTTGCGGTCTACTGCACCCTACCTTCACTGATCAATAGATGCATTGGGATTCTTACAGTTCCACACTCTATAATATTGGTCTTATCAGCAGCCTTATAAATAGCTTGATGCTGAAATAGGGCGTATCAAAGACAACCTGCGGGATAATGGCTACTCTGATCAGATCATTTTGCACTGTATATCACACAAACTCATGAATGGGCCTAGACCGTCACTTTTGGCCCTAAGAAGTGCCCAGTCTACCTCCCTCAGATTACCCTGGAAGGGCAAGATATCTCAAAGAATTTGAGCAACAGGTGAAGCTACCTGTTTCACGCTGCTACTGTGCAGTAGCAACACGAGTGGTATTCGCCACTAACAGGATGCTGCTGTCAAGCCAGAAAGACATTCTAAAACAAAAACAGAATTACCTGGAAAAACTCAGCAGGTCTGGCAGCATCGGTGGAGAAGAAATCAGTTAACATTTTGAGTCTTCACGACCCTTCGGCAGAACTGAAGCATAGTTAGGAGAAAGGTGAAACCTTTCTCCTAACTATGCTTCAGTTCTGCCGAAGGGTCATGAAGACTCGAAACATTAACTGATTTCTTCTCCACCGATGCTGCCAGACCTGCTGAGTTTTTCCAGGTAATTCTGTTTTTGTTTTGGATTTCCAGCATCCGCAGTAGCTTTTAGCTTTTTGTTTTTAACTAAGGTTTCTTGCTTGGGTTAGCTCAGTTTCAAACAGTCTGGAAAAACCTAGACCTACAACACCTTTCAAGCTTGGCTTCTAATTCCTGGATTCCTTTCAACATCAAATCAACAGTTTCTGCTCTGGACTTCACTGGCTATATCATAAAACCTAAACTCTATCTCTCTCCCTGATCTCCTGTGAAATTTAAAGTACCTCGAGTCAGCCTACTACCCGACCCCCACCACTGCATTGATTGAGACAGAAGATGGAGCATTAGGGAGAGTCAGCGGCACTCGGGAAGGGAATAGGAAAAAATGCAGGAAACGGATCCGAATAATCCAGAAGAGGGAGGTGGGGGAAAGCGACATAGTCCAGTGGCTTCTGTATGTTTGCGTTCTGCCTGTTGTTGTGCTGAGAGAAAGAGAAAAATATAGTGACGATGGGGATGGCTACCACAAGTGGTTCGAAAGCTAAACTTATTGTCGGCAGAAAATCCAAACTGGTCAGCAGCGGCTCGTTTGGCAATATCTACCTGGCGATTAACATCAACGGGGAGGAGGCAGCAGTGAAATTGGAATCACAGAAAGCGAGGCCTCCTCAGCTTCTCTATGAGCGCAAACTAAACAAGATCTTACAGAGAGGAGTCGGCATCCCTCACGTCCGATGGAATGTAGTTTAAGGATTGTATGTCCTAGGTCCACAGTGGAGCCTGGTCTCCACTCATCTTGGAGCCCCTTGCCGCTGGACCAAGGCCTTGCTCCGTGAAGCCCATGTGGTAGCTGGGGTGCAACGGCCACCCCATGTTTAAAGAGCTCACGCACAGGCATCTTCCACTCCCTTAAAATGAAGTTGGGGGCCTGGAACGTAAGGATCCTCATGGACAACCCGAACAGCGACAGACCGGATCAGCGTACTGCTATCATTGCCCCGGAGCTCAGACATTTCCACATTGACATCACCTCTCTAACTGAAACTGACAGGCAGAAGGCGGCCAGCTCCAGGAACAGGTGGACGGTTATACATTCTTCTGGAAAGGTAAAGCAGTAGAAGATCACCACCTCCACGGGTTTGGCTTCGCCATTAAAAATAAACTAGTTGGCCGTCTCAAAGAAACCCCTTGCCAGATAAACGAGTGCCTCATGATCCTTCAGCCCAGAACCAATGCAGTACAGTCCTCGGCGTGTACGCCCCAACACTGGATGCTGCAGATAAGTCCAAAGAGGAATTTTACTCCAGCCTCGAACAATCCCTGGCCCAAGTCCCAGCAGGTGATAAGCTGATCCTCCTTGGCAACTTCAATGCCAGAGTTGGGAAGGACACAGACCTCTGGGGAGATATAATTAGCAGAGAAGGCGTAGGCAAATCCAACACTAATGGTACCCTGTTCCTGACAAAATGCCTAGAACATAGCCTTGTCATAAGCAACACCTTGTTCCACCAGAGAGACAAGTACAAGGCCTCATGGCAACACCCTCACTTCCAAGCACTAGCACCTGCTTGACTATGCCATTGTCCGAGTGAGGGACCGCAAGGACGTGCATATCACCTGCGCCATGACTGGAGCCAACAACTGCTAGATGGATCACTGCCTAATTTACTGAGTCATTAACATAGCCCCAAAGCAGTGATGGCAACAGAAACAATGCCACAGGAAAATTAACACAGAGGCACTTGAGGACCCTGATAAGAGAGTCCTATGCAGCTAGCACCTCACTGCCAACCTAGCAACTCCCAGTGACTCAGAGCATCCACAGTGGCTGGTCTGCCCTCGAGGCCTCCATCATCAGCACCTGCGAAGAGACACTTGATCACTGGACCAGGAAACACCAAGACTGGTTCAATGAGAATGACCAGGAGATCCAAGAGCTGATAAGCCGCAAGCGCAAGGCATTTTTGAACCTGAAACAGCAACCCAGCTCGAGCAAGAAAGCAGCTGTAAAGACGGCTGAAGGCTGAGGTCCAGCAAAAAACCTGCAATCTAAAGACCAGATGGTGGGTGGAGAAAGCGCAGGAGATCTAGCAGTTAACCGATAGCCATGACGTGCGAGGTTTCTTTAGCGCAGGCAAGACCACCGACGGACCAAGCACCCAAGGCCCCACTCCACTGCTGGCCAAGAATGGGGAGGTGCTCATCAAGGACAAAGAGAGGCAGTTAGCGCCCACTGGAAGGAGCTCTTCGAAGAGCTTCTTAACAGAGTCTCTGTCTTCAATGCAAGTGTCCATCCCGCAGCATGCTACCCACCACCATCTCAGCACAACCCCAACCCGGCGCAAGGTAGAAAAAGCCATTCGACATCTAAAGAGCAATAAGGCATCAAAATTAAATGGAATCACCGCTGAAGGACTAAAGCATGGCAGAGAAGCACTATTGGCATGATTACATAGCCTCATCTCCCTATCTGAAAGGAGTAGAGCATTCCAGAGGAGAGCATATGTGGTGTATTTGGATTTTCAGAAGGCTTTCAATGAGCTTCCACGCAAGAGGTTAGTAAGCAAAACTAGAGCACATTGGATTGGGGGTAACATACTAGCATGGATTGAGAATTGGTTAATGCACAGAAAACAGAGTATGGATAGAGGGGTCATTCTCAGCTTGGCATGCTGTGACTAGTGGGGTACCGCAAGGATAAGTGCTTGGGGCCCCAGCTATTCGCAATCTATATCAATGATGTAGGATCAAATGTATGTTTTCCAAGTTTGGTAATGACACAAAACTTGGTGGGAATGTGAGTTGTGAGGAGGGTGCAAAGAGACTTAAAGGGGATTTAGGCAGGCTAAGTAAATGGGCAAGAACATGGCAGATGGAATATAATGTGGAGAAAACTGAGGTTATCCACTTTGGTAGGCAAAACAGAAATGCAGAATATTTCTCAAATGGTGAGAGATTGGAAAGTGTTGATGTCCAAAGCCGCTCAGGTGACCTGGTTCACAAGTCACTGAAAGCTAATAAGCAATTAGAAAGACAAATGGGATGTTGGATTTTATTGCAAGAAAATTTGAGTATAATAGTAAAAAGATGTCTTGTTGCATTTGTATAGAGCCTTTGTGAAACCACACCTGGAGTATTGTGTACAGCTTTGGTCTCCTTATCTAAGGAAGTATACACTTGCCATAGAGGAAGTGCAATGAAGGTTCACCAGACTGATTCCTGGGATGGCAGGATTGTCCTACGAGGAGAGAATGAGGAGAATGGGCTTGTATTCCCAAGAGTTTAGAAGAATGAGAGGTGACCTCATTGAGACAAACAAAATTCTTATAGGGCTCAATAGGGTAGTTGTAGGAAGACTGTTTCCCCTGGCTGGGGGGGGGTCTGGAACCAGGGGGCACGGTCTCAAAATGAGAGGTAGGCCATTTAGGACTGAAATGAAGAGCAATGTCTTCACCCGGAGGGTGGTGAATCTTTGAAATTCTCTACCCCAAAGCGCTGTGGAGGCTCAGTCATTGAGTATTTTCAAGACAGTGACAGATAGATTTCTAGATATTAAAGATATCAAGTAACGCTGGGGTAAATGGCATTGAGGTAGAAGATCAGCCATGATCTACTTGAATTGTGGAGCAGGCTCAAGGGGCCGAATGGCCTATTCCTGCTCCTATTTCCTATGTTCCTATGACTCTTAGGTGCTGAATTTCCACAGGGTCCTGATCTTTAATTGGAGATTGACAGAACTGCAGGACAAACAGGTCAGTGTCTGTTCACGATGTTTCTCGGGTTTCTGCTGAATTCTGGGATGAGAAGGAATTGTGAGGAAATTCCAGATAGCAAAGTCTGACTTTTAAAATTTCACACATTTATTTAGAAACTATAGGCAGTGGGAAGATATTTGACCCATCAGCTTTTCAACTGGCAATACCTGCATCTCCCTTTTCTAATCTTTTCAAATACCAATCCAAAATTCACTTTTCAATGATCTTGTAAGAGGTGAAATTGGTGTATAGTGACAGGACAGAATTGGCACAAATCAGAAACCTCTTTTACTCTGAAATTTATTTTCCTTTGGGCAGGATGTAAAAATGGTGGCCAATTTCCCTTCACCCATTTTGTGCAACTGCATAAGATGAATTTGCCCCCCACCCTTTCTGTCAGAACACCTTGTACTTCAGATGGGCAGCCAGCACCATCAACACTCACCTGCTACATCTCTGCCGCTTAACATTCAATTAACTTGCACTAAAAAAAACTCTGGGGAGAATTTTACAGCCCCAGCCTGCATATTTGAAAACAGGTTTCAAGTCCACCACCTGCCCACCCAGTCATGACCTGTCCTCCAGAATACAGGGGCTGGGGCGGGGCGGATAAGGAGTCGGGCAGCCCAACCATCCTTAGGCCTATTGAGGCCCTTAAGTAGACAGTTAACTCCCACTTAAGGGCCTCATTCTGCCTCTGTCGCAATTTTTCAGCCTGTGAGGGAAAGTGGAACAAAGGCAGCCAGCCCGGCAGTTATCACAGCACAGGCTGCTGTTGGAGAGGAAGGGTGGGGGGTTGGGGGGAGGGGGGTGGGGCAAGGCCTTGAGATGTCCTTGAGCTTGAGACCTGTGCCCATCGGATGCACCCTCCACCTCCTGAAGATCATACTCCCTCTTTGTGCCTACCCACCCACCAACCCCCGAGCTCAAATACCCAACCCCCATCACCCCCCTCCACTTGCTGGGGTCTCCAATCCCTGCCCACCCAATATGCCCAGACTTAGCTTCAGGTCAAGGAGACATCTCCTTCCTTCCTGGAGACTGGGTGTAATCCCAGGAGTGGCTACTACTGTCTCCTGGGGCTGCTGGAAGTACAGATTGGCCAGCAGCTCTTGAGGGTAGGACTTACTGTCTCTAAGGGACCGGAAGTCCCACTCTCAATTAATTAAGACCGCCCCCAGCCTATTATCACTGCAGGAAGGTAGGATTTAAAGCCGGCAAGATGCAAACTGACTCGTAGCTCTGGGGGTGACGGAGGCAGATAATCCGTTGACTCATAAAATCAACCCCTCTATCTCCACCCTGTGCCTGCAGTCTGAGATGACAATTGAGGAACACTGATCCTTTAACGCTGGCATAACTCTAGAGACCAGGAATTATTAACTCATTGTACTGCAGCTTGCTCTATTACTATTACTTGATATTTTAATAGCTCAATAATTTTCTTTTACTGTGTCAACCTGCAAGAGTCCATGTGCAAACAGGGAAAGTTCTGGAAGAAAGATCACTTTAAGAATGCAGAACACTGTATCATTACTGTTGCTCTCTCCTTACCCTGATCCTGGGTGGAGTGTTGAATCATTATTACCAAGGTGTGGGGGAAACTGGGATTTCGAGAGGGTGGGTTGTATTGATACCTGGATATTCGTTGTCAGCCGTGACTCAGTGGTAGCACTTTAAACTTTGATTTTGGAGGGTTGTGAGTTCAAGCCCACCAGAGATGTCACCTTTCAGGTGAGATGTTAAACTGAGGCCCGGTCCACACACTCAGATGGCCTTATGGCCCTATTTCAAAGAAGAGCAAAGGAGCTTGTAAGAGATTTCGAAGAAGACAGAACCAACATGTTGCGTTAGGAGTATATTTTATTAATAGATTTAAAGTAACACACAGCAGTCAGAGACTGAACAAGCTAATGCATTAGCAAAGTGCAAAGATTGCTTTCAAGAACAATGGAGTACTTCAACAAGTTAAAGGGATTAATACAACAGAAACCATATTAAAATGGGCCTGATTTTAACTCACTCAAAACCCATTCACTTACATAAAGTTAAAAGATTCATGCTACCTGTGCTGCTGGGAGAAAAGTTATCATGGACATGCCTCTATTCCTCACCATGTGGAACTACATGAGCTGTTCCATACCTGGCCTTACCTTGTTGTTTGTGTTTTGGCTATCGTGGGAGATTGATAATGCAAGGTATCTAATCGAGAACTTCCCCATCACCCTGTTTTTCACGGCCTGTCAGTCTCACTGTTGTGGGATGTTGATAGCTGTTATATTTCAGCAAGAACTTGGCCCATTGGAAAAGCATGCTGGGATACTTAGCCTTTCCCATGTGTCAAATATCTAAATCAGCATGTCTGGGCATTCTAGGCTATATCTTACAAGCTCCCTGATGTGCTGGCCAATATTTATAGTATATCTGGTCAGTTATCTCTTTGCTGTTTGTGGGACATGGGAACAGGAGCTATTGCACACAAGATCGCTTCAGACTTGCTCTATTTATTAAAACATTCTACATTTTAAACACTTCAATCTCAGATCACTCCTCAATCTTCTAAACTCAGGGGAATACAAATTAAGTTTATGCACCCTTGCTGCATGCAAAATAGCTTACGTGTTTGCCTAGATTACAACAGTGATAACTCTTCAAAAGTACTATACTGACTGTAAAATAGAGTTATTCAAAATCGTGACGGGTCTGGACAGGGTAGACAAAGAGAAACTGTTCTCATTGCTAGAAGTATTGAGAGCCAGAGGGCACAGATTTAAGGTGATTGGCTAAAGAAGCAATGATGAAGTGAGGAAATTTTTTTCTCACGCACATCTACTTGTTAAGAACTGGAATGTTCAGCCTGACAGTGTGGTGCAGGCAGGTTCAATCGAGACATTGAAAGGGGAGTTGGATTATGATCTGAAAAGGAAGAATGTGAAGGGCTATGGGTGAAATACTCCTTCAAAGAGTCAGCACAGACACGACAGGCCAAATGGCCTCCTTCAGTGCTGTAAACATTCTATCATTATAGTGGTATTATTGTAGTAACATTAGAGCATTAATATTATTGATGTAGTGCAGGCTTGTCCAAGCTTTTCACTTGGGGGATGGGGGCGGTAGCCACATTTCCATTTTCTTCCTCACTCAAGGGGCAGATTAGCAAATTTTGGAAAGATAAGGTTTGGCACAACATTAAACTGAATTTCAAAATACCATTGAGGTAGGAAGAAAAGAAACAACCTGCAGAGCAAAAATAAAGCAATGACAAAGCTATAAGTTGATAATTAAAAAGAGTAATTAACAAAGATCACCATTAGAGTGTGAGAGGAGCAGAGTCTGTTTGTCTGGCTCACTCCCAATCTCTTGATACTTACTTCCTCACGCTCAGCCACTGTGTGAGTGTGTGTGGTTGTGTGTTGATGTGTGGGGTTGAGGGTGAGTGGGAATCCTCAGACTGTGAGTGAGCCAGACAGACACATATACACTCCCACACTCACTATCTCCCAAAGTCACTCACCCCCTCACCCACGCTTACTCACCCCTCTCACACACTCACTCTCTTTCTCGCTCACTTACTCACTCGCGTGCGCACACACTCTCACACACAAACTCACGCATTCTCTCCCACAACTCTCTCTCTCTCTCTCTCACACACACACGCACACTCACTATCTTGCTCACACACACACACACTCACTTACTCCCTCTTTCTCACGCACACACTCACTCAATCTCTCTCTCAAACTCTCACACACAAACTCATGCATTCTCTCTCACTCTCACATTCTCCCTCTCACTC